>NC_051862.1:120981225-121297892 GCF_015732765.1 Culex quinquefasciatus
CAGCCCAAGACCGAGTTCAGTGGCAGCGCATTTGGAGACAGCTCATGACCCGGAGGTTGTACGAGCAGTAAAAGTAAAGTAAAGTAAGTAAGTGCCCCTGATCGCATAAATGTCCCATATTCACTATATGCATTTTCATCGTGTTAGAGTTCAGTTTGGTTCAAAATCGTTTTTTTAAGGAATGAAAAGTTAAAATGCCATGCTCCCTATGTAACCCAAATCCTCAGCCTAGAATCGGTACTTGAATCAGGTAATGTCAAATTGTTTCATGCCTCGAGGGCATTTCGACAAACTCTGCGCCTCTCAGTAGCTTTTCTAGCACGTGATTCAAAAATTTAACACCCCAGACGTGCCGGGATATTGTAGACCTGGAGAGGAAATTAAACCAAATCAATATCAGTGTCTTGCGAACCTTCGTGGTGAACGGACACTAGAGCTGCGGTATTTTTTACTACCTAAGCTCAGAGTTATTTCAAAACAAAATTCACAGTCTTTTTAAAGACTACCTGAGTTATTTTCCAAAATTCTAAACAGTCTTTTCAAGACTAACCCCGCCTGAAATTTTGTTGTATTTTACAAACGAAGCCATCTTTTAAGAGAACTTTGCTTGCAAAATGCGTCAAAACAAAGGTAAACGCAAATCTTCTGAAGATTTGGTCGTTACGTCGGTGAAGCGTTTGAACGCTAAACCGGCTAACGGAAGCAGAAAAAGAAAACAGCCTCTTCTGAGGTCTGATTCTGATTCTGAATGTGAGGTCAATCCTCCAATTCCATTGACAAACAGTTTCGGTGTTTTATCCGAAACTGATGACAAGGAACCTTCTCCTCGTACTGAGCCTTCTGCCGTCGAGAAACGAGTAAAGGCTCCGCCAATTGTAGTGACTTCCGTCTCCGATTTGGCCAGCTTTCGAACGCAACTGAAGAATTGCAAGGAAACTTGCAATTTGAAAGTTTCGTTCCAGCTTGGTCGAAGAGGAGAATGTCGCTTGTTGACGGAATCTTTACAAGATCACCAAACTTTTGTTGGTTATTTGAAAAACCACAAACACAATTTCTACACGTATGAGACCAAGAATGCTCGGCCATTCAAGGCGGTCTTGAAAGGTCTCTCCAACGACTTGTCGGTGGATGAGATCAAAAACGAACTTAAGGTGTTGCTTGGCTTTGCCCCATCCCAAGTAATACCGATGAAGAAAAAATCAAACGGGAATATTTCTCGCTTTGGTTTGACTTCACAATTTTATCTGATTCATTTCAACAGAAATGAAATCAACAATTTGAAACTTTTGGACAAAGTTCAGTTTTTGTTCCATGTACGGGTAAAGTGGGAGCATTTTAAGAAACATGGCGGTAATGGCCAGAATCTGACCCAGTGCCGGCGTTGCCAGGCATTCGGTCACGGTACTGATCATTGCGCCATGGTTCCAAAATGCATGGTTTGCGGGGATTCTTCTCACGACAAGGACAATTGTCCCGTGAAAGAAGTCACCCAATTTAAATGTGCAAATTGTGGTGGAAATCACAAATCAAATTTTGGGATTGCCCCATCAGAAAAAAGGTTTTGGATTCTCGTGCTAAGCATCAGCCGAAATCCAAACCGAAATTTTCTCAAAGTCAGGTTGTACCTGAAACTTTAAACCAAACGTTTTTGCTATCTCCCTCTAATGAGAGAGCTAGAAAAAATACTTCTACCATTGAAACAGGCAACGGTATTTCCTATGCTGCCGCTGTTTCAGGTACATCCAAAATTTCAAATCCTCTGCAATTCTTCCTGAAATTGGCCAGGTACCTCAAATTTCATTTGAAAATTTTTCTGCTGGCAACGCTTTGGGATCTTCTGATCTCGGCGATGTTACGTTTGAAAAATGACTTTTTGCAAAACTCACTGTTTGGTTTGATTCAAACAATGAGTAATGCTACATCCATGATGGAAGCAATCCAGATTGGATTAAAATTTGCGAATGATGTTGTTCTTACCCTGAAGTTTAATCATGGATCTAAGTAATTCCATCAATATTATGAATTTTAATGCTCGCTCTTTAAAAGCGAAAGAAAATGAATTTTTCAACTTTTTACGAGTTCATAACGTGCATGTTGCTGTTATAACCGAAACATTTTTAAAAACTGGCACTTATTTGAAAAGTGATCCAGATTATAAAGTAATAACTAATAACCGAATGAATCGAAATGGCGGTGGAGTTGCAATAGTTATCCACCGTAGTATGACTTATAGCACGTTACGTGACTTTAAGTTAAAAGTTATTGAAAGTTTGGGCATTGAACTTGAAACTTCCTTTGGGAAAATTATGATTGCAGCTGCATATTTGCCATTCCAATGCACTGGGGAAAATAAAAATTATTTCAAAGGGGATTTGAATAAACTTACTCGGCATAGATCTCGATTTTTGATCATCGGTGATTTTAATGCCAAACACCAATCTTGGAATAATTCAAAAGTAAATTCCAATGGTAAAATTCTGTTCAGAGATTGCACTTCTGGTCTTTATTCGGTTTTATACCCGAATGGGCCAACTTGCTTCTCTTCTGTTAGAAATCCATCAACAATTGATTTGGTTTTGACAAATCAAAGTCAGTATTGTGGTCCTTTAGTGACTCATGCTGATTTTGATTCTGATCATCTTCCAGTAACTTTTTCACTTTCTCATGAAGCAGTTACCAGACCCAATAGTTCTGTGTTTAATTACCACAAAGCTAATTGGGACAGGTATCAGCATCATATTGAGAATAATTTAAATCATGATTTTGTTTTAGAAACCAAAGCTGATATTGATTCAGCCTTGGAATCTTTAACTAATGCAATTTTGAATGCTAGGAATATTGCTATTCCAAAAGTCCAAGTCAAATTTGATTCTCCCATTATTGATGACGATCTTCAGCTTCTGATTCGTCTGAAAATGTTCGCCGAAGACAGTATCAACGTTCTCGTGATCCTGCACTGAAGCGAATTCAAAAGATTTGCAAAAGGTTATTGACCACAGATTCACTCTCCTGCGAAATGAAAAGTTCGCAAGAGATGTCGAACAAATTAAACCTTATTCCAAACCTTTTGGAAACTTTCAAAGGTTCTTAAGAAACCTCAAAACCCATCCCTTCTTTAAAAGATGGTGATAATATTCTATTAACTAATGGGGAAAAGCTCAAAAACTTGCTCAGCAGTTTGAGAGTGCTCATAATTTCAACTTTAATGTTTTGAGTCCTATTGAAAATCAAATTTCAATAGAATTTCAGAATATTGTTGAACAAGAATTTTCATCAGATGAAGTTTTTAATACGGATCTGAATGAAATAAAATCTATTATCAAAAATTTAAAAATATGAAAGCCCCTGGTGAGGATGGCATTTTTACATTTTAATTAAAAATTACCAGAAGCAACTTTAAGTTGCTTGGTCAAAATTTTCAACAAATGTTTTGATTTGGCATATTTTCCCAGTAGTTGGAAAAATGCCAAAGTAATTCCGATTTTGAAACCGGATAAAAATCCTGCTGAAGCCTCAAGCTATCGGCCCATTAGTTTGCTTTCATCTATTAGTAAATTATTCGAAAGAATAATTCTTAATAGAATGATGACGCACATTAATGAAAATTCAATTTTCGCTGATGAGCAGTTTGGATTTCGCCTTGGGCATTCAACTACTCATCAGTTGTTGAGAGTTTCAAATTTAATTCGAAGCAACAAATCTGAGGGCTATTCTACTGGCGCTGCTCTTCTAGACATAGAAAAAGCATTTGACAGTGTTTGGCATAAAGGTTTGATTGCGAAATTGAAAAGGTTTAATTTTCCGATTTATATCGTGAAAATTATTCAAAATTATTTGACGGATCGTACTCTGCAGGTATGTTATCAGAATAGCAAATCTGATCAACTACCTGTACGTGCTGGCGTCCCTCAAGGAAGCATTTTGGGTCCAATTTTATACAATATTTTTACTTCTGACTTGCCTGATTTGCCCCCAGGATGTCAGAAATCACTTTTTGCTGATGACACAAGCATCTCCGCCAAAGGCAGAAGCCTTCGTGTCATCACAAGAAGATTACAAAAGCTTGGATATTTTCAATTCTTATTTGAAAGAATGGAAAATTACTCCAAATGCTGCAAAACTCAACTTATTATTTTCCCTCACAAACCAAGGGCTGATTTTCTTAAACCAAAAAGTCATCACATTATAAAGATGAATGAGGTTAATTTAAAGTGGGAGGATCAAGTGAAATATCTTGGACTTGGTTTTGACAAAACCTTACCTACAAGGATCACATTGAAAGTATCCAGGTTAAATGTAACAAATATATTAAATGTTTGTATCCACTAATAAACAGGAATTCTAGACTTTGTCTCAAGAATAAACTGTTAATTTATAAACAAATTTTCAGACCTGCCATGCTTTATGCTGTGCCGATCTGGACAAGCTGTTGCTTAACCAGGAAGAAAAAACTTCAGAGGATTCAGAACAAAATTCTGAAAATGATTCTGAAACTTCCTCCCTGGTTCAGCACCAGTGAACTTCATCAATTAGCCGAAGTTGACACTTTGGACGTTATGTCCAATAAGATAATTGATGCATTTCGACAAAAATCATTGCAGTCTTCAGCTGCATTGATCCGCTCTTTATATAGTTTATAAGTTAGTTTTAAGGTATCCCTTTTCCCTTTTGTACATGTAGGACCTCCTACATTTGAAATCACTGAATTGCGAAAGCTACAATATTTCATGAATAAATGAAAGTTGCTAGTATTTAAAATTGAGGTGAAAAGTCATCGTTTGTGATTGGACACTCAATAATATTTTAACTGAATGAATGTACATGGAAAAAAAAAATTTGAATAAATATAAATTTAAAAAAAAAAAAAAAAAAAAAAAACCAAATCAATAAAGAAAATTGCTTTTCTACAATTTCCTGTACTCCTGTGCCGATTCTGCCAGCGCCAGCCAGGGAAGGGGCAGGGATTGAAGTGCCAAAACGGCGGTGGTGCGAACAGGCAGCAAAGAGCATGCTGGTAAAGTCGTCTAGCTCTCAGGGAAGGGGCACGAGCTGGAAACCGTTGTAATCCGGCAGAGTTGAAGCCTTTTTCGTCGCTACCACCACCCAAGACTGCCACCCGAAAAAGAGGTCCTCGGAATGGAAAATCGAGAAATCCATGAACCGTGGAATCCCCGCATTTCGAGTTTTCTCGACCCCATTTCAGGGGGTGCTGCTGGCCTTAACCCTTGATTGTACAGGTTTGTTTCGATGTTTGTATGGATAGGATGAAACAAACATTTTGGATAGTTCTAAAGTTATCCTATCGATATTTTTTAAGAAACTACACAACATGAACATTTAAAAAAACGTTAAGTGGTTCGTTCGTGGTTCTCAAATTCATGAACATAATTCACGATTTCGAGAATTGACGTTTTTCCGTGTTGAGGGTTAACAGCAAACCCAGACCAGCAGTTTCTGAAGGGATCAAAACCAGAAGGACCTCATATCGAGCGAAAAAGAGAGAAAACGCGAAGCGAATTAAACAGAAAATTTAATCCTTCTGCCTCCGGGGTCACAAGCTTCCAAGCTCCGAGTATTCTGGGTCTTGTTCCTGCAATGCAGTTCTGCTTCCAATGGCGAATTTAGCCCCAGAATGCGGAAGCTGTTCAGCGTTGATGATTGCCATATTATACACTCTCCCGGTTCCAAGCGCAGGTGAGCGCTCTGCTTCCGATTCCGAATTGGGTTACCAATTTTGGGGCGCTGATGAGGATTACAGTGGAAATCTTCGCGAAGAAATAAGAATTCTCCTTTTTTCCATTTTGTTAAGTCAGGCGTGCTATTAGTGGAAATTGGATTCACTGACAGTTTTTCAAGCAGTCGGTGTATGTAATAAGAACTGGATTAAATTCAGTTGCATTGAAAAGACAGTATAGCGTTTCTTTTCAAAAGCGTTCATAGTGAATAATCACTGTGGGAGCGTTCTTTTATTACGTAACGCGAAAAATCGGACTTTTAGACCCCCTCCCCCCCCCTCGTAACAAAATTTCCATACAAATTTTAAAAATTTTGTATGGAGCGTAACACGGCCTCCGACCCCCCCTCCCCCCCCTACTGCGTTACGTAATAAAAGAACGCTCCCTGTACAATTTCCAGATTCCTGCTTTTCAAAAATATCTTTTACATTTTTCCTTTTCTTAAACCATATTTGCGTCAAAATAACAAGGCAGAAACAATATGTCAGTTTCTTGAGTTACAAATTATTTTAACTAACCCACTAGCTCAAAGCATCCACTTCAAAAACCACGTCCAGTAAAGATCAAAATCTTGATGGCAACTCCGTCCAAAAGAATGTGCCCTCCCAAAAAAAGTGGGAAAAAGCATGACTAGCCACTTTAGCCAACGTCGGTCGGTCGCCATCAATGGGTCACCAACAACATGTGACGAGAACATAAAACACCGCCACAACATCGGGCAGAAAAGGATCATTGACCCCATTACAACACAACACAACAAGCCCGATGTGCCCGATGTACAACAACAACTGCAACTTTATCCGGGCAATAAAATTTCACCCAGGCCCTTCCAGGATTCGACGTCGAAAGTAAAGTGTGATGGTGAACGATGGTACACGGGAACATCCCGGGTTGAAGAAGGGAAAACTTTTTTTTCTCTTTCTAAGGAAACGAACAGATTTTCCCCTTTCCACGTGCCTATTGTGTGTGTGTGTTCGGGTTTGGCCGGAATATATAAGCGCCCATCATAGTTACCGCCAACAACCCTCGTTGCACAGTGCGAAGGAGAGGTTCGCCTTTGCGATGCATTAACTTTTTGCCCGAAGGTAGGCAATCAACGGAGTGACATCTGTCGGCAAAAAAAGTCTCTATTTGCATAATAACGACATCAAATGCAATTAAAGCTATCGATAACCTAACGATTACTCACACTGCCGACCAATCTCCCCTACGGCAAAACATTCTAAAAGTCCATCGCGCGGCCAACCTGATGGGTCGATGGGTTGCTTGGACCGGGAGAAAAGTACTCTTCCATCATCAATGGAACACGCAGGAAACTGCCACACAAAATAGCCTACTACTTTGGCGTTATTCCTGTTCACCCCTGCGTTCAGCCAGAACCGATCCTTCTTCTATTCTGACATGCAAAATTGTAATTTTCCTTTTATGTGATCCACTCACTCTTGGCACTCTTTGATTGCTTTTTGTTTCTGTGAAAGTTTTCCCTACCACCGGGGTTTCAACCTGATTTGAGGGATAATTTATGTTGGAAAGGTGGGCTAAGCTAATGGGATTCTATAGGTGAGTGTTTCGTGAAAACACTGATTAAAAAAACTGTAAGTATCAAATGTTCAAGTGAAGACGCTAAAATAAAATACGAATCTTTTTTTACTGTGAAGGTAAGTGTCCATTAACCATGTGAATGTTATTCAATAAAACACTCTAAAGTTTTGTTGACTGATTAATTAGTGTCACGAAACGAGGGCACTTATCACATATCTAATCAATCATCAATTTTAGTTCAAATGTATTTAACAAGTTTTTTTTTTCAACAGGGAACAAACTAAAAATATGACCAACCACCGGGGGTTGAGTGTACAGCGATCGCTTAATCCAAACCGAAATATTCCGCAGGATGTACACACTTTTTGTGGTTCAATTTAAACTGTTTGCCTTCCTTTATTAGACTGAATAGGGTTTGCTGAGGCCATTCTTGCGATTTCGTTCATAATTAGTTACGAAAAACTGTGATTAGTAAATTATTTCATGTTTTTAATTGTATATTTGGTTGAAACTTTGTTGGCACTTTCTTTACGACCATTTACCATTGAACCACTTCAATTTCAATGCATGACGCAGAATGTTTTCAAATTTTGTATGTTTCAGGAATTTTTAAAATAATTGTTAACTTGATTTTTGCCTTAGAGGTCTGAAACGGGTTTTATGCGGTTTAATCCGAAAATAAGCTTAAATTTCTGATCATGGCCATTCTTGCAATTTAATTAAAAACAGTTTCGAAAAACTGGAACGACCAAATTAATTATTTATTTTTATTTGTGTAAAACCATGGTGGAATCCTGGGTGATGAATAGAGAGAATGCGTAACGTGATTTTCGAATGATCCCACTTTGTTTACATACATAAAGTAGGAGGATGTTCAAGCACAAGCACGACTTTTTTCTTATTGTTAATGAGATGTTTTATAATAAGTAGTAAATGTTTTATTTTGTCTAGTTTTTGACAATTTTGTTGGAAAATTGTGTTTGATTTCAAGTTTTGATCGGTTAGAAGAGGTTTTTCATTTCTACGGGTGACGAAGAACTGCGGCGAGAGTGTCCTTCTGCGATGTCGCAGTTAAATGTCCTGGCTAATGACTATCTCGCCTTCAACTTTCTTAAGATTTCTCGACTTCAACTTCAAGTCCTCAAAAGCCACATATTTTTAATTCTTGCTAACAAAACTTCTAAATGATTGATAACATACTCTCTACTTTTGGCAAACAGTAAATTGGTTCCACTTTGACAGTTCAAAATTGAGGCCGTTTTGCGAACCACTACTCAGCACCCAGGTGGAAACTTTCTCTATGAACAAAGCTTCATACCTCGCTTCATACTTTGCTTATGTTTACAGCTGTGGGGTTGCTGTTGTAGAGAGGATTTGGAAATCACGTTACGCATTCTATCTTTTCAGCACCCAGAGTCCAGTTAAAAGGGAATAGGTAAAAAACAGGATTAAAAACACTTTCTGATCTTTTTTTTTATTTTGATGCAAAAAATAAATTGACTAGACAACATTTTTTCGGTCTCTTTGGAACCAGCTGTCAAGTAGAACCTTTTCTGTCATGAAGGGCAACGATGTTATTTTTTTAAATTGATTTTAAAATCCATTTTAAATCCGTTGCGGTCGTACAAAGGCCTTCGACTCAGTAAATAAACTTTATCGTCGTAATATCACAAATTTAAGCATAATTTTAGGACCCATTTGCGTAATATTTAAGCGATAATTCTCAATAAGGCTTTCTAGTCAGAAATTTAATAATACGTTCAAAGTATGTAATGTTTACATGGCAGCTAGGCGTTTGTTTGCATCAGATTTCCTATCTGTCATGGGAAGCGCACATCCAGCACTTAAAACGTTGTATAGCGCCAATCTGCGGAGTCGTCAGGAAACTAGCCTCTTTTATACCATCTGATTGGTTGTTGAAATTGTACTTCGCCCTTGTACAATCTAGATTGCAGTATCTCGCACTGAACTGGGGTACAGCTGCCGCGTTCAGACTACGTGAACTCCAGACACTGCAAAACCGTTGCCTGAAGGCAATTCTTGCAAAACCCTACCTCTACCCAACACGCCAACTCTATATTGACGCTCCGGAAACTGTCCTTCCGGTTCGGGGTCTACACATGCAGCAAACACTAGTTCACATGTGGAACATGTTGAAGGATGATGCTACCCACCACAATTTGGAGTTCGAAATAATTAACTCTATGACAAGACAAAACGGGGATATTCGGATTCCCCGGTCCAACACAGAACTCTGCAAGAACCGGGTTACCTACGTTGGAAGCAAATTGTTCAACGAACTCCCCAATGACCTAAAGGAACTAAACTCCAAAGTAGTATTCAAAAAGAACTTACGCCGACATATAAAAAACAATCTACTGAACGCTTTGTCCTGATCCTCCACTAACCAATATAAAAAAAATCTGCTCTTGTCGTTTCCGCCGCCACCAACCGCCCGCCGCCCACCGCCAACCGCCAACCGCCGATCGCCACCGCCCACTGCCAACCACCCATCGCCCACCGCCCACCACCAGCCGTTACCCTACACTGCCCATCACACACACTTTCGTCTGAACACCACCAAATTGAAATTCCACACACTTTTTATTAACATTTGAACGCCAAGATTAGCACTCTCTTAAAAGAGCAAACTTTGCTCACTGAGATGTGCAAATAATGTAAATGTTAATTGTATTTTTTTGAAAAGATAGTAGGTTTTATGCCCTAGTGCTTTTGTCCTACCAAAAAAATTGTACTGCAGAAAAAAATATAACTGCAAATAAAGAAAAGAACTATCGAGCCTAACCTCAATGCCTTGAGGTAGGTGAAAAATTCCAGTATAGTAAGCTGTGAAATTGCGTAATTCGATCTTTTCAAAAAAAAAAAAAAAAAAATCTCTTTCTAGCTAAAGTTTTTTGTCAGGCGACTTCTAGCTGTTTTTTGACTGACCGCCAGATATGTCAGCCAACATAATTCGCAGGGCTGTGACAGCTGGCGCTCGATCATTGTTTGCATCAGGACACTGTGACGAGAAGTTCGTAATTTTTGGGTTAAATCATATATTTTTCACTGGGCCTAGAAAGCTTTATAAGCATTCACATCAAAATGCACCTGAACCTGCATCTGTTCTAATCTCACGCTTAAAACTATATGACACTTGAAAATCTAAGTGCGCTACACTGCAACAGTATTTGCGCTTCACTTGTCTAGGAAGCACAAAAAAACAATCTCTGAATTAATATTTATTTGCTTCAAGCAAATTGATAAAGAAACAGTCTACCGAATGGCGTGCCCTAGAAATACGTAACATTCGTGGAATCAACTTGAGATTCGTCGTCTTCATGTCAATCATGTTTTTACGCATAATTTGTTGCAAATTTACATCAAATTGCAGTCCAATTAAAATGTTTAATGACGTGCAAAAGTGTTTCATTCGGAATAATATTTTTGTGTGTAGATGATCCTAAAACATTGTTGAACTCAATTTGATCAAATCTGTAGTTTTTGCGATCAAAAACGGCGTTCCAACTTTTTTTTCGCGTGTAAAAAAAATCACTAAAAATTCCGCGAAGGCAGTGATTTAAAAAAGTTGAAACGATGTTTTCGGTTGCAGAAATTACAAATTTGTTCAAATCAAGTTCTGCAAAATTTTAGGATCATTAACTCACTGGAAACAATAATCTTCCCGAGTAGTTGAATTATGCCCGAGAACCAGCGAGTTGAAATTACCGTTCCAACTTTTTGGGGCGGCTTGGGCGTCCGTGTAAGTTGGACATGCGTTGGGCGTTCCAGTGTAAAGCAGAATTGGAAGCTGTTTTACGCTCATTACATTTTTTTTTAAATTTGTATGGAAATTTTGTCCCGAGGGGTAGGGGATCTAAAAATCTATTATTTGCGTTACGTAAAGAACGCTCCTTAACAAAAAAATCTTCCTTTTTTCGAAGTAGCTCCGTCTTTAAAAGCACCTTTTAAGGACGACACCTCCGCTATCAAGCTTGGTCATTCAACAAATTTATCAATTGCCTGACAAACAGCTATGATAAGCGAGATGAGGGAAAGAGCAGTCTCGGCGGGTAACACTGGGTAATTTTGGGTGGTCAGTTGAAGGTGAGCCGCGGTTGGGGACGAACGTTTGAAGATGGAAATAGATCTTGGTGTTCTGGTGCCACTAGTCCTGATCGTGGGATTTCTGTACAGGTTGTTGACCAAAAACAATGGCTACTTTCACGACAAACCGATCCCGTCGATGGCAGTTAAGCCGCTTTTGGGGAGTACCGGACCACTAACGCTTAAAAGGTACACATTGGCAGGATTTGTGGAATACATTTACAACAAGTATCCAGGTGCAAAGTAAGTCGTCATTATCATTTCAAAATGGCTATTCTCAGTTCAGTGAGGTTATTTTTCATTACAGAGTTTTCGGACTGTTCGATAACATTACTCCGATTTTCGTGGTGCGGGATCCGGAGCTGATCAAGAAAATAACCATCAAGGATTTCGATCACTTCATCGATCACCGACAAGTTTTTGGCAACGGTGACAACGATAGCCCGTACGTGTTGTTTGGGAAGACGCTGTTTGCAATGACCGGTCAAAAGTGGCGGGACATGCGGGCCACACTGAGTCCGGCGTTCACCGGCAGCAAGATGCGTCAAATGTTCGAACTGGTGATCGAGTGCTGTGAAAGTGTGACCCAATTCCAGCTGAAGCAGTCCAAGAACATCCAAACGGTTGAAGTGAGCGAAATGTACAAGCGATTTAGTACGGACGTGATCGCTTCGTGTGCATTCGGGGTTAGTTTGGATTCGTTCCGTGATCCTGATAATGACTTCTACAGAAATGGAAAGCAGATGATGCGTTTTGAGCGATTGAGTGTTGCGTTGAGGATATTTGCGAATCAGTTCTTCCCGACGCTAGTTGGAAAGCTTGGAATTGATGTTATCGACCGTGAACACAATCGTTACTTTAGTGGGTTGATCATGAACGCCATACGAGAGCGCAATTCCAAAGGTATTGTTCGAAACGACTTGATTAATCTTCTATTGCAAGCTAGAGCTGGTCTGCTAAAGCATCAACAAGAGAAGGATCAGCACGCGGAAGGTTTTGCAACGGCTCTTGAGTCAGATCTCGGAAAAGTCAACTCTGCTTTCAACATGACGGACACGGAAATGATCGCACAAGCATTTGTCTTCTTCCTGGCAGGATTTGAAACTGTTTCAACGTCACTTATGTTAGCGACTCATGATCTTGTCCTTCATCAAGAGGTTCAACAGAAATTGTTCGAGGAAATCCAGGAAACCGAAGCCGCTCTCGATGGCAAGAAACTAAACTACGAAACGCTACAGAAGATGCAATACATGGACATGGTAGTTTCGGAAAGCCTTCGGATGCGACCTGCAGCGGTTTTCCTCGATCGCGTGTGTGTCCGAGACTATGTCCTAGACGATGGAGAAGGACTCAAATTTACCATTGATCGAGGTACCGCCGTCTGGATTCCTACCCACGGCATTCACAGGGATCCAAAATACTTTCCAAACCCGGAAAAGTTCGACCCGGAGCGATTCAGTCCCGAGAACCGTCAATCTATAGATCCCTTGACGTACTTGCCATTTGGATTAGGCCCACGAAATTGTATTGGTTCGAGATTTGCCTTGATGGAGATCAAGGCGTCCTTGTACTACTTGCTGTTGAATTTCAAAGTTGTCAAAAACGACAAAACTCCAAATCCACTGAAATTCCGCAAAGGCTTCACAATCGCTGCACCAGATGAGGATGTATTTGTCGATCTTGTAAAGCGCCAACCTTAATAAATCTTAATCATGCAAATAAAGAAATATTTCCACCCACACAATCAATAGACGTTTTCAGGCTCCATAAGAGAGAAAAAAAAATATTATCAGAAGACAGACTGACAGGGTGGGGGCGAAAAGAACATAAATAGAAGCCCGGTGGTTGGCAGTAATTTATTTGTTTTTTCGCAGAACCATTGCTGGGGAGTCAGTGTTGATGATGTTGGGGGGATTTTCCTTTTGGGCGTGCGTGGATGAGGCCTGGTGTTTTTCTTTTCCGATATGGTTGCCGACAGTTAGCACGAATGTGACGCAGGCTTGTACGGTTTGTTTTATGGCGCCCACGTCTGATTAAAGAGGATGGATTCTAATAACGTTGAACAGGTTCTGGATTAACTTTTGATGGCATTTTCTTACAAAAAATCTCTATATTCACTTACGTCCTATTGTTGGATAGGAAAAGGCAGTCAGTTCTAAGATCTGAATTTTCTCTTAAAAATAGTTTTAAATTTAAGTTATGAACATTTTTCAATGAGAAAAATCAAAGCATTGGCTACAATATTAACAGATATAAGTACTAATGTGACATTAATTGAACTCTCTTAACCCTTATTTCGTAACATTGATAAAAATTACGTCAGGAAATGTAGTAGGGTAATTCTCCGCCAACTCACACAGCAGTTGCCCCGACCCCTCTTCGATTTGCGTGAAACTTTGTCCTAAGGGGTAACTTTTGTCCCTGATCACGAATCCGAGGTCCATTTTTTGATATCTCGTGACGGAGGGGCGGTACGACCCCTTCCATTTTTGAACATGCGAAAAAAGAGGTGTTTTTCAATAATTTGCAGCCTGAAACGGTGATGTGATAGAAAATTTGTGTCAAAGAGACTTTTATGTAAAATTAGACGCCCGATTTGATGGCGTACTCAGAATTCCGAAAAACGTATTTTTCATCGAAAAAAAAACACTAAAAAGTTTTAAAAATTCTCCCATTTTCCGTTACTTGACTGTAAACAATTTTGGAACAAGTCATTTTATGGGAAATTTAATGTACTTTTCGAATCTACATTGACCCAGAAGGGTCATTTTTTCATTTAGAACAAAATTTTTCATTTTAAAATTTCGTGTTTTTTCTAACTTTGCAGGGTTATTTTTTAGAGTGTAACAATGTTCTACAAAGTTGTAGAGCAGACAATTACAAAAATTTTGATATATAGACATAAGGGGTTTGCTTATAAACATCACGAGTTATCGTGATTTTACGAAAAAAAAGTTTTGAAAAAGTTGGTCGTCATCGATCATGGCCGTTCATGGTCACCCGCGACAGACACGGACGACGAAACAAAGAGAAACGCTAAAAGTAACTTTTTCAAAACTTTTTTTCGTAAAATCGCGATAACTCGTGATGTTTATAAGCAAACCCCAGATGTCTATATATCAAAATTTTTGTAATTGTCTGTTCTACAATTTTGTAGAACACTGTTACACTCTAAAAAATAACCCTGCAAAGTTAGAAAAAAACACAAAATTTTAAAATGAAAAATTTTGTTTTAAATGAAAAAATGACCCTTCTGGGTCAATGTAGATTTGTAAAGTACATTAAATTTCCCGTAAAATGACCTGTTCCAAATTTTTTTACAGTCAAGTAACGGAAAATGGGAGAATTTTTAAAACTTTTTTATTGTTTTTTTCGATGAACAATACGTTTTTTCGGAATTCTGAGTACGCCATCAAATCGGGCGTCTAATTTTACGTAAAAGTCCCTTTGACACCAAATTTCTATCTCATCACCGTTTCAGGCTGCAAATTGTTGAAAAACACCTCTTTCTTCGCATGTTCAAAAATGGAAGGGGTCGTACCGCCCCTCCGTCACAATATATCAAAAAACGGACCTCGGATTCGTGATCAGGGACAAAAGTTACCCCTTAGGACAAAGTTTCACGCAAATCGAAGAGGGGTCGGGGCAACTTTTCCCGATTTCGTGTGAGTTGGTAGAGAATTACCCAGTAATGCAATGATCATCAGGCAGATTACGAATTATATATTTAAAATATCAATAATTCAAATCTGGCAATCGAGCCTCGAGATAAAACGAAATTTATTAATGACGTCAAAGATCATCTTTTTTTTAAACTTCAAAAAACACATTTAAACGTATTCTACAAAGTACACGTTTTCAAACAAAGTGTAACACACTCAAGTACCTTCAGCTGCTGGGTCTGCCTGGTCCTTCCAAACCACAACAGGTTCCACGACAATCAGCGTCGTGAGACACACATCGATCGTCTTAAAGTCCTTGGCCACATGTACCAGCCCAGGCCCAGGCCCAAGCACCCAGGCTGGGGGCCAGTTTGGTTGATTGCCTTTCTCGTTTACCTTACTCTCGCAATACGACCAGAACAAGTCTGACAAACTGTAAAGAGGTAGAGGTATAAACGCAAAAGCTCAACGATCCACGAAAAAAAGTGCCAATCATTTTTTTACACTTGGTTCAAGTGGTGTTCGTTGGGTGCCTGGGAATGATAGCTTTCTTTTTACGACAAGGGCAGACTTGAGAAGTCTGACAAAATATTTTTGAGAAAAAAACAAGCGTCGCTTGAAACTGCATTTCGTGTGCCATATCTGAAAAGAATAAGTGCACTTTTATTAGCATGATTCGTAAAAATATTTTGGAAACGCTGCTGGCGCCACGGAGATCATCGAGTTTCGGATGGCCAAGCTGCCAGAGTGAAGGACGTCTGGCGATAAATTTGGGTCAGCTGACGATTTTTCGAACAAAAAGACACACAAAATTGCGAACCATGGTTGCAGAAATTGTATTGATTAGCAGCCGGAACCCCTGTACAAACAAGGGGCGCGAAGTGGCATTCCTTTTATAGAGTCTCTGGAATTGCATTTTTGTACCACAATCAAGAAGGGGGAGGCCAATCATAATTCATGGCGGCGCACTTGTGCATGCAAACATGAAATTCCCCAATAATAAAACGAACATATGTTGACAAATATATCTTGCCGTCGTTCGACATTTCCCATTTCGAGGTTGCCGGCGCAAGTGAATGAAAGTAAGGCACGGAATCCAAAGGGAACGCGAACCCTAGTTTACTCTATCGTCCTGCTTGCATTACTTGTCTGATACGCGGGAAACCGTTCCATTGGATAGCTTTGGGAAGGTTGTAACAATCAAAACAAAGCTGGATTTCAATAGTTTCCCAACAACTTGCGATGTTTATAGTCAATTTTTAACGGTTTTGCTCTCAAAGGTAGAGTAAATCGTACACCCAAACAATATATCTCTGACAAACGATGTAAAGTAATCTGTTCTTTTCTTTGTTCTGCTAATCTTATCTAATTCTTGACGCAATTTCTAGTGAGGTCGTCAAGACTTTTATTGTGAGATCCGTATTGACCTTTACCTCAAATCTGAAAAAAAACCCAATGACCTCGCATGGCTCCAGTTCGAACCTCGTTGGCATCAATATCTGTACTTTGTTTTACCAAAATCAAACTCACACCAAACCACGGTGGCGCCACCGCTATCGGAAAATTCGTTCCTTCCAGAAAGAAGTCCCTCTACGTTCACGGTGCAGGACGAGTGCGAGGGGTGCCTTCCGTCGTCGTTACGTACAGCGCGCAATTTTTCACCCCTTGCATTAGAGGGTTCCACATACCTACCTGCCTGCAGGCAGACCGAAATCAGCTCTACATGAGCCATAAGATGTGGGAAACGAATAGAGCCAGTGGCGCAAACTGCTTTGCATCATCACCATTGAAGCGAAGCATTGAAAAGGAGATTTTTTTGAAAAAAAAAACAGTTTATATTGTTCAAATTCATCGAAAATCTTCATTTCAAACTGTCGTCGATAGCTATCTCGTGGTAAACTAAAATTGATGGCATTTGTCGTCTTTTTCATAAGCTGAGTTCCATTCGTTTCGTCGTGTGTCCCTTTTTCAGCGCTCATATTTCCCTCCAAAATTGAAGGGACGAAGCGAAAACACTCTCTCTCTCCTTTTGGGATAGATAAGAGGGATGGAAATAAACTGCAATAATAAAAATATACGTACGTCGACGAGAGATGTAATTCTATACTGCAGTGCCGGTACGAAAACCGTTCGGTGATCAACGGAGTAAACCATATAAATACAGATGGCACCACGGCGAACGAACGATAGATGGATTCATCCTGTCGTCCGCGTTTGGCGCGGATTGCGAGGGAGTGATGAAAGTTGGGAGGGTCCTGAGGATGATTAGAATATTGCAGCTTCTTGCAAAGTTATTCGTTTCAGATCGGAGATACTGATCTGATTGAATGTCTAGATGAAAGTTCATGGAAAACCCATCCAATCATTGAATCAGCTAATATACAGACACAATTTTCTTGTAAGCAACTCCAATATAAAGACAAAATTGAAAAAAATTACTTATTCCACCTTACCAACATAGTATGTTGTATGTGTCTTCCTCACTCCTTACCAAAAATGTGTCACATAAAGATCAGGAAATAATTGACATCTAACATCAAACAAAAAATCCGACACCAACAAAGTATATGAATATCACTTAAGTAGTCATAACTTGAGACAGGATTGTGAGATCTTATGATTATTCCAGGGTTGTTACGGACGGCGCTGATCGCGCGGATAGCGCGAATCTGGCACGGATTTGCTGGCTAATTTTGCTCAGGCGCGGATTTCGCGCGGATGGCAATTTTGAAAATGTTTGTTTGTAAATGAAAAATGAAGATAAAGATTATGTAGAAATTATTTTTTATACGTTTCTTGTTATTTCTTAACATCTCTGGCTCTGAATATTTAATTTCTTTTTAGTTTTGAGTAATGATTTTTAACCTTATTTATTTTTAATTTTATACTGGATTAATTCAATTTTTAATTTTGTAAATCAAATATTACAAACTTTTCCCGAAGATATAGATATTAGAATGTGTAACAAAAACTATTATTGGGGCTTGTTCTGGTGGGCGCCAAATATGAGCTTAATTGGACGTAACAGAAGCTGGCCTCCACTTTCGAATTCTGGAATGAATTTTAATCGGTAGAAATATTTTTTTTTCTAAATTTAAACATTCTTGGCGAAATTAAACAGATCAGAACATTCCAAATTCAAAGCTTCATAAATTCAAAAAATCGAAAAAAAATAATTCTTTTAATAACAAAAATAATCACAAAAAAATCAAACTTTTTACTTTTTTCGAAATTTCTAAAATCGTAATTTAAAAATATCTTAAGCAATCTGAAATTCAAAATACCAAAAATTTGGGTAATCGAATATTTGAAGATTTAAAAAAGATCAAAATTAAAAAGTCAAAGTTTAAAAACTAAAAAATATCAAATTCAAAACAATATAGAAAAAAAATCTCAAATCTAAAATGATTTTAGTATCCTTAAGCTTAAAAATTCTAAAATCCTAAATTCTAAAATTCTAAAATTCTAAAATCCGAAAATTCTAAAATTCTAAAATGTTTTTATTTTTAAATTCTTGAATTCCACAATTTCTGAAGTCCTATTTTATGTAAGAGATTTTGAAATTATTAGAAGACATTATTTTAAATATCGGAAATAAAATTTCTTTCAGAGTGAAATTTTAGCGAGGATTTTAGATTACAAACTGTATAAAAATTATTAGATTTTGAATATTTAGACTTTCGAAATTTAAAATTTTATTATATTAGATTTTGATTTAATTTTGAGGTTATATTTTTGAAGTTAAATTTTTTGGTTTTTAAATATTGTATTTTCTATTTTGAAGATTGTTTTTTCATGACCCTTGCCTTGACCGTCTCTTGAGGATTTTTTTTAAATAGATTTGTAGCCTTTAAACATAAAACGAGTTTTTTTTTAATAAAATACTTTCTGAATTAGTTTTTCTTCATTAAAAAATAAAATTTCTTAATTCGTCGCCATCGTGCTAACTTGTCGTACGTGCATTTTGGGCCAAATTGAGTTAAGAACGCCATTTTGTGCAGCTCACAATGCCTCACCTTTTGACCTTCACAGATCCCCAAAATTCGATTTCAATCCTGAGATATTCAACAAAAACCGAAAAAACTCCGTGCATTTTTGTCACTTCACATATGAAAGTAGTTTCAATCTTGTCGTGTTATCTTGTCACTCCATGAAAATTGATGTAAGTGCGACAAAAGGCCAAGGGGATTTCAGGCTAGGAAAGTCAGGATGCGTTTGTCGCACGTACAAACTAGACTACCGTAAACATTTGTAATTAAAACTCTGGACTCCAGCAACCAACTTCAACCAAACTTTGGGACAATGCACAGAATGATCAGCCAAACAAAACGTGTTTGTTATTGTTTACATTGCGTGCTCTCGTTTTTGAATATTCAAGGTCAAACATTAAAACGCGTTTTTCTCGGAACGTCAAAATGGCGAGTGCGACAAGATAGCACGACGACGTCGAAATGTTGGTCGCGATATTCTTTTATATGGCGTTGATTTTGCGCGGTTTCGAATTTTAGGTCGGCACGGATTTGGCGCGGATTTTTTTTTTTTTTCGACTCTCCCGTAACAACTCTGTGGGTCTCGTGGCGCAGGGGTAGCGGCTTCGGCTGCCGATTCCGATGATGCTATGAGACGCGGGTTCGATTCCCGCCTTATCCACTGAGCTTCTATCGGATGGTGAAGTAAAACGTCGGTCCCGGTTTCTCCTGTCTCGTCAGAGGCGCTGGAGCAGAAATCCCACGTTAGAGGAAGGCCATGCCTCGGGGGCCGTAGTGCCAATAGTTTCGTTTCGTTTCGTAACAACTCTGTTATTCGATTATCTATCAAATGATATAAAACCAAAAAAAAATGTATTCAAACAAAATTAAAAATATGTATTATTTTTATATTCATTTTTATTTCATGACATTGGGCTCTCTAAAAGATTGTTTTATTTAATTTAAGGTTTTTTTTTATTCTTTTCAACTTTACCAGTTCTTTGTAAATTATTTCAATTGGATGTATGGGCTTACAGATATAAGCTTATTACATTGCTCATAACTGAAAACATAATATTTTTTCAGTGTAGTATAGTAACCTGGATAGAAAATTAGCATAAATCATTAAATAACGAGTTATTTTGAAAAGTGATCAAAGACAATCTTATGGGAAATTGGACGAGCTTTCCGGTAAAAACATTTTCGAGACTGAAAAATCAAATCTGTCATTGCCAAAAACAATCAGAACCCCTATTTTTCAACATTTTTATTATTAAAACCGCTCCACAAGGATTGGATTTAGGACAATGGTCAATATGGAGACTTTTATGTAAAATTGTCTGTAGAATCAACTCTTGTGTTTGGTTTTTGAAAATTTTGATGTTTAGAGCACTTTTGAAAAAAGCTGTTTCAGTAAATGATTTTTGTATTTTTTTAAGGTGAGTTGCTTCATCCTGCATTTTTGTGAGTCTTTTTGTAACATCTTAGGCTATTTTCACAACAATTTTGAACGAAAAAATATCGTGGGCTCACCTTCAAATTTGACTTTTATTCTTAAAAGTCAAAAAATCTCATAAAAGTGGAGTGTTTTTTTCTGTCAGTGTATTTTTTTTCGGAAATCCCGTCAAATTTCCTACAAGTTTGTCTTTGACCACTTTTTGATACGATGCAACGGCTTCGAGATACAGCAATATTTAAATTACGAAACACAAATAAATATTTAAAACACTTACGCCCTTCTTTAATATCATTATCGATACAAGCGTAATGCTCATATGATTTTTAATGCAAAAAAAAATATTTTAAATGGGTGCTGAAATGCTGAACTTTTCAGCACTGGTATCGAGAAGTAAAATTTTTCATTTTTTTTTTTTTTTTTTTGTTTTGAACGATGGATTTACCCATGAATGTTTGACATAAAATTCTATTCCAAACGCATTATTTCGGAATTGCAAAAAAAATGTAAGCAGCTCGAAGCTAAACTTGTTTTTTTCAGCACTCATCATATTTTTTTAACTTGGTAAACCTCGTTGGTAAATGAACGACTCGTGCTGAAAAAATCTTATTTTTGTAACTTGTTACAATTTTACTTTAAAGTTGTTTTGATTTTGTTTCCCTCTAGATATCACATTTCGAGTCATTTGATTTTCAAAACACAAAATCTATCAGAAATGGTTCCGACAGTTTCGTTCCGCTCAGGCTGTCTTCCTTTTAGATTATCCCGACATGAAAGTTCGCTCTGAGATTGAATTTCCATTTGTGATCAATGCAAAAAGGGGTTTCGGCACACTTTTACTTGTTAGCCGTATGTTTTATGCACGCACCATATTTCTTGGAAATATTGGGGTGGCTCCAAAATTTTCTAGTCTTGCCAAACATCATCATAGAGTGATTATTTAAATTTTCTCAATTTCAATTGAAATTACTACAAAATTATAGACAAAAAGCAAGTACAGATTACAGATACGTCTCTACCTTGACGATCTATCCGCTGCGATAAAAGGGGGAAATTGTGGAGGGAATAAAATTATGTAAATTATGAATAGCGCGAGAGAGAGAGAAAAGAGGAGGATTTAATATTGCCTCATTGATGGTGTCTGGCAGCCAGGGCAAATGGCGTAAACGAAAAATATAGGTCTTCCACTCCACCAAACACCATATCATACTGTATAGTAGAGAAAAGGTAATAGGACGAAAACAAAAAAAACGGGAAGACGTCTAAGGATTTTGATGGTTCACCACGCAAGTGGTGGAGGAGTGAATCCAACTTTTCCTTCGCTTAAAATGCTGGCTTATCTGAAATTGATGCAAAAAGGTCGATTTTGGATGGCCGAGAATACTGATTGCTGTTGTTTTTTTGAATATTTTTCTTTTTTATTTTCGTGTGTCTTTCCTTCTCGTGCTTTTTGAATGGATAAAGTACAACGAAATGGATTTCATTTTTGGGGTTGTTATGCTGAAGAAAAAGGTTACGTGATTTTTAAGTTGATAAGTTGAATCTGACTATGGTTCATCGGATGGCTAAATCCTTTGAGATTTGAACGATTTATTCACGGTTTGGAATATAAACAATGTTGAAATTAATACATTTTTAACACTTGTAGCACCAACGGGGCCAAAACTTACGCGAAGCTTGACGCGAAGCACCAAGGGAGTCAATAACCCAAGTAACTTTTTTTCCAGGAGTTCTACAAGAGCTCTTCAAGATAACTACAGCATAGCAGTTTGGACCGCGGTAGAATAAAACTCTCTTCAAGTACTCTTCCAAACTCCTGAAGATGTTTTGAAGAGAATTTTATCCTACCGCGGTCCAAACTGCTATGCTGTAGCTATCTTGAAGAGCTCTTGTAGAACTCCTGTAAAAAAATGTTACTAGAAGTTGGAAATGCAACTTCATCCGGCTGTTTCTCGGGTAAAACTCAACCGATTTGGATTACCGTAAACTGGGGTAACTTTGATAGACCGGGGAGACTTTGATAGGTTTTTCAAATGCCCGTCAAATTAATATCTAAACATTTTTGAAAATTTTGAGTATGTCAGCATTAAGGGATAGCTTGTTATCGAACATATATGCAAAAATGTGACTGTTACATTGGATGTATGAATATTAGTGGCCAAATCAAATTTCTATCAATGTCATCCCGGGCTATCAAAGTCACCCCAGTTTACGGTATTCTTGTTGCATTCGATCCGGAAGGATCACTGTTACGACACGACTGCCATCCACATACAAAGCGAGTGAAGTCAAAATCGAACCAAGATCGAACCAAGTTTTTAGCGCGTGGCATTTGAAAAGGTCGTATGCTCATCGGACTTAAATTACATTAATAAAAAAAAATCCGTTTTTTTTTTCTTTAGAAAGGTTTATGTTTAATCTCAAATTTGAACTAGCGGAACAGCATATAATTCCATTGAGAACCTACTGTTGTCATATAAGCACTTTGGCGTTCAGTTACAGCTAGTTTAAAGCATTTTCGTCAGAAATTTAGTTAGTATTCTGAATGCGTAATTCATGTTAATACAACGGACAGGAAATATAAACAAATTTCATTTAGTTTCAAACCGAGGTAGAATCTAACAAAAACATAATTTGAGAAAAAAAATGTATTTATTTCATACGACCTTTTCAAAAACCATACGTAAACAATACTGACAGCGCCTCTGGTGGGGACTTCAATAAACTGCATGCGTGTCAGATCCCTGGGAAGGATGTCAAGAATCACATTCAACATGGTAGATCTAAAACAAAAAGGCATTTCCAACTTTCTTTTTTCCAAGTGTTCAAAGAGTCGGCGAACTTGCATTTCCAACTTTTTTGACCCCGAGTGTTAATATCACTAGGTTTTCGTGAGAAAGTGACAAAGTTGAATTGTATTGAGATTGAATTTTGCTCAAGGCAATTTAATGTCAATCAACATTGAGGTAGCGCTGATAAGTGCGTGAAGAGAGCATGACAGTAACGTAGTTTGCGGTAGAATATTAAAGTGCTCTTTGACAGAAGGCTCCACTACACTTCTGTCCAAACACGCAATACCGGATATTTCTGCAATGTTTGCAGAAAGTTCAGTTAGGAACTGCACTGCAATTAGAGACACCTTGGGCATTGAAATGGATTTCGCACCGGTTTCCCCTCCCCATCACGTGACCACTTATGACAGCTCAATTAAGAATGTCTAGAATGGGGAGGAGTGGGGGGTAGGGTGGTCAATTTGCTCGACCCGGTCCTAACCCATCTCGCCACCGTGGACAGAGCGACCTTTCGGAGTGACAAGTCATGGACGGGAGGCGCGCGCAAAACCGATAAACCGATAAATATTTGTATACTCTGGTATGGAAATTTCTTGCAAACCGCCGGAAAACACACAAAGTGCATTTGCCGGGAACAAACAAATTAATAATTGTTGTATACAACAAGGGAGAGAGGAGTGGTTCCCAGCGGGAAACCCCGTATATCTGCACAAGACCGAGGTGATTGTGTCCAGCCAGCTTATTGATTTTGACTTTCTGTGGCCTGATGCCGGCGGTCTTGTCCAAGTCCCTAGCCCGAACTTCTCCCCACCTTTTTATGGAAGTTTCTACCTTCACCGTACGGGCCGGGAAGGGGATTTTGTTTTTAATTGACCGATTCCCGTTCCCATGACCATATACAAGTGCAGTCCGGCGGCCCCTACAAGGAAGCGACTGACGCATCGGCCGGTCAGAAGAACATCATACTCTTCCTTGCAGAGTTAAAACTGCAAATATTGGAATGCTGGCGGAGAACCATTCGCTGCCATTGTGAGCTCTCGGTGCAACTGCAAGTTTTGAGAATCTGAAAAATAGGATTCGCCCTGAGCATGTTATATGACCACTCATTTCATTCAATGAAGTATGTATTTTACTTATATGAAGTAATTAGTTTAGGCAATTTGATTTCGATTATACTAAATCTTGTAGAAACTCAACAATCATTAGTTTAAGTCACTAGCTCCGTCCGAATGCCACCTGCGACAGCAGAGCTCGAGTCCAACGCGAATTGCGCAAAACGGGAGCCTCCTGCTCTCGAAGGGCTGTTTCGTCGAATCGTCGTCGGTGAAAGAGAATAAAAAGCCCCAAGAAGCAAAAACTCAATCATTCCGAATTCCGGTTTTTGTGTGTGTTATGTTGTTCAAAAGTGCTCTCATCACCTTCGCCGGCGCATTGTGTGTTTGTGTGTGTATTGAGAGGCGCGATGAAGTAAAGAAACTTGTATGAACCTTTCTTCACTCTTTTTTTTCAGTTAGTTATTTGCCCATGTTTGTTTTGCCTTGCCTTTCCGTTTGTTTTATTGTTCTGAACCATTGCTAATTAGGCATTTCTTTGTTGGTGAAAAGTATCGATCGAAGATGAGGTTCTTGCGTTCGGAGAAAATTGAGCAATTTACGAACGATACTACTTTTTGAGAGGGCAATGAAACTGATTTGCGATTAGCCTAAATAACTACACGTAACGGTAAATTTACGTATCTGACCACGGGTTTTGGAAACAAAAAGGTGGAGTTTAGCTTTGAAAAAAAAATCAACAGCAAGAGCAGTATATATACGTATACGTATACGCAAAGTTGTCCCATATATTGAGTAATTTTAGAGAAATTTGGACAAAAATTATATTTAAATCTCAGAAAATAAAATAAAATCTTTACCGTATAAGATTTTTTCTTTAAACCTTGAGTAAATTTACAAAAATTTTCCCATGACCGATGAAGAGTATCGGGGTCGCATTTACAAAGCGTATTCAGTTGCTATTTCTTAACTCAATGTTAACATGTTGAGGTTAATGTTTCCAGAAGTTGCCTTCCCTAAGGTGTCATGATAGCCCAGTTACTATTGCATACAGTTTTTGTAACATTCTAATATTACATCCCGAAAATATCGACTTAAAATGAAGTGTCTTACAAGTAAAGTAAAGAAAATTCCTTAACTTAATACAAAGCGTTAAACTAACAGGCTATCGTTTATATGTAATTGCAAATTACAATTAAAACGGGACAAAACACTAAAATCCACAAGCTCTTCAACCTAATGAACCGAAGGACTCGAACCTGCAACCCACCCAGCTCGGAAATCAAGTCCCCCGACGGAAAACTCCGACGATACTGTCGAGACGTGAAACGTGGAAAGACTACATGTTCGAAATACGTACGCGTACCAAAAATTTCATACAAAAACCTCCCTCGGGCCATTCTTTGCCAAGTCGGTGTCGAAATTTGGCTAAAGTTCACCGTGCCGCCCCCTTCTTCGCTGGGGGAGCCTAGGCGCTACTGTTTTCTTTGGATTATTGATTTTTTTTTCCAGCTCTTAAAAAAACACCCCGCCCTGGACCAGGGGGAAGGTGTAGATGATGGCCGCCACCGCAGACGATTTCATGCCACTTTGGCACACACCACGCGGGACTCCCCCCAAACCGAAATGCTTCCGTCTGCGGGGTTTTGTTTGGACGTGTTTCTTGATGTTGTTGTTGTTGTTGTTCTGTTTGGCGCGTATTTATATTTATGCACATTTATGCCTTTTCTGCTACCACATTTCTGGGTGTTGTTTTCTAATGTACCACCCTCCCCCAAGCCAGCCTGCAGTTGTGGGGTTTGATTTTGTACGTGTGAATGCTGTGATTTTTCGCCTTTTCAAAATTTATGATACGACAAACACGTCTATGCTTTTGAATTTATGCCTTCATAAATCATGCGATGTATAGATTTGGAAAAGTAGTTTGAGTGTCGAACGAGACTCTCGGAGGCCCATGCAGCAAAAGCGTACGCTGCGACTCAACGTTCGGGTACATTTTTGTGAGCGTGTAAGGAGGTTCTGTTGGTGGGAAATGTGACAGTTATCTTGAATAAGTTATACAATTGTATTGTAATTTAAACTAGGGCTATGGAGTTGGAATCAGGGTCGGCTTATTTGGCTGTGGAGAGTCGGGTACTTTTTTAGACTCGGAATCGGAGTTGCGAGGCCAAGTCGGCAAGTTCTGAAAATCTGATTCGCAATTTAAAAAATAACATACAGTCCAGACCACGGTCCAGACTCGATTGTACCAAGCCTCGATTATCCGATGTTCCGATTATCCGAAAGTTTGTATCGGACTTCGGATAATCGAGTCATGAACAAAACAAAATTTCGTATTTTTTTAATTTTCTTTCTTTTAACATCAAATTCGGATTCTGCGACCCCATTTTAGTTAAATTTGAATAGTTGATTGCCTTAAAAATTACAAAAGGCATTTTTCAATATTTCATCGCCGCCATCTTGGCCGCCATCTTAGATTTAAAGTTCTAAATCACTTTAGAGTAGTTTGGTGGTCATACTGAAGCTCAGCAATCAAAAATAAGACAACGAAAAAAATCTCTTTGTTGAGAATGAAAGACGACGAATACGAGCAGTCGGAGTAATCAAACAAAACAAATGAGTCGTCTTTTTATCTTGAGTTAACGTTAAGTTGAGTTACTTTTTAATGTTTCTAGAGAATCTGTTTTGACCCACTAAATGGCTGACCCCAACGCATCATCACCGGGAAGCCTCACGAAACACGTCGTAACAATCACCGAGAACACTTCTGCACCAGAAGAAAGCCATAAACACCACACGAGAGAAAGAAACAAGAACGAAGGCGCGCGCGCGCTTGAACGACGAAGAGGATCGCAGGTTGGAAACCGGTTGTTTGTGAACAACAACGAAAAAAAAGTACTACCCATCCATCCATCCAACGTGCCGCGCTCCAAACCGGTTGTTCCCCCGCGACTCTCTTCTTTGATGCGTTCAGGGAACTTAACAAAATAACAAAAATGCATTAGGCGCATCCGCAAATTCCTCGTTGCGTAACTCTCTGGAGCTCTTACCTTTTGAGATTTGCACATCGCCATGATCGACTGCAGGTCATGGGACTGGTGGCGGTTGTCCGCGGTACACTGGTTGCAAATCGGGAGCTTGCAGCCCATGCAGTACATGGTGAGGGGCTCGTTGTGCTCACCGCAAATGGACTCTCGAAGTTGAGATGCGCCACGTGGCTTGGTAAGGGTGTGCTTAGCCAGCGGTCCACGTGCCGGATGGCACAACTCGCGGCAGCCGTCGCAGTAGCGAATTTCACACTGCTCACAGATGACCGAAGCTACCTTCGGTGGTTCCGTTTCGCACATCTGGCAACGGAGGGCTTCCCTCTCGCAGAACCGATCGACGATGGACTCCATGGCGCGATACAGTGGGAGATTTCTGGCGCCAAGCTCGTCGAAGAACACGATTTTACGACAAACGGGACAGGCGAGTGAAAAGACGGATCCGGATCCGGAGGGTGGAAACAACAGTCCTTGTAGATTCGGTGTTCCGGCGTACGATCCGGGGCGTGAAGTACAGCAGATAACCCCGGAGTCGGCCTCGCTCAGGATGCTGACCTTGTCGGCCTGGTCTTGATCGGATGAAACGCTCTCGGGAGCACTCGAGCTGCCCGTACTGACCGAGGACGCCGATGATTGAGAGTGTTGTTGATGCAAATGAATCGCCGGAGCGTGATGGACCTGACTCGCCGTCGTCTGGATGTCCACGGCACACGCTAGGCAGAGCGCATGGTAGCACGGCAACAGCACCGGGCCGGAGAACAGTTGCTTGCAAACAGGGCAACGCAGTTCCTCCTCCATGCTAAAATCCTTTTGAACAACAGGCTCTCGCGCAAACTTTAATCAATTCACACATTCAACTATTTTTTTCGGTCACTAAACCATTTAACAACTTTTTCCGGCTTCACTTTATCCTCGGATCCAATTTATATGCAAATCATCCCACACTTTGAACAAGTTGGCTCTTTTGCTTCCTTTCCGCACTTGAATATCTGCCGAAAATTAATCTCTGCACCATACAACATACAACAACACTCCAGGAAGTACTCTCATTCACACTGCCTTCTGCCTTCTACCAGTGAGGGAGGTTTTTCATCTCTTGCTTAATTTTCCCAGCGCTGAAAATTTTATCGATTTCCTCTTCACGTAACTTTGCACGGTTTTCCGTTCTCCGAAAGCCCAAGGAAAAGAGCACGCGCTTGTTTTCTTCCGCCCGGCTGATGCTGCTGGCACAATCTTATTTATTATTAATCACACTCCGAAAAAAATTCTCACCGACTGGCTTTCCAATAACCAACAACATAAATCACAATTCTTCTCTCCTTCAACACGCCAGAGCTATTTCATCAATAAATTATCACCTCTTCATTCACCACCACCGCCAGAACTCACTCATCAATTATAATCGAACAGTAATGCATCCAATCATTCCAACAAATATATTTACTCTAACGTGCTCCTCTAGCGACGTTTACCACAATCCCATGCTCTCGCAGGACCTCAAAAGGGCACCACAAACATCTATCTGCAAAAAGATTTCCTTCCCGTCGGGGGTCACCAACTGTCCCTCTCACTTCGTCTTCCTTTTCTTTTTCACCTCCCGGACCGGTGGTGGGGGTGGAAGCTGTGATAAGAACACACGTTGGCGAAGAACGGAACTCAACCTGCGACTGTTCGCGACCAAATCTCTCACGGCACTGAACTGAAGAAGAAAATCCCGATTCTAGCGATGGTTCGCTACCAGAAGAAGGGTGTTGTTTCCGTGAGTGAGCGATAGGGAGAAGAGAGCAATGCAAACTGTGAGAGAGCGAATGGTTTGTGAAAAAGACTATGACGTAAACAACATTGATTAAAACTGACGAAGTGTGAATTTTGTTTGAGAATTTGTTATCTACAATTAAATGTAATGAGATTGATAATGTTGATTAATTACACAGAATTTCACAACAAAACACCATAAAACAATAAGAAATGGTCATTTAAAACTTCATTCATCATTACAAATACAGGTAACATCAATTCATTAGATAAACGCAAGTGGTTCCATTGAGAAAGGTGTAAACACTGAAAACATGCCGGTTCAGAGAGATGTGTTTTTATTCTCTCAATCAAAAGTGTTCCCTCTTTGCTCTCTCAATCTAAAACACTCTCGGAGAAATTTGAGCATGCATTGCATTCTGCACCGCATGCAACACAGAGTCGTAGAGAGAGAGCATAATGTGCTTCTGGCGCATGGACTGTTCGACTCTCGAAACAGCCTAGCAGTATGACGTACAAGAAGGAACATCTTCATTGCGTGATCTAATAATGCAATGAGCTCGTCTATTGAGAAGGACGCCGATTAGATCAGTCACGCATGCTTGAGACGTACAATAGCTGATAACGAATGTAAACTATTGCTAACGATTTTGGTTAAAATGCACATTTAACGATTATATGAGATCAGCTTGATCTTATATTTTCTCTTTTTTATGGTACTAAGACCCTGGGTGCTGAATAGTGGTTCGCAAAACGGCCTCAATTTTGAACTGTCAAAGTGCAACCAATTTACTGTTTGCCAAAAGTAGAGAGTATTGTGATCGATCATTAAAAATTGTTTTTTTTTTTTTTTGAGGAAATGAAAAAAAATGGCTTTTGAGAACCTTGGATTGAAGTCAAAAGACCTTATGAAAGTTGAAGGCGAGATCGTATTTTTTATAATTATGAATGGAAGTTGTTTATGGAGTCGATGCGGTTGTATCCATCCATTAAAAACCATGTCTGACCACTTTTTTCATTTTAATGCAAAAAAAAATGACAGGACAACATTTTTCGATGGATCATCTATGGTCCCCTTGGAACGAGCTGTCAAGGTGGAACTTTACTGTCAAGAAGGACCGCGAGGTTAATTTTTCCAATTTGATTTAAAAATCCATTTTAATGTCTTTGTGATCGTACAAAGGGTCATTGTACTTGGGAAAATAAGCTTTATCGCTGTAAACAATAATATCGGCAATCTAAGCTTCATTTTAGAACCCAATTGTTTAGTTTTATGCTGAAGTTTAAGCATTTTATTGGTGAAAAAGTTTTGTGAAATACTTTGAAGTTTGTTTATTTTTTTCAATAATCATTGTGGATGTGACAATAAATTTGCAATCAGAATGATAAAAAAAAATAAATAATATTTACTATTTCATTTTGCTCTGTAAGTACAGCTACGTTGGCGTAAATCTTCTACACGTAAAGGGGATCCATCGCCAAAATGCGAGAAAGTTCGCTAAAACTAGCGCCAAAACGCGAGAAAGTTCGCTAAAACTAGCGAAAATTGATACTATTTTCTCAGCCTTCAGAAAAAATAGCGAAAAACTACACTATTTTCTCATTCTGCAGAATAGAAACCGGAAAAATTGACCTAATCAGTAAAAAAAAATACTAATTAGTAAAAAAATTCCCATTTTTTTCGATCAGTTTCACTAGGATTAGCGTTTTTTTGCTGGGTCAGAATGAGCTGCAGGCTTCCAAGATCAATTAGGATTTTTTGCTGGTTTCAGGAGACAATGCGCTGGTCCAGCGCATTTTTTTTTTTTTTTTGTTGTTGTTGCTGTAAAAGCGGTTTGTTGCGTTGATTCAGCGTTTTATTCCGAAGACATCTGCTTTTTTACCGACCGCGGATGTTTGTGCCAAAATGAACCAGAAGAATGTTTCGCTGGTTTCGGGAGAAAATCAGCTGGATTAGAACATATGTCAAGCGATCAAAAATCAAATTATTCGCTTCACAGATTGCCTTGGCGTTCTCGATTGCGAGATTCCTACTCGAAACTAAGTGTCTACTAAGTGTTGAGGCAATGGAGCACCCGCAGTCGAGCAGTTTTTGATAGTTCGCTCCATAAGAAATACATTGTTGAAAAAAGCAGCTTCCATCCACCCCGGGATTCAAACTGACGACCTTTAGATTGTTAGTCCAACTGCTTACCAGCGACTCCACCGAGACAGGACCCAGGGAAAGCTGAGCAAACGACCTAACCTCCAGGTTAGAACGGGGCCAACATTTACTTCCCCGTCTGACGCAAGGCGTGATCAAACAAATCTCGACTCGAAAAATGCCACTGGGGACCTTCTGGGATCGAACCAAGGCCGACTGTGTGAGAGGCAACCACGATTACCCCTAATACACCGCGGGTCCCGGCGCCAAACGATAACACAATAAATAGTTGGGGAGTTTCAATAACCACGTGGACACTTTTTTGAATACTCAGCCCATTTCAAAAAATACAATTAAAAGTCGCAAATCGTTGCAAAATTGTATTGAATTGCTCATATTGATTTAACTATATAAAAAAAAATATAATGTTCGAAGTAATTTTTAGGGAAAAATCCTGATCAGACAATCGGTCCTTATCTCACGTAACTACGTTGTTTCAGAAACAAGGATCAAGTTGTGCTTCCTCGTATTGATTTTTCTTTCTAAATCAAAGCATTTGTATTTCATCTCAGCCAATGCAACTCTACAATGTATCAGTTTGTTATCATCGCTCACCAACAATGTTGCCATATAAATACGCACTGTTATATTGCTCAATCATAATAAAACAAGATGATAATGGAAAAGATTGCAGACAAATTACTATTAAATGATAAATGTTATATTTTAAATTTCAGAACATCAAATTTAAGTAAACAGCATGGCTTATAAACAAATACATCAGGCTTAAACAACAATTTGATAAGTCTGCTTGTCTATGTCTAGGCACCATGCAAAACTTAGCGAAAGATCACTTTACAAAGATAAGGATGCCTATGCGCTAATCAGGATCCTTGTGGTAAAAGTTTATTTAAAATATCTAAGAACCTATTTATACCATTGAAACTGATTAAATCCGATCAGTTAAGAGTAAGCCTTCGATCGGTGCATTTCTAGTTAAGTAACAAGTGATAATATGATTTTGTGAAAGGTACGTTTTGAACACTATATATAACATCTACTGTCAAAAGCAGTGTTAAGCTAATCAAGTGGAATACAATTTGGATTATACATAATTGATTGAAATTTGAAATGAAGAATTTAGTTAACAATATAGAAGTTACCAGTTTTATGGTTTCTGATTTTGACTTTTTTCTTTAAAATGGCGGTTACAGTTTATTATAACATCAAACCGTTACATAAGTAACTTAAAAAGGAAAAGAAATACAAACGGGTTATGTAATTGATACAGTTCCATTCCTTTATTCAAACTATACTTTTCAACATTTTAAATTCAAGATGAAAGCATCCAACGCAACTCTACTAGCGATTCTTCTCGCACTCACCACGTGCGCCAGCTTCTCAACCGCCAAAACGGACAAACGTCAGCTGAAGGACGTCCAGCTGAAGATTCCGCAGCAAATCCCGGCACGACGCCTGTGCACCGACGACGCCGACGACTGTGTCGAAACTTGTCCCATTGACTATGACCTCGATCCCAAGAAGCGGTACTGCCGTTACAAACGGGCTTCCTGTCCGCCGAACTACATCCGCCGTCAGGGAAGTTGCGTCCTGGCTGACGTGCAGTGCCCGCCAGGAAGTGTCCGGCAGGGGAATCGATGTGTGGTGAAGAGCTTTGAGTGTCCCTCGGGGTACCTGCTGGAGGGAACCAATTGCGTCAACTCCAAGTACTGCCCGAACGGGTTTCACTGGGAGAACGGATTTTGCTATCAGCAGCAACGGCAACGTGAAAATTTACAAATGTGTCCTCATGGTTATGAAGTCCGTAATGGGATTTGTATTCAAATTTGTGTCAATTGTGATGCAGCTTGTGCGGAATGCGAAGAGGAGGTAGCACCTCTTAGCTGCCCCAGCGGATTTAATTCGTACCGCGGAAAATGTCTCAAGATATTGCAGGGGAGAGCCGAAGTAGTGCTGAGAAATATTACATACAAGGTTCCGGTTGAGTGTGATGACGAAGAGATTTACAGTGATGGAAGCTGCATTTCTTACAAATACGATCCAATACGCTGCTCTAGCGGTCATTTCTACAATGGGAAATGCGTTGAAGTGGCGAAATGTTCTCGTGGATCACTGCAGAAAGATTGTGAGTGTGTCGTTGAGCACAGTGTTCCGGCTACGTGCCGCCAAGGTCAGCCAAGGCCAGTTGGATGTGTTACAGGAAAGGCGCAGTGTCGGAAGCCGGCTCAGCTTATCAACGAAGCGTGTGTCAGGAAGGTCGACACTCATAAAGCCTTCTGTTCGCGAGGTAATCCATCTGGAGATGTGTTTTGTGAAGTTGGTACTCCTCAATGTCCAAGTGGATTTACACTGGAAGGATCTTACTGTAAGAAGAATCATTCATATTCACTGAGTTGTGGCAGACAACAGTTGGAAAATGGTTGGTGCACATCGGACGCAAGCTGTGACTACGGGTACAAACTGTACAACAACAGTGGATGCATCAAGGAATCCAACGTTCCGGAAAGCCTCTGCCCACAATCCACAACATACGACGGCGAGCATTGCGTCAGTAACGTTGCCCTGTGCAGCCAAGGACTTGTGTACGAAAGTCAGTACGGAATGTGCATAAGATGTGCCGAAAAGAGTGTTGTTTGTGATGAAACAGCCGGTTTCCGCTTGAGGGAAGGAGTCTGCGTTCGTTACGAACCGCTTTGCCCGGCGGACTATCGATGGGAGACCAATCACTGTGTCAGGGACTTTTACCAAGAATGCACTAAGGGACATTTGTACGAAAACTACTGCATCGACAGCCACCTGAGGTGTCCGGATGGCTACGAGCTTAAAGACAATGTTTGTATCAAGGAAGAACTTCCGGGCTGTCCCGAGGGAAGCATGTTCCAAAACGGATTCTGTACAACGAATCTGGAATGTCCGGAAGGTTATAACTTCGGACCAAACAGCTGCATACAAGAGACGCGAACTCCACTCAACAGCACTTCAAAACCAAGCTGCCCTGCTGACTATCACTATGAGAACGGTATCTGTATCAGAACAATCTGGAGAAACGCAACAATAGAAAACAGAACGCCAGAGTGTACCAATGGATACAGAATGGAACAAGGAAAGTGCACGAAGGACTATTACGGAGTTCAAGTGTGCCCCCCGAAAACTATCCACATGAATCAAGAAAACAGCTGCTTCTGCAAGGTCGACCTCATTTGTCCCCCCGGATACGAACGGATCGGTGATGAATGCATCTTCCGATCGTCAGGATACTATTCGCCATATCTGAACTTTCTGAACCCTTGCTACGGCATGCAGTGTGGACTGCAGTACTGCCTATCCCAGTGCTTCAGTCCTCCGTGTCCGTTCCAACTCTGCTCATTTGGAGCCCACCAACAGCTCAATCCTATGTATATTGGCAACATTCAGCAAACCCCCGATCAGTGCGGAATCGGTGGCGAAGCATGCATCGAAGAAGAGCTGTCACGCGAAACAATCGTCAGGCTAATCTGTCCACCTGGGTACAATCGAGAGAACGGCACATGTGTTGCATATTACGAGCGGATTTGTCAGTCCGGCTACAAGATGAAAACTGGACGATGCGTGCGAACTGATCAGGTTAAAGCGCTTTGTCCGTTGGGTTTTGCTCAGTTGAACGAAACTTGTGTTCGCATTCAGTGTGACTTCGGCTATGCCCGTGAAGGAACCAGCTGTAAGAAGGTTGAGTATCGATCGACGATTCCCTGTCCAAAGAACTACGTTCTGTTGGAAGGGTTTTGCATCCTGAGAAGCGAGTGTTCTGGAGGATCCATTGAAGCGGGATCCTGCGTTAGAAGACAATACGCTCCGTCCAGTTGTCCACTAAATTTCCTGATTCACAACAACACGTGCATCGCACAAGGATTCTGCACGGTACGTGACATGTTCCTCACAGATCACGTATGTCGCAGCAGAGCTTCACTCCAGCTGGTGTGTCCAGCGGGGACGAAGCGCGTCAGGAACCTTTGCATTTATCCGGAAGTTCCAAAATGTAAGCAAGCAAGCATCATGCCAACAAACTGCACCGGTAGAATCGAACGAGGAGATCTTTGTGCTTACATTGAAACACCGTCCTGTAATCGAGGCTACATACTAAAGGAAGGCAAATGTATTCTTTGCTCTGCGGAGAAACCTTACTGCCCGCCCGATATGGTCATTGTCGATGGAAAGTGTGTAAAGTATCGAGTTTCCTGCAAAAACGGAATGTACCTGAACAAACAAGGACATTGCACATCAATCGACACCAAGCAAGCAGCCTGTCAGCAGGGCAAGTTGTGCTCCGGAAAGTGCATCCACGAACTACCATCGTGCAAGTCCGATTACATGATCGATGGAGATGTTTGCATGACCAACGAAGTCACCATTGCGACTTGCAGTAATGGGATGCTGAGGGATGGCAGGTGTGTCGAGATGATTCAATGTAAAGAGCATGGTTACACACTGACCAACGGATGGTGTATTCGCGACGAAAGCAATGAACCCACCTGCAGCAGTAAAACAACCCGCGTTCGGGATCAGTGCGTCAACGGTGTGCCAAAGTGTCCGGAAAACCACTTCAACGCCAACGGCCATTGTTACGCGAGCCAGGTACAACCAGCCGAGTGTGCCGGCGGTGGAAAGTGCCTGGACAACTTTTGCCACATCACTTATCCCAGCTGTAACTCGTTGTTTGAATTTGATGGTTCAGTTTGCAAAACTCCACAGCTAAGTGGGCCCAAATGCCCGGTCGGAACCGTGTCCGATCCCAACGACCGCAGTTACTGCCTCTACTCGTCGGAACATGCTGACTTTCTCTGCGCAAGTGAATACTACTACAAGAACGGTATCTGCCAAAAACGGCAGTACGGCGATGCATCCTGTCCAAGCGGATACCGTCGAAAGGGTGATCTGTGCGTTCGACGATCTTGCAACAGTGCTTCTCTCACAAACTACTGCCTCACAATTGGCTCAACCCAGACATCATTCAGACCACCAGAACCTCAACCCCATTTTGTAGCACAAGACTCAACCAGTCACATGAATCCCATGAATCATGCAAATTCACCGCAGGGCGAAAAATGCTGCCATATTTACTCGCCTCGAATTTGTCAAAAAGATGAGATCAGCCAAGAGTGGACCTGTTACCATACGGAACATGAGCGCTGTGGAGCGTTCTGCACCGAACCGGATCAACGTATTTACCTCCAAACATCCCGCTCATACAATCTCGACGGCAAGTTGATTCTGTTTCCAGCGGCTGTGATCGCTGACGAAGAGGATGAAGGAGACGACGACTACATCGATGAACCTTATTCAGGTAACTTCCTAATTTAACTTGAGCAAATTCAAATTAACAAATCATTCGTGTTACTTCCAGATTGCGATGGATGTTCGGACCTGAGCTATGACTGTTCCAGCTACTGTTACACGTTCGACTGCTACAAGGATGAGGGTGGTTGCACCTACATGAATCAGGAAGACTTCTGCCGTAAATATCCCGGAGCGGGATGCTCGGCAAAGGATGGGTGCCACGATCGGCGAGTGTGTCAGCCGTAATGGGACACATGGGGCGAATTGGGACAGCAGTTTTAACCATGTTAGAGCACAATATTTCGATTTTTCTTATTGGTTTCGGATAGAAAAGACTCAGACCAACAAAATGTGTACATCCATTTCCAAATTTAAAACGTGTAAGTGCTTTAAACACTGCTGTCTCTATTCAGACTGTAGTCCCGATTCACCCCCGATTAGTTGTTTTTCCCAGCTTTTCCATAATTAGCCAAAATTTAGACATTGTCAAACAAAATAGGGACATTTTCTTGCAATACAGTTTCAAAGAATAACACAAAAAGATGTATAAATATCACAAGTTTCAGAATATATTATTTGTTCTTAGGCTGGTACAAATATTTTTAAAAGTTTTGTCACCCCCTTCAAAATTGGCCCGAAAAATCAGGGGGCAAAAAAAATAATTTTACAATAAACTTCAAAATTTCAATGAAAATTCAAGTGCAACCAGCTGAAATCAAATTAAAATACATTCTTCTGCATTTAAAATCATTTTTAGCATGTTTGGGTTTATTAAAAAATCTTAAGATTTTTTGAAAATTTTCGATGCAAAATCTTTTTTTTTTTGATACAATTTTTGTTTTTGTCAGATCTTAGATTTTTTTGAAAACTAATGATTGCAAAACAACTGAACTAGTGTAAAATGCATTTTAAAACACTTTTTTCATTTAAATGTGAAGACTATGGCTTGTTATTTAAATTTTTATATTTTGTTATTTTTTTTGCCCCCCCCCCCTTGACCTCGGCCAGGGCCGAGGGACAAAAACTTTTTTAAATATTTGCATCGGCCTTATCCACAGAAATTTCCCCGACATAAGGTTCGAAGATCCACGTCGGACATTTTTCCTGGTAGCTCTAGGCTATGCCGTGCTAGAAGCTCTCTCTTGTCAAATCAATTTCCTTGAATTTCTTCGGGTCTATCCCATTCTGCAGAATCCCATTTCCCAGAACGACCCATTCCCCAAAATCCCACTCCTCAGAATGACCCATTCCCCAGAATGATCCATTCCCCAGAAATATTTAGAACCTTGCAAAACACGTTATGTTTCCCATTTGGCATAATGCCATTTAGTATAACGCCGTTTTACATGAAGTAATTTGGTATAATGGCACATAACGGTCAATTGGCATAATGATAATCATTTTTTACATTAATTCAATATAAGCATTGCTTTAAAAGTAAATCTTTCCCAGTTCCTGAGGGGAACACCCTTGAAGAGTATCGGGGCCGGCATTTACAAAGCGGATTCAGTGGCAGTTTCATTCTCTACTTAATGTTAACATGTTAGGGTTTATTCCATAAGTCGCCTCCCTAAGGTGTCGTGATAAGGTCCAGTTTGTGACGATACACTAGGGTATTTGTCCCTTTTTTGGGCGTAGTACCTATTTTGGGTCTACTAAACTTAATTCAACGAAAATGAGCATTTCTGGAGTTTTTTTTTGAAAAGGTCCAATAAACCAAATTTTCATTTTTTGCTTTTTGGGTATTTTTGAATGTCCCTGACTCAAGACGGTTCTAAAAACACCCAAAAAGCAAAAAATTAAAATTTGGTTTATACGACCTTTTCAAAAAAAAACTCCAGATTTCACCAAATCTGCCGTGCAGTCATTATCTTCATTTTGGTGGGCAAGAATAATTTACTTTTCCCTTCTAAATTACAAATAAAGCAATAAAATTAGCACTCTTCACTTTTTTCTTGGCAAATCGCTAATTGCCCATTAGGGCGAAAATTTTCACCACTTTGTCTTACCGCTTGTTGACACTCAGCGTCCGGCTTTTATCGAATAAAAATAACTGATTAATAACTTCGTCCATTTCGGAGAGAATGGCTCTATATTCAGTCCATTTGACACTTCTACAAATTGTGACAGTGTGTGTGCACTTTTCACAAGTTACAGTGTTTATTAAGGGCTTGTTGTTTGGCTATGCAACAAATGTTTTATTATAACTCACGACAACCGAAAAGCTTGCGTTGCAGCCAGATCAGGCCGACCCGGATGTGGCCAGCAAGGAGAACGATCCATCGAGAAGCAGCTCAAGATCTACGGACTGGCCCTCTCAAAATATGAAAAGGGAAAAATTTGCGCCGGATAGCGAGGAGTCTGCAATTTCTAAAATAATATCGAACAATGTGAAGTTTTTCATTTAACGATGCATCGCTGCGACATTAATGGGAAGATTACTAGAAATTTATTAGTTCTAACTTTTTTTCCAAAATTGTTACTGTTTATTTTGCTAAATAAACAGAACATAACATCACTACTACATTTATACTCGATTGACGTGATGACTAATACATGTATATTTCAATGATCATCATCGTAACCAATACATTCACACCACACTAACACAAACGCCTCACGATGATGAGGCGTTTCACCTTAAAACTCGTAAATAATTATATAAATCACGTCCAAGCTATCTATGCACGTAATGCAAGTGAAATCAATCGTTCTAATGTTGATTTGTGGCTAAAACATCACAATGATAGAGCATGTTTGTCGACCGTATTTGTGCGGCTGTACTGTACGAGCTGGGGCTGAACCGTACGTCAAAAAATTTCGCCACGTGCTTCGAGATTTCAACCAATCAGAAGGTAGGTCGAAAATATATACAGAGAAGGTCGTATGCTAGAAGCAATATCCCCAAAATAGGGACAAAAAATGTTTCAGTTTCTCGGGCTTGTACAGAAATATAAAGTATTTTCGTCAAAAATGTGATTAAGTAAGAGCATTAGGATTAAAAAACCAACTTATTCATGTAATAAAAGCAAGGCTGCCTATAGCAGCCTTTGAGAATACATCAAATCTGGAGTTTTTTTTTAAAGGTCCAATAAACCAAATTTCCATTTTTTGCTTTTTGGGTGTTTTTGAAACCGCCTTGAGTCAGGGGTATTAAAAAAACACCCAAAAAGCAAAAACTTAAAATTTGGTTTATTCGACCTTTTAAAAAAAAAACTCCAGAAATAAAAAGTGCGCTCGGCTGAGTAGGCCCAAAATAGTGACAAATACCCTACCTTCCCTTTACTAAGCAATCGATTCCAGAAGGGAAAAGATCATCAGTTGTGTTGGTCCGAGCCGGGATTTGAACCCCGATCTACCGCTTACGAGACGGAAGCGTTACCACTGGGCTACGTAGCTCGGTGCTTTAAAGTCTTGTGGTAACTGCTGACACTAATTGTTTTTTCTTCTTTAAGAAGGGAAATTCAACTTGTGTCAGCAGTTAACACAAGTCATGAGAGTTTTCTTTTCTTTAAAAAAGGAAAGATTTTTGGTCAGCAGAAATAACGGTCAAGGGAGTTTTCCCTTCTTACTAGAAGGGAAAATTCAACTTTTATCAGCAACTATCCCAAGTCAAGAGAGTTTTCCCTTCTTTAAAGAAGCAAAAATTCAATTTTAAAGCATAAATTCGACTTTAAAGAGAAAATTCAACTTTTGTCAGAAGTAATGATAAGCAAGGGAGCATATCACTTCTCACTTTAAAACTGATCACTTTTTGAAATAAAGTAATATGTAATATAATATTTTATTGAAAATAAAAATTATATCAAGTTTTGACGAAACTTATGGAAATTATTCTAGATAGCATTCATTCAAAAACTCAGTAGGCAGAGTCCATTATGTGAAAGGGAATAAAATTCAGAAATATTGGAGAATGTAACCAAAACTGTTTTTTAGAATACTGTTCTCTACAATGTGATTGGTTCTTAAACATGAATGAATGTATCGATTTTTAGCGACTTTTTTAAAAGAAATATCCCTTAAAATCGAGAAAAAAATCAAAAAAAGTTGCTCTAGACCCTCCGACGAAATATTTCGGTATGCCCCGCAAAATGACGGAAAAGAGCCCTTTTTCACGGTGCCAAATATCAGACATACCGATTTTTTTACAGCCGTCCCCTAACATGACAGTTTTCGTGAGTTGCGCGTATCCACCGACAGATGGCGCCCAGTTAACTCAATCCGAATTCTGAAACAGAATCTATTTAGAATCGTATACAAATTCGGTTTCAAACGCCACAGCCGGTTCCGTGTTCGAACCGGTTGTTGCGTTTTAAACGGAAATAATGTCACAAGGTCATTTACATAATACAACAACCCCTTTTCAAACGACTCCCTTATACACACTACACACCATAATCTATAAATAACTCGAAGTGGTTGGTATGGTATGTCCCATCTTCTTCTTCCCCTGATGATTCCATGAAACGTGGGTTCCGTTCATAGAATCTGTCTCCTGCGGTCTCATGCGGTTAATGTTACACAGCAGGCTGGGCCGATTTAGAGTGAGTGTAATACATTTTGGGGGTTCTCAAAAGTACTGCAATCATTAATAATGGCAAGCAAGAACTTGAGGCGTAATCTAACCATTAGTTCTTCGTGGATGCTTCCTTCGGACTGGATGCGCTTGTTTTCCATTAGATTAGATTAGATTAGATTAGAAAAGGTCCTACAAGCTATTGCGTTTTATGTTTATTGGACCTTTAAAAAAACTCTCGATTTCTCCATTTCATGATGCTACCCAGTCAAATCAATCCGAATTCTGAAACGGAATCTAATTAGAATCGTATACAAATTCCGTTTCAAACGCAACAACCGGTTCGAACACGGAACCGGTTGTTGCGTTTGAAACGGAATCAGTCCGAAGGAAGCATCCAAGAAGAACTAATGGTTAGATTACGCCTCAAGTTCTTGCTTGCCATTATTAATGATTGCAGTACTTTTGAGAACCCCCGAAATGTATTACACTCACTCCCAGTCAAATCAATCCGAATTCTGAAACGGAATCTAATTAGAATCGTATACAAATTCCGTTTCAAACGCAACAACCGGTTCGAACACGTTGCGTTTGAAACGGAATTTGTTTAAGATTCTAATTAGATTCCGTTCCAGAATTCGGATTGATTTGACTGGGTATTTCTTTTCTTTTTTATTCTCACTTAATCAGCTACCCAAAAATGTGTACAATTCAAGTTTACCCAAAAATCCTTCAAACATTCCCACCTGTTCCCCGTCTTGAAACCGTGTAGACATATCTGACATTGACATGTTTGTGTAGAGATTTTCGAGGCGGTAACGCATAATTTCAAACACAACTGTCACTTCGATAAACTGCTGATCAAAGCATAAAAATTGTAAACGAACGCCAAGCCAAATTCAGGAAATTTCAAGAAAGACGCGGCACTTGGTCATCCGAATAGTTTTCCCTCTTGTTGGTAAGTCGTGGTGTGATTTACTAAATGTTAATTTGATAACAATCGACGTATATTTGCTTTTAGCTTAGCAGAACTCTTCCGGCGAACGTAAAACACAACATTCCCGCACAATGTCAAGCACATCGCAAAAGCACAGGAACTTTGTGGCCGAACCCATGGGGGACAAACCCGTGACGGATTTGGCCGGCGTCGGGGACGTACTCGGAAAGCGACTGGATGCCGCCGGTTTTGACAAGGTAAGTGTTAACTAATCCTTTCGGCATAACCTAACCTTGAAATTCGCTTCCGAAGGCTTACACGGTGCTGGGCCAGTATTTGCTGCTGAAAAAGGACGCCGAGCTGTTCAAGGAATGGATGAAGGACACCTGTGGGGCCAACTCCAAACAGGCCGCCGATTGTTACCAGTGCTTAAACGATTGGTGCGAGGAGTTCCTGTAAACGGACCCGGAATCGTCCACCCGGAGCATTTTGTTTTCTCTATTTTCGTGTGTGTGCGCGTTCCGCTTTTACTACCAAACATTCGAAGCTTCTTTGTGTTATACTCGGATAGAAATCTTATAAATATGATTAACGGAGAAATAATAACAGCATCTAAACTGGTGTGGTATTATTTGTTACTTTATTAAATACTAATGACATGAATCATAGTAACTTTTTACTTGAAATCCGAATGCCCAATAACAATTACAGTCATCCCACAAATTCGGAACACTTTTGTGATTATTTGTCAATAGCATGCCAAATGTAGCTTTTCTGTCTACCCCTACTATTTTTAGAACCTTCATTTGAACATTATCTTGCTATTTCACTAGTAAAAGTAGTTCTTTCTGAACAAAAAACTTCATTTTAAGACTATTTTATCCTTAGCAGCAAAACACTGCCTCCAAATTGCCTGTTCCATAATTGTGGGATGTTATTGTGCCTCCCTCACAGCGCCGTACCTAGGGGTTGGCGCAGTTGGCGACCGCCAAGGGCGCCAGCCCTTGGGGGGCGCCGAAAACGATGATTGTACAAATATGTCATGTTATTATAAAATCCTAGAAAGGTATTCAGAAAAAAGGGGCGCCAAATTTCAAAGTAGGACTACAAAATAACTCGATAATCTTGGTCGGAATATTACAAATATTACTTATAACACTTGGGGCGCCAAAATCAACTATTTCAATAATTGTACCAGAATTAAATTTAAAATTAAATTCTCTCAATTTATTTATCAAAGGCGCTCAAGTGGCAAAAATTTCAGGGTTTTATAACAATTCTTTGAAATAGCTAGAGATTTTATATTTCAACTACAGTATATAAAATTCAATTTAAATTTCACCATTTTTCCCAGCATCAGGAACCATCAAGCTTTTTTATGTTTTGAAGTATTTTTTTTTATATAATCAGCTATTAAATTGAAATTTACACATTTCTATTGAAAATCTGAAATAAAAAGAATAAGATATTTCAAGTTTAAAGAAAATGGCATTTGAGATATTTCTATCGTTTTAAATGCAAACTTGTGCGTTGAGATTGGCCTACGTTTTCGAAATACTGAAGTGTTTAAATTGAATATTTCTAACACAAAAAATGCTTTGACTTTTGTTAAATTTCTAGCAAAATATTTTTTTTTTCAACATAAAAATGTTGGTTTTTTAAGAGCACATAAATTGCTCTAAATATATTATATTCTGCTGCTTGTATTCAATTGCTTGTAGCAAGAGTGAAAAAGTAAAATTTGGGTGTCTTCGACAAAGTTGCATAGATTGGCATGCCCAGCCCACCAACTTTTTAGTCGTAAAAGTAAAATATTATACAATTTGTTGTATAATTTTGATTTGCAGAAACACCATTATCGCGGACCCATTAGAATTTAAACCAAAGCAAAATTCCAACTCCAAAAACAGCAATATTTTTTGGGAAAACACAAAGTTCCACTTAATTTTGCTTCTAGGGTCAATAATTTGAAGAATGTTAGTAACATTTTCCTTGAAAATTTTTGTTTTGTTATGTTTTAATGGAATGGATAAAGTTGCTTATCTTTCACAAACATTTTTTTTATTTCATGGATTTCATGTGTTGGGCTATCCAGTGTAATTTCGCCTAAATTTTTACATTTACACAAACGGTTCTAAAAACTTTGTGTGGGTGACTATTTTCGAGATTTTAAATTTCCCGGGAATCGAGAGTTGAATTTAGAAATTTCCCGGGAATTCCCGGGACCTGGTAGTGTTTATAACTATGCCAATAGTGCCAGTAATGTATAAAGAAAAGTTATAAATGTGTTTCTTTTCAATGAATTCAGTTACGATTTATTCATACTTATTTAATGAAACGTTAATTAGTAGCCTCATTATTTTTGGGAACTATGATCTACTTCTTGATTTTTTTTCTGAATCTGCAATACAACTTGTTGTATGAACTTGTTATTAGATTTTTGTGAAATAACAAAATAGCTAATATATAATTTCCCAGTATCGGGATTTTTACAATATAATAAATAGCGATTCAAAACAACAATTTTAATATTTTTTTCTTTTTTAAAACTGTAAATATGCATTGAAGAAATAGTGATCCGGAAAACCCGAATGTTCACATTCGGCGGACTTCACAAAGATTTCCAGAGTTTTTTTTTCTAAGATATAATTTAATATTGAGGTTTGAGCGAAACACAAAATTACTCCATGACATCAAAAAAGGAAATTACCTTGATACAGCGAAATTAAAATAATAAGTATAAAAAAAAATGGATTATAAGAATTGCTATGCTTGAAAGAGGATATGAAAATTATACTCTTAGTAATAACAAAAAAAAATTAGACTTTCTTCTTGTGGCTAACTGCTAAGTATGCTTTAAGGTTAATTTTGGAGTCCACATTATTTTAAGTGTTCCCAATTATAGTTATTGGAATTTTTAATAAGTTAAAATTTACACTTTCTGAATTAGAAGATAAGAGAAGCATTGGTTCATTCGAACTTGAACATCTTACATTGAACACTCAATGTTCTGAACAATTTCGAATTTTCATTTTTTTTTATTTGTTTATATAATTTTGCTTCGACCAAATTTCCCGGGAATCGAGAGGTCCAAAAATGGTCGATTTCCCGGGAATTCCCGCTCGTCACCCTCTATTTGAGTGTAATGGTTTTTATACAAAAATTTAAGAAACTTTAGATGTCGAAAAATAAACACAAAAAATTTCAATGTGTTAAAAAGGTAAAATCTAATTGCCTTTGTTTGAAGCTATGAATTTTCAAAAAACAAATTTTAGGAATTTTATATCAATCAAAATACACAGTCACAGAGAAGAAAAATATTGTTTTCAAAAATAAATTGAAAAAAAATAGTTTCAAAAGGAATCCATCAAAAAACAAGTTTGAAAAGGAGTCCATTTTCTAATCAGTTAAACTATTTTTTTCAGGAATGCAGGAAAATGCTGATACAAAGAAATTTAAGCTAGGTCAGACAAATTCTGTTTAAAACGATAAAACAACACTCTGCTATTTTCAGTCAACATTAATCCTAAAGCACCTTTTCGTTACAACCTATCTGTATTGGAAAGATATAAATCGATTGAAATGGTTTAAAAATAATAACACATTTGAATATTCTTCAACTAATTAAATTGTGGTTGGATTTTTTAGCTGTTATATTTATTCAATCAATTACCATTATATTATTAAAACTCTTTGAAGCAATCGCTGAAAATTTAAGTAAACATATCAAAATGATGAAAAATTTGGAGGGGCGCGAAATTGATGCTTCGCCAAGGGCGCCGTGGACCCTAGGTACGGCTCTGCTCCCTCAATTGTGGAACATCTGAATTTAACAGGTATTTTCACAAAAAAAAGTTATCAGACCATTCATAAAACATGACTAAGCATGAGTTTCATTGGTTCCAGTGTATGAGGTCATTATTTTGTAGAAAATATGTACTCATGGAGAGAATCAAAGTCGTAAGAAAAAAGTGTTCCGAAATTGTGGATTTCAAGGGTCAAAGTTTTTCTTCAAAAACTTGATATAAAAGTCGAAATTTGCAGTTCTTGGATACAGCATTCAGAAGATCGCAAGAAAAGCTTTCAAATAAAGGTAAAAGCGAATTATTAAGTTCAATTATCGATTTGCTATGATTTTTTGAACATTGGCCGATCTGTAAACTGTTCCGAATATGAGGGATGACTGTACATTAGGGTGGGTACGTTTTTCAAAAAGTTCTCGGATCAAGTTTTAGTATGGTTCCCCTTGTAGGGCATGCCCATAGGGACTTTCATGCCAAATATCAGCTCGTTTGGTTGTAAACTGGCTGCGCGCATCAGGGTTAAAGTTTACATGGGAATTACTATGGGAAATTGGAACTTTTTGTTCAAACGCTCCTACACTGCCGTTCTACGCATAATTGTCCCATGTCAGTTTTTGACGATTTTGACTTTATGTCATTTTTAAGTTTAATCTGATTTGTACTTTAAGAAAAACACATAAAATCTGGTACTTTGTTCGGAAACTCATCAAAAACAACACCAAGTCTGTTTGTCCCATCGTTGAACTTCTACGCATAATTGTCCCACCAAGTATTTTCTTACACGGAATCATTAGTTTTACTAAGCATTATGCCTTGTTTACCTGTTGTATAGCAAGAGGATCATAAATAAGGGTGATAAACAGCTAACTGGGGCGATTAGGGACACATAGGGCGAATAGGAACCCACGGGACAATTATGCGTAGAAACACAGAAATCGGTCGAAAAATTTCAATCGCATTTTTCTCAGTTGCACTTTTTTGAACATGGGACAATTATGCGTAGAACGGCAGTACAGGTCAAGGAAAATCACGCGCCAACTTCTGGTATGGTCAGGCCTATGGGGAATGATCTGGAGAACACTTTTCCCGAAGAAAGCATATGGATTCGTTGTCCCTAGACCTGGCGCATCGGCAAACAATCCGATGTCTCCGGAATCAACGGTTTCCCCTCAAAAAGCATCAAATTTTCCTTAGCATGCTATGAAAGCTTGACGAACACCGCGACGCCATATGTCAGACAGCTACCACGTGGGTGAGAAACGGTTGGAATATTTAATAGCAAACATTCTTTTAAGTAGAAAATGATCATTTCGAGTAATCCTGATATTATTTAGTCGAATTCAAAATCTTTGCATGGCAAATTTGTATTTTTTTTTTTTTTTGCAAATATTTCAACCACGTGGTAGCTGTCTGACATATGGCGTCGCGGTGTTCGTCAAGCTTTCATAGCATGCTAAGGAAAATTTGATGCTTTTTGAGGGAAAACCGTTGATTCTGGAGATATCGGATTGTTTGCGGATGCGCCAGGTCTAGGGACAACGAAGCCATATGCTATCTTCGGGAAAAGTGTTCTCCAGACCATTCCCCATAGGCCTGACCATACCAGAAGTTGGCGCGTGATTTTCCCAGACCTGTACTGCCGTTCTACGCATAATTGTCCCATGTTCAAAAAAGTGCAACTGAGAAAAACGCGATTGAAATTTTTCGACCGATTTCTGTGTTTCTACGCATAATTGTCCCGTGGGTTCCTATTCGCCCTATGTGTCCCTAATCGCCCCAGTTAGTAGTTTATCGCTCTTATTAGTTATCTTCTTGATTAACAACAGGTAAACAAGACACAATACTTCGTAGAACTAATGATTTCGTGATAGTAAATACTTGGTGGGACAATTATGCGTAGAAGTTTAACGATGGGACAAACAGACTTGGTGTTGTTTTGAATGAGTTTCCGAACAAAGTACCAGATTTTATGTGTTTTTCTTAAAGTACACGTAAAACTAAACTTAAAAATGTCATAAAGTCAAAATCGTCAAAAATGACATGGGACAATTATGCGTAGAACGGCAGCGTTTGAACAAAAAGTGCAGGTGCATGATACTGATGATACTCGTCGGTTGACAACACCCAGACGAGGAACATCCCGGAAGGAGCCCAACTACATCCGTAGTGCTGTTTGGACAAAACAGCATGGCTCTGGTTCCTTGCAAGTGTCCTATTTTCTTACCTCCACGTTGGCTTGGATTAGTCATCATGATGACAACCCTGTTTGAAAAATGTCGCACGTCGTACGAGTTGTCGCACGGTTGTGATTTTATCGTTTTGATATCGATTGGTCGAAAGGACGACAAACGGACGACAAACACTCGACATGCTCGACATGGTTTTTTCAATCGATTTACCTTCAATTCGACGTCGATTATCGTCGACGCAAACAGTTTGACAGTTCTCTTCTGTTGATCTTGTTCGGACTTGATTGCAACCGAGTCGAACCAGTTGTTGTTGCTTTTAGGCTTTTGGAGGATTTTGGACAGTTAATAGGTAAGTTGTTTACTAGGTTCAATTACTTTTTCTGCCGGAAAGTTCCGGCCGGAGTGGGCGAGTGACCGAATCAAAGTGTCTTGTATTCCAGATTTCGGTCTTCGTGGCGGAGGAGGAGGAGGACGGGAAATATGGTTTACTCGGCGGGTCATTCCGGAAGACGGGACGGGAAGGAACCAGTTTGCGATCGTGGAAGCGGTTGGTGTTTGGTGTTTTACCGTCCGCGGGATGTTGCGACGCATACCTAATGGAACTGGTGAGTCATGTTTTAAAAAACGATGGAGGTGTGCTGGAAGTGCGATTGGACGATCGAAATTAAAAATAGGATGAATGGAACAAAACAAATTCTCAACTTTTCAATCCAATAATTCCAAACTGAAAAATAAAAAATCAAAAATACTAAAATTTTAAAAAACTTAAACGCTGAAATTGTAAAGTTGTAAAATTCTAGCATTTCAGAATTTAAAAATGTAAGAATTCGAAAATTCTAAATTTATTGAATTTCTTGATATTGTGCAAATTGTTAGTATTCTTTTCTTAAATTCTAGAATTTATTAATTCTTCAAATTCTCAAAGTCTTCAAATATTTTTGAAAAAAATTGAAATTCAAAAATAAGAATTTTTTTTAATTGACAAAAACTTAAACACTAAAATTCCTTAATTCTTAAGTACTGAAATTCTTCAATTTATAAATACAAAAAATCTAACATTATAAAGTTCTTGAATTCCCAAAACGTTGGACGCACGAGTTGGAATTTTGAATTCTAATATTCAAAAAAATATGAGTTCTAAAATTCAAAAATTGTAAATTCTGTAAATTCTAAAATTGAAATAATTTATATTTTTAAATTCTAAAATTTCAAAGATCATTATTTTTTAATTCTACGCATTTGAAAACTTATTAAGTTTCTTAAAATTTTAAAAATAAAAAAAAAACTGATTTTATAGATCTTATTTTTTTTTTAATTTTCAATAAAATACAAATTTAAAAAACTTCAACAAACTAAAATTAAAAAAAAAAATACATATTACAAAATTAAAAAAAAATACAAGTTCAAGTTTTGTTTTAAGTTTTAAAAATTGTTTTTTTTTTTTATATTTAAAAGTTTTAAAAAATTTTAAATAGTAAAAAAAACTTTTAACTTTTGAAAGTTTTCAAGGTTTTTACAAAGTCAAAATTTTAAAAAATATCACGAATTGAAATAAATGATTCTGGTATTGAGGCACCCTAAAATTCAAAAATTTTATAATTCAGAAAATTTTCATTTTTTAAAATTTCGAATTTCGGAACTTAATTTTTTTTAAGAATTTCAGAATTATAGAATTTTAGAATTTTAGAATTTTAGAATTTTAGAATTTTAGAATTTTAGAATTTTAGAATTTTAGAATTTTAGAATTTTAGAATTTTAGAATTTTAGAATTTCAGAATTTAAGAATTTTAGAATTTTAGAATTTTAGAATTTTAGAATTTTAGAATTTTAGAATTTTAGAGTTTTAGAATTTTAGAATTTTAGAATTTTAGAATTTTAGAATTTTAGAATTTTAGAATTTTAGAATTTTAGAATTTTAGAATTTTAGAATTTTAGAATTTTAGAATTTTAGAATTTTAGAATTTTGGAATTTTAGAATTTTAGAATTTTAGAGTTTTAGAATTTTAGAAATTTAGAATTTGAGATTTTTTTAGCATTCTTAAATCAGGTACAATTTTCAAATAATAATATTCTCGGATTTCAAAACTAATTGCAATAATTTTAAATTTAAATCTATCATCTATCTAGGCATCTTTTATTTATAATTCTTTTTTAAATGTTTAAATTGAAAGTTCATAAATTTAGTTTTTCTTTCATAGTTCAAAAAAACATATTTGAAATTTTATTGAATTGAAATTTTATAATTATTATTATTATTGAAATCTGAATTTAATTTATAAATTCTTGCCAATTGTTGATTGATGATACATTTTTTTTCAGGCAACAAACATTTTCCAATCTGATTCTGCCGGAAACCGGAATGCGTTCCCGTGTGGTCACTCGTGGCTTCCGTAGAATCCACGGAAGCAGCCCCGTTTTTTCGTACTCGTACTCCACAAAACACACGTTTCCTCGTACTCCGGTAAACATTAATCCTTCGGAGATCCAAGATCGTCGCCAAGGCGTCGCATCCGGGTTTTGATCAGCTCGTCGAGGAACAAGAGTCCAACACGACCAAGATGCTGCCACGGCCGCCTCAGAAGAACACCAACACCCAAGCCGGAAGCTGCGGTCAAGGCAAATCCAGAAGGAAGCCAAGTTGGGGAAGAATCGGCGATACGCAAGTGAAATTAAGTGTACAATAAATATTTTTGTGAAATTTTGACAGCTGGAATAAAAAAAAATCAATAAAAACAAAACAACAGTTTTTTCAACTGCAACATAACCCAAAAATCCGAAATGACAGCACACGACAATAGCACGACATTCTAAATAACAAAACCGTGCGACGTCGGTCGAATGTCGTACGACAATGTCGTACAATTTCGATCATCGATCGCACGACAAATACGACATTTTGGTGCAAAAACGTATGACATTCGTGCGAAAGTCGCACGACATTGTCGAGCGACGTCGTACGATTGCACGGACGACAAACGACGGACGTCCGACGGACTTTTCAATCAGGGAAGGTGTAACCTAGCTGGTGGCAGCGTTGCCACATGTACAGATATTTTTGGCACAGACCAAACACTCAAACTAATTATTTGTACATTTAAAATACACTTGAGTAGTTTTTGTAAACTGCACTAAAAAGATAAACATTTTTTGCATCTTTTCACTTGTTTAGTTTTTGATAAAAATGTTTTTCTTTAAAGTTATACTTGATTGAGTGTTTGGTCTGTGCCAAAAATATCTGTACTTGTGGCAAGCCTGGCTGGTGGCCTGTGGAAACGACTCGTAAACCTTTGACCAGCGAGGGTCAGAGTAGAGACGGATAGAAGAAGGGGGCGCGTCAATGTGGGAAAGGGAAGTAATTTGTGATTGTAGACGGTATTGTTTTGATTCGCAGTATGTTGAGTCAACTGCTGCACTGAAAACCCAACCATGGTAGTTGCTGCCATATTGTAGGGTTAAATTGAGAACACGCACCGACGTATTTTTGCTTAAAACATTCCGTGCGTGGATTGACTGATTAACGCAGTCAGTTTTACTATGTCGAGAGCGGTATGGTAATTTTAACCCTCGATTATGGAGAGAATGATAATGATTTCGTATTAGCTACCATGCAATTTTGTGGAAGCATGGTACATTTTACCATATTTGCGTTTACTTTCACCTAAAAGCCACAGTTAATTTAATAAGCAGCATTTTTAGCAAATTTTCTTAAAACTACCATGGTCGGGCTTTCAGTGTGTGGATGTATCTGAACATCGCAGAACGGGGTTTCTCTTCTTTCCGTTTTTATCTACCAATGATTCTCTAACACGCCTTATGTTTATTATCGTCCATTTGTTTTCGATTTTACTTTCATTGATTCTCTTATTTCTCAACGCTTTTCCACTCTATGTACTAATTGATGCTGCTGTAACAAACTGTCTGTTTTCCCTTAATTTGGCAGCGATGTCAATTTTGTTTATCATGTGCCTTTTCTTTATTTATCTATTTGAATAACTTCTCATCATCCCTGTAAATTGCCCTCAATACAATCTAAGCTTGTTCGTTACCCCAATTTATTAACTATTGCTAATTTCTTTATCTATTTCATAAATTACTATCTTTCTTTTACTATTGATTCTTTACATAGTATATGTCCTTCACTGACCATTGTTTTGAAACTTCACCTTTTTCTTAAGCAAGTGAGGTTCGAGCCCTGACTCAATTTATGGAATGATTAAAGGATTTTGGTATTATCTCAAATTAATCTCGATATACAGTAAAACCTCTTTTTACGCGATGCGTTACGTTTTTCTAATTTGTCGATAAATATTTGTATATCTCTGAAACGACGCAACATTTTTGCAATCTTTCGAAAGCAATTTGTAGGTTTTGGTTTGTCTTTCCCCTTGAATTGTTTCGAATAAACGTGTATGACACGTTACGTACTTATTTACATTTTAACCCAAAAAATAACTGTGAATCAATTACGGTATTTCGCCCGTAACGCCAGCTGTCATTTCGCTCGCCAGGTCGGCCATGTTGAAAGACAGAAAAATCATTCGTGAAAAAAGGTCCGTCGTCCGTTCGTTCGATCCGCTCCAGACAAGGCAAAGGGTAAAATAATTCTTGGTCGGTCCGAGTGCGTTTAGCCGTGACTTTATACGTTCGGTGCGCGTTTGCGAGTGCTGGCAGGAGGGCCGGAAGTGGGCCACAGCGCCGACGGGAATCGACGGTAGTTAGCTGTGCGAAATTTTCCTGCTTTTCAAGGGTTCCTTGAATGGCTGCTGCTGCTGCAGTAGAGTCGTGTTGGAGGTGTCTCTCTCTCTCGACGTAGTAGGCCCCGTTGTTGGGTGTGCGTTCGACTGTCTGTGTGACGAGTGTGTGTATGTGCGTGCGTACGTGTGATCGTGTGTGTGTGCAATGCAATAAGCAGCGAAAAGTCCGTTCGTTTTTCGTTCACAGAAAGACTTCCGCGAGAAAGTTTCTTTTTTGTTCCCCCGTGCTGGGAGTGATGTTCTTCTTAGTCCCCGTCGCGATGTGTGAAGATTTCTGACGACGTCGGCGGTGACGGCCCCTCGAAACGGGGTCCCCAGCAGCGAAAATTGACGCAGGCACAGTGGAAAAATGTCCGTGCGAGTGTAATTGTTGGTAGGAAAATCCGGAACGAACCCAGGGTCCGATCCAAGAAGAAAGGAACCACATCATTGTGTAACCGTGCCGTGAAAATTCCATGAAGACGTGCTGAAATCTGTGCTCCAAGCGGAACCACCCAGAAATCCCGTGAAAATACACACCCAAAAATCTGCTCCAAAGTGTGATCCCCAAATCCATCGGGAAAAGAAAGAGACCCGTCCCGTCAAATGTCAAACGGTTCCGTCGTCTCCTCCACTTACTTCCAGAGAGTGGTGCCAGTGTAGAACCAGTCTCCCCTCGCCCGAGAGTGGTTGGGAACGAGACGGGAAAAGTGGCGAAGAAGACAGTTTCTTTCATGCCTTCAGGCTTGCCACAAATACAGATTTTTCAGCACAGGCCCGAAACACAAACGATTTTTTTTTTACTGTTAAAATAAATTTGAGCAGTTTTTGTTAAATTGGCCAAAAAGATAAACATTATTAGCATCTTTTGGCATGTTCAGTTTTTGGTAAGAATATTATTCTTTAAAGTTATACTCGATTGAGTGTTTGGTATGTGCCAAAAAAATCTGTATTTGTGGCAAGCCTGCATGCCTTTGCTTCCTTGCTTGCTTGCACTACTACACACAGTGAATGGGGGCAATGTTGCCAGCGAGTAGCTAGGCAGGGCCACGACGTCGACGACGGGCTCCCCGTTTTGACCGCACGTCCCGTGGAAAGAAAGGGGGGATTTTTTTTTTTTCATATTTTGTCAAAGTTAGACAGCATTGAATCACAAATATTTAGAAACCTGCAAAATACGATTGGCGACTTTCCCGAAGTTTTAAAAGATGTAAATTACTTTTGATTTCGTCTTCGTCATGGCACAATCTGAATTGCTATGCTATGAAATTAAAAAAATAAAACCGTTCCCAAGAAATCTAAATCATAAAAGGCTGTAACTTAGGCAGTATTAAAAAATTAAAAAATGTAACAAAATGAGTGGTAAAACATCTAAATTGGTCTCGGACGAGGTTTATCGAGTTGGATAAATACGACGAGTGCTGAAAAAATCATGTTTTGCAACAAGTTGCTGACAACATTTTTGACAATCCTGAAAATCGCTTTTTCAATGAAATTTTCTGTCAATCATCCATGTGTTAAGTAAATTCATCGATCAAAACAAAAAATATTGAAAAATTTAACTTTCGATACAAGTGTAGTGATACAAAGTGAACTTTTCAGCACTAATATTAAAAGGTTTTAATTTTCCTTTAGATTGAACCAATTGGGATGCTTCACCTCGCATTTTTCAAGTTCTTTTGATGCAATTTGAAATTTAAATGTATTTAAGTTACAGCATTTTAAGATTCTTGACGTTTTGTGCCATGCAACTTTGTGCGCCGATTTGCGGCCCACTTCCCGTTGACCTAGAGAGCTCATATTTGCACTAGATGCTATTTTTATATGCACCTACAAACAACCCTTAAAAATTTCAGGCAGATTGGTGAGGTCCATGCCACGCCACACGAGGACGTGGAGTTGAGCGAGATTGAGGGGAAGCCTCGTTTATTTTTGACCCATCTAGAGATCGTTACCGATCATATCGCCCAATCTTCAACTCGAATTTTGCCTGAGAGCATGTGACCGAATCGAAACTAGCATTCGAAGCTCTTCTCTGTGTACAACTACAGAGTCCTTTAACGCTCCGACTCAGTCGCCAACAGATCGTCCGAGAGATCGGATGGGATGGGTTTTGGGGAGGTTTGGAACTTGAAAAGATCAATTCCCGTAGCAGCCGAACTCCCCTCTCGACCACCACCTGTCACTTTTTCCTCGCCAGATGGGTTTCAAACCATCGACAAAGCGAAACCCGTACCATTTTTTTTAGAACGGAACAAATTGAAACCACAATATCCGGTTAATAACTTGAGACAGGGTTGCCAGATCTTTAATATTTTTAACTTATCCAAAGATACGTCGAAAGAATGATAAGTGAGATCCGGCTTCAAAAACGTATATAAATATCACGTAAGTGGTCAAGCCTGAGACTGGCTTGCCAGATCTTCAAAAGTCTAGTTTTGTTTGAAAGGTATTACAATTCGACGGTAACATTTCAAAAGACATCATGTACATTTTGACACTTTCTGGGTTATTGCATATTCTGAAAGTACTCCTAATAAGCTACCTCTCCACCAAAAATGAGCAAAAGTTACTTCAGTAAAGTCTGTTGAATCATGATTTTAAATAAGGTAACATAAACAAAATCTCTGCCATCAGCAGTCTTTGTTTATATAGCCCTGTCAACCTGTCAAACAAAAGACTACATGAACCTCGTGACGGAAAAAAAGCAACATGAACAAAGCGCCATGTACATTCAGCGAAGAAAACCGAATCATAACAAAGCGTCCCCCTCAATGCCTGCAGGGTGATATAAACGTTGGTGATTTCAAAAGAAGTTATGTTTGTTTTTCTCAAATAAAATTACGGAAATAATGTTTTATTGAATTTGGATGACCAAGTATCAATAAAAGCAACGTTTTTCATCATTTGTTATCATTAGAACATCTTATTTTGCTTTTATATAAAAATGGTAATTGAAAATGGATGCTCAACATTCAAATGTGTTTTTCTCAAAACGCATGGTTTGTACATGATGCTTTTTGAAATGTTGGCATCGAAACAGTTGTAGTAAATGATTTTTGTATTTTTTTTTTAGGAGAGACATACCATCTTGCATTTTTCGTGAGTCTTTTTGTAACATTTTAGGCTGTTTCCTCAAAAAATTTGAGCGAGAAAAATCGTGACATCACCATCAAATTTAACTTTTAAACTTAAAAACTGAAAAATCTCATAGAAGTGGCGTGTATTTTTGTTTCAGTGTATTTTTTTTCAGAAAGCCCGTCCAATTTTCTACAAGTTTGTCTTCGACCACTTTTTGATACGTTCCAACGGCTTCGAGGTACAATAATTTTTAAATTGCAAAGTACAAAAATATTTAAATACCTTACGCCCTTCTCAAATGTTATTTTCGAGTACTATTGGCTCCATATACGCAAAAATGGCTTATATTGGCCTAGGATAACATGTCTACAAAGTTTCATTGAAATTGGAGAGGGTCGGGTATAAAAGTACCAGAAAAATTCCTGATTTGAGCTGGAATTGCTCAAATGTCACTCGATTATCTCGACATATGCTGAACCGATTTTGTTCTTTTTGGTCTCATTCGATCCGTCTTGGGGTCTCAAAAGTCGCTATCAAAAATTATGTAGTTCAGTTAGGTACTTCAAAAGTTATGCTAAAAAAACGATAATGACTAAAGTTTAGAAGTTTGTGAAAAGGGTGTTTTTTCAGAAAGGTATTTGAAAGACCTTTCCAACGCAACCAAAACAATCAATATCAGACAACCCTATCAAAAGTTATAAGCAAAAAAAAAAAACGAAACTATTGGCACTACGCCCCCCGGGGCATGGCCTTCCTCTAACGTGGGATTTCTGCTCCAGCGCCTCTGACGAGACAGGAGAAACCGGGACCGACGTTTTACTTCACCATCCGATAGAAGCTCAGTGGATAAGGCGGGAATCGAACCCGCGTCTCATAGCATCATCGGGATCGGCAGCCGAAGCCGCTACCCCTGCGCCACGAGACCCACCAAGCAATTAAGTGTTATTTATAAACTCTTAGGAAGCCGGATCTCCGATATTTTGATGAAAACGTTGTCCAGATATATTATGCGACCTATCTTTGGATAGGTAATCAAAAGACCTTTCCAACGAGCACGAATTGAATTGAAGATTTGACTACCCTATCTTAAGTTGTAAGCACATAACTGCCGTTCTACGCATAATTGTCCCATGTTCAAAAATGTGCAACTGAGAAAAACGCGATTGAAATTTTTCGACCGATTTCTGTGTTTCTACGCATAATTGTCCCGTGGGTTCCTATTCGTCCTATGTGTCCCTAATTGCCCCATTTAGCAGTTTATCACCCTTATTTGTGATCCTCTTGCTATACAATAAGTAAACAAGGCATAATGCTTAGTAAAACTAATGATTCCGTGTAAGAAATTACTTGGTGGGACAATTATGCGTAAAAGTTCAACGATGGGACAAACAGACTTGGTGTTGTTTTTGATGAGTTTCCGAACAAAGTACCAGATTTTATGTGTTTTTCTTAAAGTACACATCAAACTAAACTTAAAAATGTCATAAAGTCAAAATCGTCCAAAACTGACATGGGACAATTATGCGTAGAACGGCAGATAAGTGCCCTGAAATATGAAGATCTCACTACTCAATCTGATGGTATGAATAATGAGTCAAGTTTATAGAACACTGAAAGGTCCGCTCTTTAGTGTCTATTTTGTTATGTTTGTTGCCAGCGATTTTCTGCACTTTTGGTGCAATAAAATACATACCCGGCAACAATGCCATGCGATTCGAAGAAGAAGATCTACAAAAACAAAACGCGCAGTATGGCATTTGCCGAAAGTGCGGCGCGTTTTTCGAGGCTGATTTGCCGCGTGTCTTTTTCGGGAATACGCGCAATATCCTTTGTACTATCTTCTCTGGAGTTTTTTTTTTTTGAAAAGGTCCTATAAACCAAATTTTAAATTTTTGCTTTTTGGGTGTTTTTAGAACCGCCTTGAGTCAGGGGTATTCAAAAACACCCAAAAAGCAAAAAAATGAAAATTTGGTTTATAGGACCTTTTCAATAAAAATTCTAGTTCTGAACTTTAGCGAAAACCTTTTTTTTAGCATAACTTTTGAAGTACTTTTCTAAATTTCATAATATTAACTTACGAGTGATTTTATAGCCTCAGTAGGGTGAGAAAGGCAAAATTCTGGGGAAATTTCGTTGTGTCTTCGTCTTGGCTTAAAACTTTTGTAGAATTTAGAAAAAAAAAACAACTTTTCGAGTTGATCATAAGGAGATACAGTACAAAATATCGCATTTAATGTATTATCAATCAATTTATTTATTTATTTATCTATTTTTTTTTTTTTTTTTGATAAACCAAGCAGTTTATCGTCAATTCCAAATTCATAATGTGTAGTGTAGCAAGCAAGCAAATTTATTCATTGTTCGTGTGTGTGTGTGTTTTTCTCTCCCTTTAATCGTGCAGAAGTAATTAAAAAATAGTGTCCAGTTTTAAGTGGCGTGCAGGCACTTGCTAGAAGAATCGCAGAGAATACTTTCCGCGAGTTGTCGTTCGACACTTTAGTTTCGTTCCGGGATTCTCTTTCTGTCCTGTCACGTTCAATGGTGGACATGTCATGAGAATTAATAGAATCGAAGATAGAATGGATGAAAATAGTGCGCTGAACCATCAGAATGGTGGTGGTGGTGGCCAGTTGGGCGGAATCGGCGCCGGCAGTGGTGTCCAGGGTGGCCTCGGCGGTATGAACAACAACTCCGGTGGTGGTATGAACAACAAACCCGGTGGGTTGGGCGGAGGCGGCACCGGTGGCAGCAGCGGGGGCACCATCGTCGGCCAGGATGACCAGAACAACAAGACGTCGCCGACCCAGTACTCGATTCCGGGCATTCTGCACTTTATCCAGCACGAGTGGGCCAGATTCGAGCTGGAGCGCTCGCAGTGGGACGTCGACCGTGCCGAACTGCAGGTTGGTAAACTTTTCGCGTCATTCTTTTAGTGTGCAAAACTAAGCCAATTATAAAACTAGAAACTATCCTCGTACGCTGAGATCAGCTCAGCTGTTGTTGGCTCGTAGCATAGTGTGATTACACGCACTTGCTGCACCAGCAGAGGCCACAGCAGCATCGTAAATAGCTATTCTAGAATCGTAAAAACCCGACTGGCGGACAACGGTACACCCGGATAGAGAGAGAGAGAGATGAGAAAAGAGGTAGAGAGCACAAGCCAAAACCGGGACCCGGCCAAACAAGTTAGATTTGACAAGTCATTGACTCGAAAATTATCCCAGGCATCGTTCGGTTGGTTTGGCTGTGTGCGTGGGACAACTTTGCTGACTGTGTTAAAGTGTGCTCAGTTGGTCCCACCCGTTGTGACCTTGAACTATAGTAGTGTAGTTTGATAGTGAAAGAGGTACCTTGTTCGTACCTCTGAACGAGTTGTTTGCGCTTTGTGCTTGTTTGGACGTGGTGTGCATTTCAGTTTAATTGGCGCGATTGCTGACCGAGAGCGAATTGTAAAGGTTTGATTCGACTTTTGTACAACAAATCAATATTAATAAACTTGAAAAAGTGCTGATATCAAAGAGAACAAACATGCCTTATCACCCCAATAAATATTCACTCTTTAAAATCCTGCTTTGCTAATAACCCTTAAACACATTATGTCATTAATCGCAACGCTTGCTTAGAATGTATCCAAAACCGTATACCTTCCCAAAAACCGTCCAACTCCAAGCGAAACATATTTGTGGATACCGCAGAGATTTTCCCTTATCCCCTTAAAAATAGTGGAGCATCAACACTTCCCGTCTTCCAATCACTTTTCTTGGGGGTTATGTGATTAATTTGTTTTACAATATCAAAGCTTATTCTATCCAGTACATTTTTCTGTTGTGTTCAATCCCAATAACAATTATCATGTTATTTCTGCTCGGTTTATCGATGTCTCTTGACAGAGTTTTCCATATTTCCAGGTTTTTATTTATTTCTAATTTTATATGGTCTGAATGGACATTTTGCCATCAAAACAAACAAATTCAGATTTTATTTTGTCCAATAAAAAACTGGTAATTACATTGGATGAGTTGATAACTAAAGAAGGTAAACAATAACAAGCGTCAATAAAGAATTCATGCACAATCAAATGCAAATCGATAAACTCATACCATTGAGACCAACCCAAAGCCAACCCCAATCCCTGAATTATCAGTCAGCCAGTCAGTCAGTCAGTTAGTGCCTCCTGAAGGTAACAGTACTTCCCAGTACGGTTTGAAGTTCACCCTCGACAAACGACACTCCACTGCCGATGCCAGCTCGCTCACTGGTGTGCCACACAGATGATGTGTTGTTGGTCGTGGCGTGGGCGGTTGGTTACGGAAACAGGTCTGCAAAATCGATTGACTAGCCTCATAACCGTCAACAACAACAACAGCAGCTACAACGCTGAGCTTGCTACATAACGAGAGTGCTGCTGCTGGTTGGGCTGTTGGGTATTAAGGGGGAGGGAAGCTGTCTTTGGTTTTTGGGCATTTTGATACTCCGCCTTACTGATACGTTGGCGTAGTATAGGTGCCCTTACCCTACCATGAACGTCCAGTAATAGTTTCTACAGCTGACCAGCGAAGGCCTAAGCTTTCTTTTTACTATGTCTAGCTTTAGCTCTATGGAGAGAGTCGTGTAACATCATGGCCTAGAAAGGAGGGGAGGCCCACCAGACAGACAGACTTGGCCACGAGCCGGTAGTGCTGCGAAAAAGCAAGGTAATTACATTTAGGACCCATTTTTAATCGATAGATGGGCCGATATCGCAGGGCTGTGGAAGACCGACGTAACAATGCAAGTGTTTATTGCGTTCTCCACCTCCACCTCTCTTTCTCTGTAGTCCTAGCCTAGCTAGAGCTTCTCGGACCGAACGCAAGATCCACCGTGCGCGTACTACGCGAATTGGCCACAGCTGAAACCTGCCCGAGCGCGTGTGGACCAAATTGGCCCGGCAAGGTCGGCCAAGGCTGATGATGCAAAAGTCGATTTTTTCCCCTCCTTCTTTCTTTCTCAAATGCCTTTGTGGTGTAGCGGGCTTCCCTGATGATTTGATTGAATCACGGGCCGTGTGGTTTTGTTCGATAATATGGGCGTGGATAATTTGATGATGTGAAAGTAAAAGCGGACGGAGCGGGGCTAATGTGTGCCACTTGGGTCGAATTCAACCCGATTTTCGTGTAGTGATTATTTTCTCTTGCTTTGTGTGTTGATGTAATGAAGGTAATACTTATACCTAATTCTTGGCGATACGCACGAAACGAAAGAACGGTCGTTCGCATATTATCACGTTTTCACTTTTGCTGATTCACGTAAATAATGAAGTGGTGACCTTGCAGAAGAGATAAGATAGTGGTCCGCGGTATGCTACCTTTGTCGGTGGTATGATCTTTTGCGCTCAACAGCATGGCCTTGTCGGTCTCTATTGCAAGATTCCTACTCGAAACTAGGTGTCCGAAGGCTTGAAATGGTTAGGCAATCAAAACCACTTTTTACATTTAGGCTCGCTCCCATCCCGAGATTCGAACTGACAATCTTTCGATTGTTAGTCCAACTGCCGATCAGCGACTCTACCGAAGCAGACAAATGTCGTTTTAGACGAGTTTTGAGGACGCTGTATCTTCTTGCAGGGGCAAGCTAGCACCATACTCTCTTTAGGAAAGTTGTAAAGCACCTTTTAGAGCATCCGAATATGAATCCGGTTTTAGTACAGCGTGAAACGTGGATTTTATAAATATCAAAATCCAAAAAAATGAGTTTTCCCATACAAATTCCCATAGAAAATTGAATCGCTTTGCGCTAAGTGAGGACTTAACCGATCGTTCCCAAACTTTGGGGAGTTGTTTAGGACCCCAAAAGGAACTGAAAAAGTGCTGTGCTGGAAAATCGATTTTAATATTACACCCTTTTATCGCACCCGCCATTTCGACGTTCCGAGAAAAACGCGTTTTAATGTTTGACCTTGAATAAACAAAAACTTGAGCACGCAATGTAAACAATAACAAACACGTGTTGTTTGGCTGACCATTGTCCCGACGTTTGATTGAAGTTGGTTACCGTAGTCCCGAGTTATGATTAAAATTGTTTTCGATAGTCGGGCATGTACGTGTGTCAAACGCGTTCTGACCTTAAATCCCTTTGGCCAGTTGTCGCACTTACATCAATTTTTTATGGATTATCTCAGGATTGAAATCGAATTGTGGGGATCTGTGAAGGTCAAAAGGTGAGGCATTGTAAGCTGCACAAAATGGCGTTCTTAACTCAATTTGGCCCAAAATACACGTGCGTGAAGTTAACACGAGGGCGCCGACTTGAAAAATCTGGCATTCAAAAATGTATCTGGCAAACTGGCAGCCCAGTCACCTAAACCCGGACTGACATAAGGTGTATCAGCATAGTCCTAGTTGAGTACAAACCAAGGGTCCTGATTGCTCAAAATCAACCACTCCATTCGCGAGCACAAATAGCAGGCGACGCGATACTACCCTGATGAATTCCTACTGTTTGTCAAATTGAAACCATTCGCTCCCGAACACTCTCTTTTCTACTCTCCTTCTCTCTCTGATCGGCTCAGTCTCCGAACGGCTCAGGCAGGCCGAACGTCGCCGATCACTCTGAACTGAAAAAAAAAATTCTATGATGCGCTGCGTTATACTCATTGATTTGGGTTGCCTAAAATCAATGTTATCAATTAAATTGTGCATTTATTTTGAATTCATAACATTATAGACATCATTCAAAGAAACTTCCACCAAGAAAAATTCAAATTGATGGCAAACTGAGGGCGGGAAAACAAAAAGACTGCCGCGCTGGCATTTTGTGAGAATGGCTCTTCGCTGAGCATGGTAGTGTGTGAGTCTCGTCAAACGACGGAGTAGGCAAATATTTTCACGATGTAGGGTATATGACCCTATTTTGGACCTAGTACCTATTTTGGACCTATTTTTATTAATCGGGTAGTTCAGGCTTTTAAAGTACGAATTCACTGAATCCAACCAACAGAAATTGTAAGCAGGATCGTTTTGTAGCTTACCTCTTCCAAAAATGTTAACATTTTTGGTTATTTCCGCTTTTTCAGCCACTTTTTCCAATGCTATCCGTATTTCCTAACATTTTCCTAGCACATCAATTAGGTCCAAATATTCCGGCTTCGTTGCTTATCGGATTTGGCTCGCGACACCTTGATGATTTTTTCTGTTTTGCACTGACACCAAGCAATTTCGTCCGGTTTCCGAGCAATGTAACTGTTGTCTATTTAATTCTTTTATGTTTTTCGTCACTAAACCATTGAAATAACTATTCTATTATCGAAAAAAACTCAATTCAAAATATTTTTTCAAATCAGCCGCGTTGGATGAGTTTTTGGAGCTACTTTGCCGTCGGTTCAAGGCTATCACCAACACATGTATAACAAGGTGTTGCCAGTTTTGTTTATCAATTTATTTCGATATTTCATTAACATTAATTGAAATTTTTTAATTTAATATTTTGAATTGCATTCCTTTACTGTAATTATTTGTTTGTTTATTGTTCACCGTCTTCGACCAGAGTCGCACAGACTGAATATCTTAAAAACTAAAATAAAATTAAACAGTCAAATAACATAAAAAAAATCACATCGCATCAAAGAGCTAGAATTTTTCGTTTGAAACGTTCTCTGGTCATGCTAGGCTCGTACTCGTCAGATACGGAGTTGAAAATTCGGCAGCAGCGGTCAATTGGTCGGTTGTATCCATATAGAGTACGATGGAAGGGAATCCTCAGAAGGGGCTGGTTCCTCAGCGTCCGCGTTGGTCTATGCACCGTGATTTCTTCTCGGAGTTGCGGGCAGTCGATGCGACCGGTCAGAACATCGAAGACGAACATCCGTTGAAGAAAGGTTCGCCGCTTTTCTAGTGACACCATTTCCAGCAAGGTGCATCTGTCGCTGTAGCTCGACCGCCAAACGCCGTTCCTCCAAGGCAGACGGCGAAGGGCATAAAGAGTGAAACGGCGCTGAACTTTCTCCAAGCGATCACGTTGATTAGCGTGGTGCGGCGCCCACACCTGCACAGCGTACTCCAAGATGCTTCGAATCATGGTGATGTAGAGCGTTTTAAGGGCATTGATGTTCTCGAACTCAGCAGTGTTGCGACGCAGAAATCCAAGCAACGCGAACGCCTTAGCTGTTGTGGAAGAGACATGCTCCGAGAAGCTCAGCTTGCGGTCGATCAGCAGACCGAGATCCCTGATTGAGCAGACGCGGTCCATTTCGTGGCGGTCGAAGGTGTAATCGTACCGAATTGGAGCGGGTGATCTGGTGAAGCTGATGCTTTTACATTTGCTGGGGTTCACCTTCATTCCGTTGAGATTACACCACTCCTGAATCGCGTCGATGTCCTGTTGAAGAGCGACGCAATCAATGGTGGACGCCACGGTACGGAAGATCTTCAAGTCATCAGCATACAGCAGTTTTGAGACTGCAACCTTTGGCAGATGTCGTTGATGAAGAGAATGAAGATCAGCGGTCCCAGATGGCTTCCTTGGGGGACTCCAGATGGAATCGGGAAATTCCTCGATTGGACGCCACCGAGACGGACGTAGCCAAACCGCCCCGAAAGGTACGAACGGATCCATGCTGTCAGCCACCTTGGGAACCCCAGCCGGTCTAACTTAGCGATAATAAGCGTGTGGGGTACCTTGTCGAACGCTTTGGCGAAGTCGAAGTAGATCGCGTCAGTTTGCTTGAACTTTTCGAGGTTTTCATTCAGTGCGCTGACGTACGCCATCAGGTTGGATACCGTGGACCGTTTTTGACAAAACCGTGCTGGAACTCGGAAATTACTACCTGGGCGGAAGAGTACATTCCTCGTGGATAAGCACCTCGAAAACTTTGGGCAGGCAGGACAGGATGGAGATTGGCCTGTAGTTTTCAGCAGCCGTAGTACTACCGGTTTTGTGAATGGGTGTGATCGCTGCAAGTTTCCATTCGTCGGGAAAAGTTCCTTCAGACAGAGAGCGGTTGAAAATTACGCTGACTGGTTTAGCTAAATGCTCAGAAAGCCGTTTGATGAAGGAAGGTGGGAGCCGATCAGGACCGGCACCTTTCGATGGATCGACAGCGTCCAGGGCGGATTTTACTTCTGCTTGTGAGAATTCTGGTTGAGGAAAATCGACATCATATGTTGGAAGGTCGTTCAAATAATCGTTCGAAGCAGAAGGTGCATCCGCCTCGTACACGCTACTGAAGAAGTCGGCAAAGACGTTTGCAGCGTCCTCCAGATTCTCAGCGGTGGAACCGTTGAGCGAAATCCTTGTTGGAAGGACACTGGTACGTTTCCTGCTCCTCACGTATTTCCAGAATGACGATGGGTTGTCTTTCAGGTCCACTTGCACCCGATTCAAGTAATCGCGAAAGAGTGAGTCTTGCAGCAATTCGTAATCGATTTCCAGACGGTCGACAGCGGATTGATTTTCTGGTGTGCCGGCTTTGAACAATCTTTTACGTGCTTTCCTCAGAATGTTCCGACGATTTCGCAGATCAGCATTCCACCATGGAAGCTTCTCAGTCCGGTTGCGTGAGACACGCTTTGAGGGAACGAACTGTCGCACGATTTCGTAAAGGACGTCGTAGAAGATCGTAGTCGAAGTATTGGCGTCCTGATCTTGCAGAATGTCATCCCAGTCAATGCTGCTGAGGGATTCGGTGACACGGTCAAAGTCGCAGCGACTGAAATCCGGTTCAGCATCCTCGATTCTCGTTGCCACGCCTGGGATATCGGGGTAGTCCACCCGAAGAATGAACGGCTTGTGATGACGATCCGTTCTGAGGATCGGTTTGGGCGGCTCGATCAGTTCGACTGAGAGCGTATCGTTGACAAACGCAAGGTCGAGGATTCTTCCGTTGACATTAGCCAGCGAGCAGATTTGGAGGAGTCCCGTTGCAACAACATTTTCGGTCAGCGCCAGCTCTTGTTCCGTAGATGCGTTCAACGGAATGAAACCGTTTACGTCCACGTCAAAGGTCCATGCAAGATGCGGTAAGTTGTAATCGCCGGTTACAATAATTGAGTCATCATTAGATGACAGATCAACAAGCTCCTGAACGGCGGTCCCATGTGAGGTGTAGACGTCTGGAGGGCTGTTTGGGCGTATATAAATACAGCACACGTAGACGGTATGATTCCGGGCTTTAATCCGAACCGCAACCTGCTCGAGATGCTCGTATCCCGCAGAAAGAACACGTGTGCACGTAAAATCATGCGCCTTCTTTACTGCAATGAGCACGCCGCCTCCCTACTGCGATCGCTCGTCAATTCGTTCCGGTCCTGGCGAAACAAGTTGTAGTTTGACGACAACTCCGCATCCACGATGTCATCCTGCAACCATGTTTCCGACAGCGCAATGACGTCGTAGTCGCTGCTGGCCAGGGCGAGGAAAAACTGCTTCGTCTTGGTACGCATACCACCAGCATTTTGGTAGTAGACGGTAATAAAGCTCAGCGTGCCTTTGGATTGCTGCAAACTTTGATGATTCAGTGCGGGACTACTGTCGTTAATTTGATTGTACTCGCCTGTGGGTGGAGGTCGGAAACCCCGCTGCCGTGTCCGTACACAGGGTCGGGACGACTCTGATGGCTCGTGCTAACACCCGGGCTGGAACGTTGCGATGACTCGACTGTGTACGGGGGCGGGGCATTCCTCACTACCTTGGTGCGAGCGTCCCGACGTATCTGATTCATCAGAGCGGTGATTGGCAGTGATGAACGGCGTAATTGTGACGGGGAAGCAGGAAAATCCACGTGGTCCGGCAGATCAGCTATTTCAGCACGTGCACATTGAAATGTACAATCCTGTTCCGGGACGGAGAATGCTGAATTGACTGCAAGTCGTGGTTGCGGTTCGGTAGTGGGCACGTAGCGTTGGCTGAAAACCTCGGGAACATCAGGTGGCAGAATAGTTCTGGGAAACCACATGTACTTGCCTGAAAGCAGTGCGCGGCTGACCCCGCTTCTGGTCCCGTTCACAGGGCCGGGACGACTGTGCTGGCTCGAACTCAAACAGGAAAGCGTGTTGGTGGTGAAGGGCACGGCTGTGACGGGAAAGCGGGGTTCAACCTCAATGCCTCGGTACATGCGTCCCGGACCATCAGCGACACATCTTTCGGCGACTGCTAGCATTTCTTCGTCGACGGATCGCAGCTTACTAGAAAGTGACAACGCATCAGGGCGCGGTGAGGTTCTTAACGGATGAGTGTACTTGCCTGAGGTGGCAGCTTGGAAGGCCCCGTTGCCGTGACCGAACACAGGGCCGGGACGTGCAGCTGAACCGGAAAAATAGTTTGATGATGGTGAATGGTTTGGCTCAACTGTGTCGGGGGCACGGGGCACTTCCAAACGGCTTTTGGTAAAACGTCCCATGACAGCAACACAGATGAGATGTCTGGAACATTCGAACAGCTCACAATCGGCGAAATCTAGGAGACCGTCCTAGATCGAAGTCAAACTCCCGAACCGCAACTCCCGTTGGCCAAGTATCCGCTTGAAGTGCGACATCCCGCAAGTCGTCCGGGAGCAGCACTCGATACGACACGACGGACAATTTGGAGATGTCTGCGTCTTTTTTCACGAGTCTCCGCACTTTGGGTAGCTCAGAGAGCTCAAGACATTCCTGGGTCATTTCGGCGATTTCAAGTCGGTATGACTGGGATCTAGACGACCAAGGTACACCCAGAACAAATCCCTTTCACTGACCACTGTTTTGATCTGGTGCTGGATCGTGCGCGTTCCGCAGACTGGTTTGACCTTCGCCGGAGGTTCCTTTTCTTCGTCGTCCTCTCGTTCGCGTTTTGAGCCCGGGTAAACGACGTTAGCGTAACTCTGCTCAACCTTCTTTTCCTTCAGCTGACCGGAGAGCTCGGTCACGATACCGCTGAGCTTGTCAACCGCTTCACTCAGCTTAGCGACGTCAGTCGCTTGACCCGAATCTTCATCAACATCCATCGACTGTACGAATTGGTCGAAACGACCTGCGCAGCCATCACAAAGCCAGTAACAGTTTTTCTGGAACTTTCCGATGGCCTCAAATGCGGTACGATTGAGGCCGTCGATACACGACCGGTGAAATGCCGAGGCGCAACTACGGCAGACCATCTTCTCGATCCCAGTGATTTCCACCTCACAGGTCTTGCACTCGGTGGCCATCTTGTACGGGTCGGGAGTGATGATGTTTCACAACGGCAGCATACAGGTAAACCGCAATCAATGCACTGTACTCCAACAGATCGTCACAGAACGGTCACTCAGGATCAATGGTAATTAAGAAAATTGGACGAAAACGCGAATTTACAAACGTAAATCGATTAAAAAGTATACGCGACACAAACTTGGATGTAAACAAACATAAGCAGTGTTGCCAAAAAAAAAAAGCTGAATTTGAAAGAAATCTAAGCTTTAAAAAGCAAATGATTAACAGAAACAATCAAAATGTGTTTTTTAAACGATAAAAATCTAAATTGATGATAGAGATTTAGATGATTGTAAGGACCGATTGCAAAGTATCCCAAAATTTAAACTGATGTTGATTCATGTTTGTCTTAACATCATTATCACCAATTTAGCTGCATATATTTTTAAAATTTTCTTCAAAAAATGCAAACTGGCTACCCTGTTGGAATTGAAGGGGAAACGATTGAAAAACCTAAAGGGTCTAGTTCATTAAATCGTCAGCTGTCACCATGACAGGAGCTGTCAACATGGCTTACGAGTGGTTTTTGAAAAAGTCGTATGAATTAAATTAAAAAAATCTTGAGTTCGTTTTAAAAAGATCCTAAGTTCTATTTGTAAACAAATCAATTTTTCGATCAGTTCTCGATCAATTTGCGAATTATAAATAAAAAATGCTTTGAATTGTCATCTGCACGCCTTTTAAATGCTCTTTACTGGAAAACAAACAAAATTTGGTTTGATTTAGAGAAAAAAATCAAATCAGTGTCTGAGATCGTGATGGCTGTTACGACGTATTGCAAACTAATCAGAGAAATATACATATGGAAAATTGATTTTTTGTAAGTTTTGACTGATTTTTGCATATCTATCAATATATTATTTTTTAAAATACATGTATAACGTATTTTTCACAATTGGCAGCGTTGGCTTATAATAAATTACACTTTTAGATTTTACCGTGTCAATCATGTTAGAAACACAATTGAACCAGCTTGAAAAATATAAATCTTCCAAAACAAATTATCATAAGAGGTTAATACGATGTTAACTTTATGAATTTTATTATATGAGACATATCTGATTACCGTAAATCTGGATGACTTTGATAGGTTTGAGATTTTTCCGCTAAATGAAGAGTACAAATTAAATACGTACGGAATGGTATGGAATCATACTGACTGTGGTAGAGAAGTGCTCAAAGTATCTCATGAAGAACTTTTCAAGAATATTTTTGAAAAGTTAATTAACTATAATTAAGAAAATTTTGATAAATAGCATTATTTTAATCTTTTCAAAGTGTCATGATTTTCTCAATGAACATGATTTTGAATCGTAAAACGGAATGCATTTTCGGATTCTTCGGACAATCTTCTACTAGGAAAAGGTAAAATAAGTTTGTAAATAATAAATATTATTAAATATTATTTGTTTTTGAAACATAATTCAAAAAAAATCTCCTAATTTAAAGGCATTTTCATTAAAACAATATAAAATGTAAAAAAAATGATTCGTTCTTTGAATTCAGTAAGTCTATAATTTAATAAACAAAACTAGTTTCAACGAATTTTAGGCAAAGTTCTGAATTTTTAGCAATTTTACCTAAAATATATATGTTTTATGTTAAAAAGCTTATAAACATAGTTAACTAAATATTGACATAAATGATTTTCTTAAAAACTATATCAGCAACCTAAGTGATGGTAAGTTCGAAGCAAAAATAATGTTTGAACACCTCAAATCTGCTTTCAACAAGACAAACTATGACTATCAAAGGCACCCTGGTATTGAAACAAAGATTTTTTTTCAAATATTACAATTGTTTTTAAAAGTGCAACATGTAGTTAAACTTTTTGTCAAGCAACTGTAAAGTTTAACATGGCAGATGAGAAAGTTTCACACCAAGTTACAAGCTATAATCTCCCTTTAAAATTTCTTCATTGTTTAATCATATTTGAACTTAAGCTCTGCGTAAAATTTAGAACCTTTTTTTATTGTAACTTGTTAGGTATCTCTGTCATTCATTTGATTTTAAGTTAAGACGTTTTTATTGCGACTAATAACGGGTTGTCTTTTATGTTCTAATGCTTGAACAATTAGGTCGTAAGAATACGCAAATTGCAAATAGGACAAATATCTGATAAAGATGCGTGAGTTTCCATTCAATATAATTAAAACACGTTTTCAAATTCAAATCCTATGTTTTATCATAATTATTTAATTTCTGAGAGTCTGCCATCAGCAGAGAAGCGAGTCAGACGTGCGTCCCTCACAAACCAAAAAAGTGCTAAAAAGTGCAAAAAAATGCCTCACGGCAAGAAAAAGAGGCGGTCGTCACCAGCAGGATCGGCAGATTTGAAGAAGCTAAAGAATGCTGAAGCGCTACCTGCAAAGCCAGGCAGTTTGAGCAAGGACGCTCAAGATTCGTCTGGAAACCAGTTCGCTACCCTCCCTGTGGACGTGTGCGAGAAGGAAGAATTTGAACGACGGGAAAAGTTGCCACCCATTTTTGTGAAAACATCGTCATCGGACTCGGTGCGAAAGTGGCTGACCGGGTTTATCAAATCTGGTGCTTTACGAGCTTCCATTCGCTTGTGTGCTGATGGACTCAAAATTCTACTACCTACCAGAAAGGATTACAACTACGTTCGGGATTTCCTGAACAACACAAAGATTGAATACTACAGCCATGACGATCCAGGTAAACGCCCCATGAAACAGGTCCTCCGAGGCCTGTACGACATGAATGTGAATGTGTTGAAAGAAGAGCTCAAATCTCTGAAGTTGAATGTGATTGGAGTCTTCAAGATGACGAGACACAACAAGGACATCAAGTATCGTGATCAACTGTACCTGGTTCATCTCGAGAAAGGATCGACAACGCCGTCTGAGCTGAAAGCAGTTGCACCGTGACGTGACACAGTGTTCGAACTGTTTGCAGTTTGGACATGGTGGAAGGAACTGTTTCATCAAGAGTCGTTGTGCAACCTGCGGAGGTGAGCACAAAACTCAAGCTTGCAACACAATCAACGAGAACATCGAAGCCAAATGCTTCAATTGCAGTGGCGACCATTCTACCAAGAATCGAAGCTGCCCAAAACGAGCTGAGTTTGTGAAAATTCGGCAGCAAGCGACGACGAGGCACCAACCAAATCGTCGCAAAACACCACCAACTTTCACAGACGTGGATTTTCCTGCTTTGGCGTCACCTGGAGCGGGATCTGTTCGAGTGGTTCCAAATCTGCAGCCATTGCCGTTGAATCAGCGGCACAAAGTTGCAGAGAATACAACACCTCCTGGCTTCGGTCAGCAACCGAGGGAAAACCAACCAGCATCAACGGATGAAGGCAGTAGTGACTTGTTTTCACCACAAGAACTTATGAACATTTTCATCGAGATGACAACAACACTGCGTGGTTGCAAAACTCGTGCGGAACAAGTAAGAACGCTTGGAGGATTTATCTTAAAATACAGTTCGTAGTTTACTCGTTCTAATGATTTTGAATATTTCAATGAATTTGCCTTTTTAGTTTTAAGTTAGGATTAGTTGTTAAAGTGAGTTTTTTTTTTCTTTTTTACCCAAATGTATTCAATTCAATGCAAAAATGTAAAACAATTTGAAGTAAATAAATGAATGTGAACAGTTAATAAGAAAACGAAAAATATAACAAAGATGAAGAGCATGCAGCCATACCACTTAGAATGTAAATGAAATGTAATTAGTATAAGAAAGTTCTATAAAGACATATTTAATTTCAAAAAAAAATTATTTCTGAAATAAATATTTTCCAAATTACAATCGTGGATAGGCCCTTTGGTTTATCAAACCGAGTTTTTTGTAAGTGTGCGTGTTGCCACCGCAGGCCGCAATTCGAGTTGTCCAAATTTCAACCAATCAGAGAGTGGGTCCAAAATAGGTTCAGCGATGTCTCCAAAATACATTCAATAAGTCCAAAAAGCATCCAAAAAATGTTTTACTTGAAATGCTTATTGCAATGAAATAGTTAAATTATTTTCAATTTTCAATAGTACACTTTGTTAAGCATATATTAAGGCACAAAACAATCCTGAAACGAGCCAAATTAGTTAGACCGTTCCTGAGAACCATGCGAAATGTCTTGACGCTTTGCATAGTAGGTCCAAAATAGGGCCATATACCCTATTTGTTCGCTGAGTGAACAGTTCGGGCCACTCGCTGGCTGCTTGTGAGTATCATTCGCTCATGAATGCTAGCGGGTTAGAATAGGCGACGAATGGATAGGCGATGAGTGAGTGGTTTCTGTTCATTTAACCGAAAATCAGGACCCTTAGTACAAACTATACTTTCGCAGCAATGCCAGCTGTCAATGACAAGTTGTAATTTTGTTTCTATAAAATTCGTATAACTTTTCATTTTCACAAAAAAAATATTCTGCTTCCAGAAATCAAGAGTTTTTCAAGGGCTATTGTCTTACATATGTTTATAGGACCTCTTAAAAAATTTTTTTTTGTTAAGCTTTTTGATAGTGAGGTTTGAAGATCAGTCACGTGTGCCATAATATGTAGTTACACTGTAAAAAAATGAAAAGATTCAATTATTTGATGGATGATTATTATGTTTCGGAGGGGTTTTACCCCAAATTACATGAAATACATGCATGCAGGCCAAGGATTGATACCTCAGAGCATGCAATGGCACTGACCTTGTTGCGTGCTCTTCGGTTGACGTCCACGTAAGGAACATCCTGGAAGGAGCGCAACTAACTACATCCGTAGTTCTGTTAGATCTTCCGAATTATCTTGATCAGAACAGTATAGCTCTGGTTCCTTGCGAGTGTCCTATTTTCTTACCTCCACGTTGGCTTGGTTTTCATGATGACCTAGCTGGTGGCCTGTGGAAACGGATCGTAAACCTTTGACCACCGCGGGTCAGAGTCGAGACGGCTAAAAGAAAGGGGCGCGACAATGTGTGAAAGGGAAGTAATTTGTGATTGTAGACGGTATTGTTTTGATTCGCAGTATGTTGAGTCAACTGCTGTGGATGTACCTGAACGTCGCAGAACGGGGTTTCTCTCCTTTCCATTTCCAGCTACCATCTATCTCCTGTTTTTATTTTGCTCTACTGATTCGTACTTCTTCACTAATTCTTCTGTTTACCATTTTGGTTTTGATTTATTAACTCTTGATTCTCGTATCTCTCAATGCTTGCACTCTTTTTTCCAAATAATGCTGCTTTAACAAACTGTGTGTTTTCTTTAAAATAAACCTTCCCCTAATGTACTAGTAATACCAAGTCTATTTATCATTTGCCTATTCTTTGTTGATTTACTTCTTTATTTATTTATTTGATTAATTTTTTATCTAGTCCATCATAACAATTATCTAAGCTTGTTTGTTATCTCTATTTATTAACTATTGCCTATTTCTAGATCTACTACATCAAGCTTATACTTTTTACTTTTTTACATACAATTATGATTCTCTTACTATTGATTCTTTATAAAGTATATTCTCCTTTACTGTCTATTGTTTTCAACCTAAACCCTTTTCTTGTAACAAGTGAGGTTCAAGCCCTTACTCAGTTTATAGAATGATTGAAGGATTAATACAAATGTTACTATTGTAGGGTAGAGTAGTCATCAATGAGACACGGGGAACAATGATAAAATGGCTCTCACAAGTCGTAGTTTCAACCAATCAGGCTCATATTTAAGGGAAAGGTGTGTCTACTGGATACACGTCTGCCATAATAGTGGTTTTGGTTATGAACGCTCCCTTTAAAAGTTATTCATAAATGTTTGGTTCTGGGGTGTAAAAGTAAATTAAAGACAAAAAATACTTTTTCGCTCGTAGGCTGCCATTTACACCAAAACTAATATTTCTTCAAATTTCTTTCGACGTTCCATAGGGATTGAGTTAGGCTACAATGTCCTTTCATTAGGTTTGGCCAAAATTTAGAATATACCCAGAATTCCAGGGGTGTCTCATTGTTCCCCACTCATTTTAGGCCATGGGTAACAATGAGACACTTTGATTTTTCTTCATTAAACATTTCAAAACACACGTAAATCTTTCAAAACATGAATTGAAAGTGATTTTTGGCATATTTATAGAGTTTTAACTTCATTTAACCAAGAATACAAAGTTATTTGGTATAAATATATGGATTTTACAAAATTTAAATACTTTTTAGTATAACTTTTGTTAATTAAAGTTTCATGTTGGCAAAATTGCTCTAAAATGTTCAAGGCAAGTCAACTGTAATGGAACAATACAAAAACATGATATTTTACTAGAAAAGTATTGATTTTCGTAGAGTGTCTCATTGTTCCCCAGCTGTCTCATTGTTCCTGCCAAGTGCGTCTACAATGAGACAGTTGAATAACTCTGGCTGTAGATGTCGGATCGATCTCATATTTTGGTCAATGTTAGAACAAACTAAAAGAAATAAAATGCAGCAAAAAGCTCATTAAAACATGCTGATGAAAAAAATAGAAAAATCGTTGAAAGTTGAAAACCAAAAGTGTCTCATTGATGACTACCCTACCCTACTTTTGGTAAACTTTTGAATAACATGCTTAGGTTCAAAACATTGTAACAAAACACCGCGACAGAAGAAATAGCAACAGATAAACACGACTCAACACTAGGAAAGACTCAGGTGAAAACAATACACAGTAAATAACAATTAGTTTTTGAATTCAAACTAAAAATAAAACAGTTTTTGCTTTAATGAACGTTGATAGGCACACTATAAATGGTTAGGCGCTTATACTTACATCAAACCCTACGTAATGTACCACCCCCGGCCGAGTTAAAATGCGTAACCGGAAAAGAAGGTGTGCATGCACGGAAAAAAAAGTGTGCGAGAAATCGTGAATTTCGATTCATGAATTCGTGAATAAATTTGTGCATGATTTCGTGATACCTTTCATGATTTCATGAATTTTTTTCATGAAATCGTGCATAAAAATGCACGAATTTATGAATTTTATTCATGGCTACAATATTTTTACGAATATTCATGAATTTTCCTTCATGAAATCATGCATATCACTATTCATGATTTCATGACTGATTTTCATGAAGTCATGATTAAACTGCATGAATTCATGAAAAAATATTCATGATTTTACGATTATTTATGCATGCGTAAATTTTACGTCGTAAAATTTTATTCGCGAAATTATGAATCATGTTTTTCATGATTTCATGAAAGTTTACATGTTTTCATGAATAAAATGCATGAATTCGTGCATAGCATTCATGGGTTTATGAATTTTTATCCATGTTTATGACGAGTGATCTTGATCAATCAAGAACAGTTTCGTTCGAACTGTCATGTTTGTTTTTCGCTTGCCAGTTCAGCCGTGTGTTTATTTGCCACGAAGTCAAACGCGTTGTGACTTGTCGCGTCCTGTTGTGTTTGCCGGTGAAAGTGGCCGTGATTTGTGGACCCGGGATTTGGAGGTGCTGTCCATCGGAACAGGGAAAAGATCTGCGGCCGTTCCGTTGGAAATGGCAACGCAGCCAAGGGCTAGCAGGAAGAGGACCGAGCGCGGGAGGAGGACCGGGCGGCAGGAGGAGGACCGGGCGGCAGGAGGAGGACCAAACGGCAAGAGGAGGACCGAGTGGCAGGATGAGTAACAAGGTAAGATATCTGCAAAAGACGGAACAGTTCTCGGTTTGTTCACGTGTTTGTTTGAAGTCGAATCAAGGGGAACATGGTCCATAAGACAGTTCCCGTGTTTTATCTCCGCGTGTGGCAGTTTCTTGGTCGCGGACTCGTAGGGATTTCAGTTTTCTGTCAATTGCCGGAGCATTCTACGCGTGTGACAGACAGTGGTGTTTGTTTTGGTTTTAGAAACGAATAAATCCCGTATTTTATCGGTTCACGTGGATGCGCTGAGTGACATTTCGGTGCTTTATTTTGAGCTAGAAAAGGGGACATAGGTAAAATATGTTAATAATTTTAATGATTTTAATATTGTAAGCATAAGCATTTTTCAAGTATTTAACATATTTAAAGTATTTGAAGTTTATAACGTATTAAAATAATTTTAAGCAATTAAATTTTCTTATTTACTTTAATTTTGTAAAGTATAATAAGTTTTTTTAATTATTATTATTGTTAGGTATCTTAAATATGCTAATGAGTATAGGTATTTTTATTTTTCCAGGTATGTAAATATTGTGACTTTTAAAAGTTTTTAAGTATTTCAATTATTTTAAATATTCAAAGTGTTTAAAGTTTGTTGAGTATTTAAATAATTTTAAGCATTTATTTTTTTTTTGCATTTTAATATTGTAAGTATTAAAAATATGTTAAGTATTTGAAATATTTATTTTTTCAGTATTTTAAATATGCTAATGATTTTAAGTATATTCATTTGTTCAGGTATTTTAATATTATATTTTTTTAAGGTTTTTAATTATTTCAAGCATTTGAAATTATTGAAGTGTTAGAAGTTTATTAAGAATTTAAATAATTTTAAGCATTTAATTTTTTCTAGGTATTTTAATATTTCAAGTACTTCAAATATTTTAAGTATTTGAAATATTTTTTTGTTTAGGTGTGATTTTAATTATTAAAATTTTTTCAGGTATTTTATTATTCTATGTTTTTAAAGTTTTTAAGTATTTCAATTATTTGAAATATTTAAATTGTATAAAATTTGTTAAGTGTTTAAATAATTTTAAGCAAATCATTTTTTCTAGGATTTTAAATATTTCAAGTATTTCAAATATTTTAAGATTTTGAAAGATGTTCTTTAAAGTATGTTCGGTGTGTTAATAATTTTAATATTGTTAGTATTTTTTTAATATTTAACATATTTTAAGTATTTTTAGTATTTAAGGTATTTTAAGTATTTTAAGTATTTTAAGTATATTAAGTATTTAAATTATTTAAAGCATTTAAAGTATTTTAAGTATTTTAAGTATTTTAAGTATTTTAAGTATTTTAAGTATTTTAAGTATTTTATGTATTTTAAGTATTTTAAGTATTTTAAGTATTTTAAGTGTTTTAAATATTTTAAGTATTTTAAGTATTTTAAGTCTTTTAAGTATTTTAAGTATTTTAAATATTTTATGTATTATAAGTGTTTAAAGTATTTAAAGTATTTTAAGGATTTTAAGTATTTTAAGTATTTTAAGTATATTTAGTATTTAAATTATTTAAAGTATTGAAAGTATTTTAAGTATTTAAAGTATTTTAAGTATTTTAAGTATTTTAAGTATTTTAAGTATTTTAAGTATTTTAAGTATTTTAAGTATTTTAAGTATTTTAAGTATTTTATGTATTTTAAGTATTTTAAGTATTTTAAGTTTCTTAAATATTTTAAGTATTTTAAGTATTTTAAGTCTTTTAAGTATTTTAAGTATTTTAAATATTTTATGTATTATAAGTGTTTAAATTATTTAAAGTATTTTAAGGATTTTGAGTATTTTAAGTATTTTAAGTATTTTAAGTATTTTAAGTATTTGAAGTATTTTAAGTATTTTAAGTATTTTAAGTATTTTAAGTATTTTAAGTATTTTAAGGTTTTAAGTATTTTAAGTAGTTTAAGTTTTTTAAGTATTTTAAGTATTTTAAGTATTTTAAGTATTTTAAGTATTTTAAGGATTTTAAGCATTTCAAGTATTTTAAGCATTTTTAATTTTTATGTATTTTAAGTATTTTAAGTATTTTAAGTATTTTAAGTATTTTAAGTATTTTAAGTATTTTAAGTATTTTAAGTATTTTAAGTATTTTAAGTATTTTAAGTATTTTGAGTATTTCAAGTCTTTTAAGTATTTTTAGTATTTTAAGTATTTTAAGTATTTTATGTATTTTAAGTATTTGAAGTAATTGAAATATTTTAAGTATTTTAAGTATTTTAAGTATTTTAAGTATTTTAAGTATTTTAAGTATTTTAAATATTTTAAGTATTTTAAGTATTTTAAGTATTTAAAGTCTTTTAAGTATTTAAAGTCTTTTGAGTTTTTTAAGTATTTTAAGTATTTTAAGTATTTTATGTATTTTTAGTATTTTATGTATTTTATGGATTTTAAGTGTTTTAAGTATTTTAAGTCTTTTAAGTATTTTAAGTATTTTAAGTATTTTAAGTATTTAAAGTCTTCAAAGTATTTTAAGTATTTTAAGTATTTTAAGTTTTTTAAGTATTTTAAGTATTTTAAGTTTTTTATGTATTTTATGTATTTTATGTATTTTATGTATTTTAAGTATTTTAAGTATTTTAAGTATTTTAAGTATTTTAAGTATTTTATTTTTTTTAAGTATTTTAAGTATTTTAAGTATTTTAAGTATTTTAAGTATTTTAAGTATTTTAAGTATTTTAAGTATTTTAAGTATTTTAAGTATTTTAAGTTTTTTAAGTCTTTTAAGTATTTTAAGTATTTTAAGTATTTTAAGTTTTTATTTTATTTTACGTATTTTAAGTTTTTAAGTATTTTAATTATTTTAAGTATTTTAAGTATTTTAAGTATTTTAAGTATTTTAAGTATTTTAAGTATTTTAAGTATTTTAAGTATTTTAAGTATTTTAAGTATTTTAAGTATTTTAAGTATTTTAAGTATTTTAAGTATTTTAAGTATTTTAAGTATTTTAAGTATTTTAAGTATTTTAAGTATTTTAACTATTTTAAGTCTTTTAAGTATTTTAAGTTTTTAAAGTTTTTTAATTATTTTAAGTATTTTAAGTATTTTAAGTATTTTATGTATTTTAAGTTTTTAAAATATTTTAAGGATTTTATGTATTTTAAGTATTTTAAGTATTTTAAGTATTTTAAGTATTTTAAGTATTTTAAGTATTTTAAGTATTTTAAGTATTTTATGTATTTTAAGTATTTTAAGTATTTTAAGTATTTTAAGTATTTTAAGTATTTTAAGTATTTGAAGTATTTTAAGTATTTTAAGTATTTTAAGTATTTTAAGTATTTTAAGTATTTTAAGTATTTTAAGTATTTTAAGTATTTTAAGTATTTTAAGTATTTTAAGTATTTTAAGCATTTCAAGTATTTTATGTATTTTAAGTATTTTAAGTTTTTTAAGTATTTTAAGTATTTTAAGTTTTTTAAGTATTTTAAGTATTTAAAGTATTTTAAGTCTTTAAAGTATTTTAAGTTTTTTAAGTATTTTAAGTATTTTAAGTATTTTAAGTATTTTAAGTATTTTAAGTATTTTAAGTATTTTAAGTATTTTAAGTATTTTAAGTATTTTAAGTATTTTAAGTATTTCATGTATTTTAAGTATTCATAGTATTTTAAGTATTTTAAGTATTTTAAGTATTTTAGGTATTTTAAGTATTTTTAGTATTTTAACTATTTTAAGTATTTTAAGTATTTTAAGTATTTTATGTATTTTAAGTATTTCAAATATTTTAAGTATTTTAAGTATTTTAAGTCTTTTAAGTCTTTTAATTTTTTTAAGTATTTTAAGTCTTTTAAGTATTTTAAGTTATGAAGTATTTTATGTATTTTAAGTATTTTAAGTATTTTGAGTATTTTAAGTATTTCAAGTATTTTAAGTCTTTTAAGTATTTTAAGTATTTTAAATATTTTAAGTATTTTAAGTATTTTAAGTATTTTAAGTATTTTAAGTATTTTAAGTATTTTAAGTATTTTAAGTATTTTAAGTATTTTAAGTATTTTAAGTATTTTAAGTATGTTGAAGATGTAACTTAAGAATTGTAAATATTACGGTTAAGGGGAATATTGGGTTACTTAGAATTAGTTAGTTTATAATTTGTAAATATCTACCTAAACCTAAACTTAAATGTAAATTTGTGCCAACACGATCTGAAAGTGATCTAAACCCGATCACACATGCAAGGAGAGATACAGCAGATAGCTGTACGGAAGGGAGTAAAAAGGGGAGAGAATTTGTATTTGGGATCAGTTCGGAATAAACTATTACCGCAGACACACGAGTTTGTGCCGCCACGCGCCGCGTCGTTTCGTTGCAATAAAGTTTGTTGACCCTGCAACAATTGGAAGTTTTCTTTGCCCGAACGGTTCGATCGCGCGAAATTTGCTAAGTGTTGCAAAAATCGGGACTTGGCCGGTTTGTGAGAGCGATCACGTTGCTCTGGGATTTGTGGCGCGTCTTGACCGACCTGGTGAAAGGTGGCAAGAGCGGCCAGGTTTTGAAGACTTGTGGTCTGCGGACGAAGAAGGGCTTGTGGCGACCCAAGCCCTCGGTCACTGTGGATAGACCGTGTGTGTGTGCGTGTAACCGGTGCTACACAAGGTGTAGCAAGGAAAGCCCTTCGATCCCGGCACCGTTCGCTCTGTGCTGAACATTAGTGGTCCTTCGAGCCGGATCGAAGGCCATACGGACCGGGAAGTGCGCGCATTGGGTGATTACGGGCCACGCGGCCGTCTGAGCTACTGTCCCGCGGATCGGGATCGGGATCGGCGCCATCGCGTTGGGAGGTTGTACCAAGACGGGTACACCTCGTTCGTCGTGTGTGTGGGACATACCGTACGCGGTATCGTGCGTGCGCGCGCGTGGAATTACGGTCACGCGTGCCAGTGTCGTTGTGGTAGAAATACCCGGTCGCGCGCGAGTGTTACAGGTCGTTCTGCTGTTGCTGAGCAGTATCTGTGGTGGTGCTGCTGCTGTTGAAGAGGTGCTTGACCTGCGCTGCGGGTGATTGACCTGTAAGCGTCGTTTGCTGGAACGAGATCGTCGCGGGAGAAGACAGCTTTGCTGGTAGCTGTTCAAGCCGTCGAGATGCCGCCTAAGGAAGCGACCAAAGTTCTGGCCGAGCGGTTGGCCAAGCGCAAGGGGATTCTCGCGCTGCGTGACAACATCGAGAAGTTTGTGAGCAAGTTCAACGGCGAGCTGGACATGTGCCAAGTGTCAGTGCGACTCGATTCCCTGGATCAGCTGAAGAACGACTTCCTGGACGTGCAGAACAACATCGAGAAGTTGGATGAGCCGAACAATCTGGACGCGAACATTGCTCAGCGGGTCGACTTCGAGCAGCGCTACTGTGACATCAAGGGATTTTGCTCTCCAAGCGACCTGTCGATCTCAACCAAACATTGGAGATGTCTACGATGTCTCACTCGCACTCGCACAATTTCCACCTGCGTCTCCCGAAGATCGAATTGCCGCAGTTCGACGGAGACTACTCACGCTGGTTGTCCTTCCGGGACACTTTTGTGTCGATGATCCATGCCAACTCGGACATACCAACTGTAGCCAAGCTGCAGTACCTGCTGCAGTCGTTGGGACCGACAGCCAAGAAGCCTTACGAATCCGTCGATATCAAGGCTGACAACTACTTCACGACGTGGTCAGCGATACTCAAGCGGTACGACGACAAGCGTCACCTGAAGCGACAGCTGTTCAGAGGTTTGTACGATTTGCCAGCAGTGCCAGAGGAGTGTGCGTCTGCGATCCACAACTTGGCTGATGACTTCCAACGCCACGTGAAGGCGCTCGAGAAGTTGGACGAACTTGTGCAGCATTGGGACACGCCGCTGGTAAACATGCTGTCGTACAAGTTGGATCAAGCGACGTTGCGAGCGTGGGAGGAGAAGAATAGCGAGAAGGCCGACGTTAAGTACGACGACATGATCGAGTTCTTGTACCAACGGGTACGCGTTTTGGAAGCTAGCGGATCGGAGTCCAAGCAGTCGGCATCGGCAAAGGTGGCCGGTTCCTCATCGAAACAATCTCGGCCGAGGTTCGTTGCCAACGCTGCCTCTTCCTCCAGCTCGAACGGTTCGTGCTTGCTTGGGTGTTCGGAGAACCATCATCTACGCAGATGTCCAGTGTTTCTTGGGAAGGATGTGCAGCAACGCCGAGACCTGGTTGCGCAGAAACGGCTGTGCTGGAACTGTCTCTCGGCTGGCCACCCGGCCAGGAAGTGTGGGTCCAAGTTCTCGTGCCAAACTTGTAAGCAGAAACACCATTCACTTGTGCACGTCTCGTCTCCGACGAGGGTTTCATCGACTCCTGCTGTGACTTCCGTCACAATTGATCAACCGTCCAACACCGCGTCGGCGAACGCGGCCCCGGTAGGCTCAAGTTCTACCACTCCACAAGTCAGCATGGCAGTGCAAACTGCATGCAACACGGTTCTGCTGGAGACGGTTGTGGTGAATGTGGTTGACGATCACGGCAAGAAGCACAAGGCGCGAGCGTTGCTGGACTCAGCTTCGATGTCAAACTTCATGTCGGGTCAGCTGGCAAAGAACCTCTACAATCGGCCGATCAAGGTGGACGTCGCAGTAGCTGGGATTGGAGTTTCAACGCAACGAGTTCGCAGCGCAATCACGGCCGCGATCGAGTCCAGGAACACAACGTTTTCTACGAAGCTGGAGTTCCTGATCCTGAGGCAGCCTTCTGCAGAGCTGCCAACCGTGCCGATAGACGTGTCGACATGGAAACTTCCGGATATTGTGCTGGCAGATCAACGCTTCAACGTACCTGAACCGATCGACCTGGTGATCGGCAGTGAATCGTTCTGGGAACTGCACACTGGGCGGAAGATCTCGCTTGGAGCAGGTCTTCCATGGGTAGTTGAAACGCACTTTGGTTGGGCGGTATCTGGCACCGCATCCGCTGAAACTACCTGCATCCCCGCATCTGTCAGCTTTCAGCTGTGAACGATCGTCTGGAGGCCGCAATCCAGAGATTCTGGGAAGTTGAGACGATCCCGGAAGGCCCCGCTCACTCTGTCGACGAGAATCGCTGCGAGGAGTTCTTCGCCAAGACGACCACCCGTGACGCTACAGGAAGGTACGTGGTTCGTCTTCCCTGACCGATAACCCTGAAATCGTCCTGGGGGATTCCAAGACCATCGCAGAGCGCCGCTTTCTCGGCCTGGAACGTCGATTGGATCGAGATCCTGCGACGAAGGAGGCCTACCACAAGTTTATGCACGAGTATCTTTCGCTGGGCCACATGGAGTTGGTGGACGGACCTGTGGACTACCGGAGGCCACACTGCTACTTGCCGCACCACCCTGTCTTCAAACAATCAAGCACAACGACGAAGGTCAGGGTCGTCTTCGACGCGTCGTGCAAGACGTCGTCCGGCTACTCGGTGAATGAAAAGATGCTCGTTGGACCGGTCGTTCAACCGGACCTGCTGTCGACGCTGCTGAAGTTCCGGTTTCAAGCGGTCGCACTGGTGGCGGACGTCGAAAAGATGTACCGTCAAGTGCTCGTGCATCCTGACGATCGGCCTCTGCAGCGGATTGTTTGGCGATTCAACCCGACGGATCCCATCTCGACCTACGAATTGCGGACGGTCACCTACGGCACGGCAAGCGCTCCCTTTCTGGCAACCAGAACGCTCGCTCAGATCGCGCAAGACAACAAAGAACTCCACCCGGACGCTGCTGAAGCTGTTGCACGAGATTTCTACGTCGACGACTTGATCTCTGGTGCGCCGGACGTGGAAACGGCGATCAAACTGCGCCGCGAGATATCTACGATGCTTGCTGCTGCTGGTTTTCCGCTCAAGAAGTGGGCGTCTAACGCCCCTGAAGTGCTACGAGACATTCCACCCGAGGATCTTGCACTTCTGCCGGTTTACGACCTGCAAGATGGTCAAACTGTAACCACACTCGGCATCGTTTGGGACCCACAGACAGACACCCTCTGTTTCCGGGTCCAACTACCACCCCCTGCGTCGGTGCTCTCAAAGCGCAAAGTGATGTCTTACATCGCACAGATTTGGGACCCGTTTGGACTGGTTGGTCCAACAACATTGAAGGCGAAGCTGTTTATGCAGCGCTTGTGGGCGCTCAAACACAAAGGAGAAGCCTGCGCGTGGGACACCCCGCTCCCACTCAAGATCCAGCTAGAATGGAAGGAGTTCCACATGCTGCTGCACATGCTCAGCCAGGTCAAGGTTCCGCGGTTCGTCTCTACGCCTGGCGCCACTATCCAGTTGCATTTTTCTCCGACGCGTCGGAAAAGGCTTACGGCGCCTGCTGCTACGTCCGAGCTGCGGCCGCCAACGGAGTCACCACTCGTCTGCTGTCCTCGAAGTCCAAGGTCGCGTCGCTGTCGTCCCATGACTCGATCAACAAATTGGAGCTAAATGGTGGCCGGCTCTCTACGCAGCTGTACAAGAAAGTCAAGAAAGCCCTGAACCTGTCTGATGCCGTTCCAGTCTTCTTCTGGACAGATTCGCTTACGGTTCTTCACTGGTTGAACTCTCTGCCCAGCCGTTGGAAGACGTACGTCGCGAATAGGGTGTCCCAAATCCAGTTGTGCACCAGCCGCCATGTCTGGGGACACGTACCCGGCGTCGACAATCCCGCCGACTACATCTCTCGAGGACTGAGCCCGCTGGAACTGCTCGATTGTCTGTGTTGGTGGTTTGGGCCCCTTTGGCTGAAGCAAAACCCGGACTACTGGCCAAAAACTGTGTTGACAGCCGCAGACGCCTCAGCTGTAACCAAGGAAGAACGCAAGGTGCCGATCGTTGCGATGACCACCGTCGAGGCTGATTTCAGCAACCGTGTTTTCAGCTTGACCTCGAGCTTTCCTAAGCTCCGTCGCGACATCGCATTCTGCCAGCGCTTTCTTTCCAAGCTTCGTGAACGCTCGGTGCAACGGCGCGATGCACCTGAACAGTACGCCCCGCTTACTGTTGGAAAAGTAACAACCCCTCTATCGGTTACGCCGCTCTCTACGCACGAACTCCAACACGCTGAATTCACGCTGGTGCGCCTAGCGCAGCAAGAACACTACGCTGAGGAGATTTCTGACCTCTCTGGAGGTGAACGGGTGTCCAAGTCGTCGCCACTCAAGTGGTTGAACCCGTTTGTTGACGAAAACCGTATCCTGCGAGTCGGTGGCCGGCTTCGGAACGCCAAACTGACTCACGAAAGCAAACACCCGATTGTTCTCTCTGCGCGACACCCGCTAACGGCTCTGTTGGCTAGTTACTTCCACGAGAAACTACTGCACGCAGGTCCCGCCCTCATGCTGGCCACTCTCCGCCAGAAGTACTGGATCTTGGGCGGACGAAACCTGGTGAAATCTGTCTTCCATCGCTGCCACACCTGTTTCCGCAGTAAACCCACGCTGGTAATCCAGAGCATAGCAGATTTGCCAGCATCGAGGGTCGCACCAACCCGTCCGTTCTCTGTCTGCGGCGTTGACTACTGCGGGCCGTTTTATATCAAGTCATCTGTACGCAACCGCGCACCCACCAAAGTCTACGTGGCCATTTTCGTTTGCTTTTCAACCAAGGCGGTCCACATCGAGCTGGTGAGCGATTTATCCACACCAGCATTCATCGCAGCTCTACGTCGACTGGTCGCCCGCAGAGGACAGGTTGTCGAGTTGAACTCTGACAACGCGACCGCCTTCAAGGGTGCTGCGAATGCACTGCACCGTGTGTACCAGATGCTGAAGGTCGAACAAGCCGATCGGAACGAGATTTTCACCTGGTGCGCAGAGAACGGGATTCGCTGGAAATTCATCCCACCACGCGCGCCGCACTTCGGCGGATGTGGGAGGCGGCGGTCAAATCCGCCAAAACACACCTACTCAAGACGATGGGCACCACTAGTGCCAACTACGAGGACATGCTCACACTGCTGGCGCAGATAGAGATGTGCCTCAACTCGCCCACTCACGCCCATGCCGGACGACCCGGCAGACGCTGAAGTCCTGACCCCGGGACATTTTCTCGTCGGGAGCAACCTCCAAGCCGTTCCGGAAATGGACCTGAAGGAGATTCCAGACAACCGCCTGAACAACTGGGAGCTGACGCAGAAACGAGTCCAGCAAATCTGGGCACGCTGGTACCCCGAGTATCTGCAGCAGCTGCAGTCACGTGCGACGAAAGGTTGCAACCCACCTGTCGCCGTCGAGGTCGGCAGAGTCGTCATCATCAAGGAAGACAACGTTCCGCCTGCAAGCTGGCCCCTCGGAAAATCGTGAAGCTGCACCCGGGAAAAGACGGCATCGTTCGGGTCGTGACCCTGAAGACAGCAGCGGCCAAGGAAGTCGTACGTGCTGTCGCCCGCATCGCTCTCCTGCCAACACCAAGCCAATGATCATCATCAAAGTCCAGGTAGAGCAACCCATTGTGGGAGATCTTGCTCGATGCGCACCTGCGCATAGTCCAGGTAATTATGTTTCCAATACCCCACATCAACCCGTTCGATCTACCTGGTCTTTCTTTTTCCGGTTTGGCGAGGATGAGCAGTCGAGGCAGAGCGAGACAACTCGCACCAAATCCAGGTAGAGCAACCCGCTTGGGAGAACTTGCTCGATGCGCACCTGCGCAGTGTACAGGTAATTGCGGTTCCAATAACCCACACTCGCAAGTTTGATCTACCTGGTCTTTCTGTCTTTCTCGGTGGCGAGGACAAACGCTGAGGCTGAACGAGCCTTACTACACTTCACCTGCATCGGAGCATCCCACACCTGTTTGCTGCACCAACGAAAACAGTGCAATTTGAATTAGGGAATATGCTAAATTAGGGAAGTGTGATTAGAACTTAAGTAGTTTTTAGTTGAAACGCTGCCACATTTCAAGGTGGCCGGAATGTTGAAGATGTAACTTAAGAATTGTAAATATTACGGTTAAGGGGAATATTGGGTTACTTAGAATTAGTTAGTTTATAATTTGTAAATATCTACCTAAACCTAAACTTAAATGTAAATTTGTGCCAACACGATCTGAAAGTGATCTAAACCCGATCACACATGCAAGGAGAGATACAGCAGATAGCTGTACGGAAGGGAGTAAAAAAGGGGAGAGAATTTGTATTTGGGATCAGTTCGGAATAAACTATTACCGCAGACACACGAGTTTGTGCCGCCACGCGCCGCGTCGTTTCGTTGCAATAAAGTTTGTTGACCCTGCAACAATTGGAAGTTTTCTTTGCCCGAACGGTTCGATCGCGCGAAATTTGCTAAGTGTTGCAAAAATCGGGACTTGGCCGGTTTGTGAGAGCGATCACGTTGCTCTGGGGATTTGTGGCGCGTCTTGACCGACCTGGTGAAAGGTGGCAAGAGCGGCCAGGTTTTGAAGACTTGTGGTCTGCGGACGAAGAAGGGCTTGTGGCGACCCAAGCCCTCGGTCACTGTGGATAGACCGTGTGTGTGTGCGTGTGCTTAACCGGTGCTACACAAGGTGTAGCAAGGAAAGCCCTTCGATCCCGGCACCGTTCGCTCTGTGCTGAACAAAGTATTTTAAGTATTTTATGTATTTTAAGTATTTTAAATCTTTAAAGTATTTTAAGTTTTTTAAGTATTTTAAGTATTTTAAGTATTTTATGTATTTTAAGTATTTAATGTATTTAAAGTATTTTAAGTATTTTAAGGTTTTTAAGTATTTTAAGTATTTTAAGTATTTTAAGTATTTTAAATGTTTTAAGTATTTTAAGTATTTTAAGTATTTTAAGTATTTTAAGTATTTTAAGTATTTTAAGTATTTTAAGTATTTTAAGTATTTTAAGTATTTTAAGTATTTTAAGTATTTTAAGTATTTTATGTATTTTAAGTATTTTAAATCTTTAAAGTATTTTAAGTTTTTCAAGTATTTTAAGTATTTTAAGTATTTTAAGTATTTTAAGTATTTTATGTATTTTAAGTATTTAATGTATTAAATGTATTTTAAGTATTTTAAGGATTTTAAGTATTTTAAGTATTTTAAGTATTTTAAGTATTTCAAGTATTTTAAGTATTTTAAGTTTTTTAAGTATTTTAAGTATTTTAAGTATTTTAAGTATTTTAAGTATTTTAAATATTTTAAGTATTTTAAGTATTTTAAGTATTTTAAGTATTTTAAGTATTTTAAATATTTTAAGTATTTTAAGTTTTTTAAGAATTTTAAGTATTTTAAGTTTTTTTTAAGTATTTTAAGTATTTTAAGTATTTTATGTATTTTAAGTGTTTTAAGTATTTAAAGTTTTTTAAGGATTTTAAGTATTTTAAGTATTTTAAGAATTTCAAGTATTTTAGGTATTTTAAGTATTTAAATTATTTTAAGTAAAGAGTTGAACCAGTTTTCGGCTTAAAAACTCTGGAATAAAGTATACAAAAAAGTATTTTAAGTATTTTGAGCATTTTATTTATTTTATGTATTTTGCGAATTTCAAATATTTTAACGATCGGTACCCAATTAACTTTTCCGAAATGCTCATGTCAAGTTTTGAATGTTGGTTTTACTAAAGTTATGATTGTATTTTTCATTTATTTAAGGCATTTTTGAACATCACATAACTGGGACCTTTGTAAATTTAGAATTCTTCCGCAGTGACCGGTAATCGGTTCCAAGGTGGCCAGATGGAACCAGAGTACATTGACATCACATACAATGGCCACAGTTTGAAATTTCATGAATTTTGATATGTCACAATACAGGGTTCCTTGCACATTCCAAAATGTCCCCAGTGACCACCGGTAACCGGTGACCGGTTCCAAAGTGGCCAAGTGGGACCAGAGTACATTGGCATCACATACAATGGCCATAGTTTTAAATTTCATGAATTTTGATATGTCACAAGACAGGGTTCCTTGCACATTCCAAAATTTCCCCAGTGACCACCGGTAACCGGTGACCGGTTCCAAAGTGGCCAGGTGGGGCCAGAGTACGTTGGCATCACTTAAAATGGCCAAAGATTTGAATTTCATGAATTTTGATATGTCACAATACAGGGTTCCTTGCACATTCCGAAATGTCCCCAGTGACCCTCGGTAACCGGTGACCGGTTCCAAAGTGGCCAAGTGGGGCCAGAGTACATTGGCATCACATACAATGGCCACAGTTTTAAATTTCATGAATTTTGATATGTCACATGACAGGGTTCCTTGCACATTCCAAAATGTCCCCAGTGACCACCGGTAACCGGTGACCGGTTCCATAGTGGCCAGGTGGGGTCAGAGTACATTGGCATCACATACAATGGCCATAGTTTTAAATTTCATGAATTTTGATATGTCACAAGACATGGTTCCTTGCACATTCCAAAATGTCCCCAGTGACCACCGGTAACCGGTGACCGGTTCCAAAGTGGCCAAGTGGGGCCAGAGTACATTGGCATCACATACAATGGCCATAGTTTTAAATTTCATGAATTTTGATATGTCACAAGACATGGTTCCTTGCACATTCCAAAATGTCCCCAGTGACCACCGGTAACCGGTGACCGGTTCCAAAGTGGCCAAGTGGGGCCAGAGTACATTGGCATCACATACAATGGCCACAGTTTTAAATTTCATGAATTTTGATATGTCACATGACAGGGTTCCTTGCACATTCCAAAATGTCCCCAGTGACCACCGGTAACCGGTGACCGGTTCCATAGTGGCCAGGTGGGGCCAGAGTACGTTGGCCTCACTTAAAATGGCCAAAGATTTGAATTTCATGAATTTTGATATGTCACATGACAGGGTCCTTGCACATTCCAAAATGTCCCCAATGACCACCGGCAACCGGTGACCGGTTCCATAGTGGCCAGGTGGGGCCAGAGTACGTTGGCATCACTTAAAATGGCCAAAGATTTGAATTTCATGAATTTTGATATGTCACATGACAGGGTTCCTTGCACATTCCGAAATGTCCTCAGTGACCACCGGTAACCGGTGACCGGTTCCAAAGTGGCCAAGTGGGGCCAGAGTACGTTGGCATCACTTAAAATGGCCAAAGATTTGAATTTCATGAATTTTGATATGTCACATGACAGGGTTCCTTGCACATTCCAAAATGTCCCCAGTGACCACCGGTAACCGGTGACCGGTTCCATAGTGGCCAGGTGGGGCCAGAGTACATTGGCGTTACATAAAATGTCCTCAGTTTTTTCACAAAACAGGGTTCCTTGTCAATTCAGATATTTGCACCCAGTGGAACGATATGGTAAATGTACAGAAAAAGTAATCCGGAAATTGTGAAAATCGTACCATGAAATCGTGAATATTATGAATTTTACTTTACGAGTTTTTGAACTATGCATATTGGGCACGAATAAACCAGGAGCCGTGAATAAATATGCATGATTAGACATGCCCGAATACACTCGTAAACGTGAATTAAATTCATGATTTCATAAAAAAAAATCACGAATTCATGAAATTTATGCATGATTTCATGAAGTTTATGCATGATTTCACGAATTTATTTACGCCTTCAAAAATAAATCATAAAAAATATTCCAGAACTCATGAATTCTGTGCAAGAATTCATGCATAAAAATTCATGATTTCATGAATTTTATGCATGAAATCATGAATTTTTATTCACGATGTATATTTTTTCGACCGTAATCATGAATTTTTATTCATAAAATCGTGAATATTTTTCACGACTACATGCATCTATTTCATGAAATCATGAACATTATTCACGTTTACGAGTGAAATCGGCCATGGAAAGTCATGCATATTTATTCACGATTCCTGGATAATTCGTGCCCAATATGCATAGTTCAAAAATTCGTAAAGCAAAAATCGCGTTATTCACGATTTCATGGTACGATTTGCATGATTTCCGGAACACTTTTTTTTCCGTGTGCCTGGCACGAACACTCAAAGCGTGTTCTAGCGTGCTGCTCGTACTGACTCAGAGCAAGGGTGAGATGTAGGTGTAAGGGCAGTGCGTGTTCGTCGGGAACCTGGTGCATAAGGTCGGTCAAGGCCCGTTCTTACACTGAAAATTGCGAATTGCGAATTACATGAAATACATGCATCGATTTTTCTGACACAAAACCTATTAACCGATGTAAATATTTACATGCATTTTACAATGCACCTAAGTACAACATTAACTTTAATCACGAAAACGTTTATAGATAAGTATATTTTACTATCCTTGTGATTTTCCTCGTGTCGTGATTTTTTCACTGAAAATGAGTTCGTATCTTGGAATTCGAAATATATTTTCACTAAGAACAGATAAAAGAAGTGTGGTAATTACAAGTTTTATTGAAACAAGATTTAAAAAAAAAATGAACATTGCAGAATACAGATTCATTAGAACACATGTCTTAGTGAATTTGTAAAATGTTGTTTAAAAATATATTTTCATATAAAAAACTTTGCCGAATGAATTTTTAGCAAAATTTTAACTTTGTATTTTCGTAATCCCAAATTTATATTAATCTCAAAAAAAGTCTATAAAAAACGAAAACGAAGTTGACTTTATAGCTGTCGGCCACCATTGCTAGTACCAACCACTAGTGTCTCCTTTTTATCTACAAGGACTTCGCCGCCCTGGGCTCTTAAGAGCGCCCGCCGTGGAATTCGAACCGGCGACCTCTGGATTGTGAGTACAGTGCGCGGTCCGATTGATCCACACGGGTGGGATTTCGATTGTTTACACAGTATGTAAAAAAGTATTTACACCCCTTGGGCACTATGCACATATTGTGATGAAACATCTAAACAATTTAATGTTGCCAGAAACCTAGTACTACGTTTTGTTCAGAACAAGTTGCAAAAAGATGATTTTTTCAGCACGAGTCGTACATTTATCCAACGAGGTTCACCGAGTTGGATAAATACGAAGAGTGCTGAAAAAATCAAGTATTGCAACGAGTTCCATACAACAATTTTTGCAATTCCAAAAAACACACACTGAGTGAAATTTTATGTCAAATTTTTATGTATTTTGTCAATAAATCGTTTAAATCAAAAAAATGTTGAAAAGTGTTACTTTTCGAAACAAGTGCTTGAGTGCTTTGAAAAGTGTTGCTGTTCGATTCTGTTATTTTTGGTACAGAAAATAGGCTATTTCGTCGTTCAATAATGAAAGGAAAAGTAAGTAGTTTCACGACTGAATTGCAAAAAGATAATTTATATAAAAAGTTCTATAACAAATACTATTACAAAAATTAAAAAGGTACAAAAAAAGTTGGTACACCTTTCAAAAATTAACATAAATAAAGTTATTTGTTGACAAATCACCATGAATCCAGTCTCCCAACTCCAAATAGGCATACTTGACTGATTAAAAAAAATTGGATTGAATATAAAGTTTACTAACTACTTAGTATAAAAGTGTGGAACTCTGGAAATTCTATATAAAACTTATCCAAACATAATTTTGCAAACTTTTAATTTAACTAAATGTCAATATATTATCATAAAATTGCTAAATGAACATTTTGGAGTGGGTATAACATCGTTTTGGGGGCTTTGTATCGATAAAATAGATTTTTCGTTGGAATTTCGTCCCAACCCGGAATTACGTCATCGGAAAATCCGCCGGCATCCGAACCAGTCCAAGATTCTCAAGTCAACCAATGTGGCATCGGAAAGGGCATACAATTTCCGATCTTTTGATACCCAAACATCTAGGTGTTCAATAAAACCCACGTTTTTAAATACCTGTGCAAAAAGTAAATTTAATCTACGAGAACAACAATTTCGAAAGTCCATACATTTTTGGCAGGTTGCTTAAACTAAACCATAACAAAAAACCTAAGTATTATGCTCTTTTTGTTATCAAATATGTTTGATCCCCGACAAACCTGCCAAACAAACATGCATTTCCCCTAATCAATTCAGTTTGCACTCTTAATCTGAAATTTGTAAGAAACACAGTGACTAAAAATAACAAATTTCAAGGTAATTATTAAAGCACTTAAAAAATTACTTTTTGGAAAAAATATCTGGGTGTTGTGTGGTCTACTGCAGTACATGTTTTAAAAATATAAATCTTGAAAAATAATATTTGACATTTCTTTGAAATGTCATCCGGTTTACGATAACAGAAAGTGCAAAATTTGTTGAACGAGAACTTTTGTAAAATATTCCATACTTGTGTTTATCTTGTCATAATCAATCGTGATCCGTGAATCTTGATGGTGCTCCCTAAATACTCACAACAGTCGCATCGAAACCTGCAAAGCGTATAAAACAGAAATTAGCGGAACACTTTTGGAACGGTTTCCTCGCCGCTTGATGGGGTCGGGTCAATCGGCAGAAAACCGAACGGCAGAATGCCGAATGGCAGAATGCCAAATGGCAGAAAATCACATGGCAGAAAGGACAAATAGCAGAATAGGTCAAATGGCAGAATATTAAATGGCGGAAAAGGTCAATCAGCAGAAAATTAAAAGGCAGAAAATTAATTGGCAGAATAAGTCAAAGAGCCGAAAAATCAAAAGGCAGAAAAATCAAAAGGCAGAAAAATTAAAAAGCAGAAAAGTTAAATGGCAGAACGTTAATAAGCAGAAAAATTAATTGGCAGAAAATTAATTAGCAGAAAATTAAATGGCAGAAAGTTGATCAGCAGAAAAAATAAATAGCAGAAAATTAAATGGCAGAAAATTAAACGGCAGAATAGTTAGTTGGCAGAATAGTTAAATGGCAGAATAGTCAAATGGCAGAACAGCCAAATGGCAGAATAATCAAATGGCGGAATAATTAATTAGCAGAAGAGTTGAATGGCAGAATAGTTAAATAGCAGAATGTCAAATGGCAGAATAAATAATTCACAGGAGAGTTGAATGGCAGAATAGTCCAATGGCAGAACAGTCAAATGGCAGAATAGTCAAACGGCAGAATAGTCCAATGGCAGAACAGTCAAATGGCAGAATAGTCAAACGGCAGAATAGTCAAATGGCAGAATTCACTTGATTTAATATTAATGGTACGTTCATTTGAAGTGCCGGTGCGGCACTGAGTGCCGCACTCGTCGGTGCCAGTTTTGATTCAATCGAACGTCATTTGTCAGTGTGCGTGGAACTCGCATGAAACTGAAAAAATATCGAGTGCGGCACTAGAGTTTCAGTTCCAAGATGGCAGCGAAACTCGTGCGGAACTAGCACGAGTTTTTCCAAAGAAACACTTTGCTTATATTGTAACTTCAGTGTTTATTCAACATAAACAGTTTATCAAACAGTTCATGCAATAAAAGTAATAATTTTTAATAAATTGTACTGTTTAACATTTAGAGTCTTTTGAATAGGTCCTTTAAACCTATGAAACACAATAGCTTATAGGACCTTTTTTTTTAAAAAAAAACTATGAACCGATGGAGGTTATGTTACACATGACCAGTCTGCCCAAGAACTATGCAAGAAGCATGTTGAAATGGTGGCAAATTTTCGATTCGGACAGTGCATGTGTTTAAATGGGGAGAAAGACCGCAATGTAGTACCGCCCCTTTCAAATGTTGCTCCAGCCAGCCCAGTCACGAAATATTCTAGCAGAGCTGGTTCTGCTAAAACCCTGCTGGAACGGTGGAGCATTTCTGCTAGAATGCTGTAAGAATTTCCAGCTTTGTTAGAACTGTGCTAGATCGTCGTAACTGGGAGATTTCTACCACTTGAAGCAGTGTATGCACTTGGTAACAAACCAGTCAAGGAAAATTTCAAATGGGCAACAACAGCAGCGAAAGCAAGCCAGAGATGGTGTAGAAAACCCCCCAAAAATCGCTTCGTTGCTCTGCTCTTCGTAAGAATGATTCGTCTGTCAAAATCAGCTGTGGTGGTGCACGTGGTAAACAGCTGGTTTTTACAGGCGATTGATCTACTCGAAAATAGTATAAACAAAATCTAAGCTATCTAAGCCCGATCTCACGCACACTTTGTTTTTGCTGGCGGGTACAAATTTTAACCTAAAAACCCTTCGTGTTCAAACACGCAATACATGCGCACGTAGATAACTCTATCTCACTCTTACACAACGATAACTGTCACCAGAGCAAGTGGGATAGACTGTTTGTTTACATTAATGGTTACGCAATTTTAAAAAGTTACTAAGGAACTATTTAGGACACAGGGCCAGTACGCAGCAAAGGAGTCAAAAAATATTTTTACGAACAGCAGAACAACGAAGCGATTTTTTGGGGGGTTTTCTACACCATCTCTGGCTTGCTTTCGCTGCTGTTGTTGCCCATTAGAAATTTTCCTTGACTGGTTTGTTACCAAGTGCATACACTGCTTCAAGTGGTAGAAATCTCCCAGTTACGACGATTACAGCATTCTAGCAGAAATGCTCCACCGTTCTAGCAGGGTTTTAGCAGAACCAGCTCTGCTAGAATATTTCGTGACGGGGCTGGCTGGAGCAACATTCGAAAGGGGCGGTACTACATTGCGGTCTTTTTCCCCATTTAAACACATGCACTGTCCGAATCGAAAATTTGCCACCATTTCAACATGCTTCTTGCATAGTTCTTGGGCAGACTGGTCATGTGTAACATAACCTCCATCGGTTCATAGTTTTTTAAAAAAAAAAAGGTCTGTTCGGCCAGGGGCCGACTTTGAATTCCCTACGTTGTGTTTTACTTGTCCAGGCGCGTAGAATCTTCCAAATTGATTGAAATAAAACAACTAGTTTGTTGTGACTGCCGAGCCAACCGTCTCGGACGGTGGTCAGCGCGCGAAGAGGCAGAATAATAGTTTATTGTTCTCGATGCGGGTACAGAAGTAAACATTCAGGGGACGGACACAAATACCGTCTTGCACGAACATACTCCCGGACCAAAACGAACGTTTTTAATAAGTAAACTAAGCACTGACTAAATTCCTTATGCTAATATCACAGTACAGGTTCAGCTACGTCGTTTATGGTTGTCCTCTTCGCGGTGCTCTTCGCTGGTCGTCGTGGTGGTTGAAGAATGGAACATCGGGGAACCTTCTGCATCGCACAAGCTCTTCGGTTGACGTCCGGCCCGTCGGCTACGATTGCGGCGGGAACCATCCGGGACGTCGAGAAGTGTTGCAGAAGGGGTCCTCCCTCAGCCACGGCACTCGCTCTTCCGTTGACGATCGGGTTGCTGGCGATGTGTGCAGTTGAGACTACCCGGAACGTCGGGAAGTGCCTTTGAGGACGCCATTTTGTCGATGTCCACTGATTCCACGGCTCACCTGGATTGCGGATTCCTCAGAATCGTTTCCGTCACGGCACCAATGTTCGGCCAAGGGCCGACTTTGAATTCCCTACGTTGTGTTTTACTTGTCCAGGCGCGTAGAATCTTCCAAATTGATTGAAATAAAACAACTAGTTTGTGGTGACTGCCGAGCCAACCGTCTCGGACGGTGGTCAGCGCGCGAAGAGGCAGAATACTCGGGTGAGTTTTCAAAAAGCCGTAAGAGCCACTGTGACCTCTGACACTAATTTTCGTTTTTCTCGAAAATGAAACAAAATTTCATTTATTTCAAGTATGGGGCACTTGAAGGACGTGAAGAGATGAACAATCTCGAGCATTTTTGATATTGGTTTTTCGTAAGTATTTCAAATACCGATGCAAAAAGGACTTTGTTTACCAATCGCTTTTACGGCTTTTTGAAAACTAATCCGAGAATAATAGTTTATTGTTCTCAATGCGTTACAGAAGTAAACATTCAGGGGACGGACACAAAAACCGTCTTGCACGAACAAGGTCCTATAAGCTATTGTGTTTCATATGTTTAAAGGACCTATTCAAAAGACTCTAAATGTTAAACAGTACAATTTATTAAAAATTATTACTTTTATTGCATGAACTGTTTGATAAACTGTTTATGTTGAATAAACACTGAAGTTACAATATAAGCAAAGTGTTTCTTTGGAAAACTCGTGCTAGTTCCGCACGAGTTTCGCTGCCATCTTGGAACTGAAACTCTAGTGCCGCACTCGATATTTTTCAGTTTCATGCGAGTTCCACGCACACTGACAAATGACGTTCGATTGAATCAAAACTGGCACCGACGAGTGCGGCACTCAGTGCCGCACCGGCACTTCAAATGAACGTACTATTAATATTAAATCAAGTGAATTCTGCCATTTGACTATTCTGCCGTTTGACTATTCTGCCATTTGACAGTTCTGCCGTTTGACTATTCTGCCATTTGACTGTTCTGCCATTGGACTATTCTGCCATTCAACTCTCCTGTGAATTATTTATTCTGCCATTTGACATTCTGCTATTTAACTATTCTGCCATTCAACTCTTCTGCTAATTAATTATTCCGCCATTTGATTATTCTGCCATTTGGCTATTCTACCATTTGACTATTCTGCCATATAACTATTCTGCCAACTAACTATTCTGCCGTTTAATTTTCTGCCATTTAATTTTCTGCTATTTATTTTTTCTGCTGATCAACTTTCTGCCATTTAATTTTCTGCTATTTATTTTTTCTGCTGATCAACTTTCTGCCATTTAATTTTCTGCTAATTAATTTTCTGCCAATTAATTTTTCTGCTTATTAACGTTCTGCCATTTAACTTTACTGCTTTTTAATTTTTCTGCCTTTTGATTTTTCTGCCATTTGATTTTTCGGCTTCTTAATTTTCTGCTCATTGACCCTTTCAGCCGATTGACCTTTTCTGCCATATTATATTCTGCCATTTGACCTTTTCTGCCTTTTATCATTCGGCCATTTATTTTTCTGCCGATTAAAATTTCTGCCATTTGGCATTCTGCCATTCGGCATTCTGCCGTTCGGTTTTCTGCCGATTGACCCGACCCCCCGCTTGATAGCTGTTATTGAACAAAACACAGACCACTTCCTCTGCTCTCATTCTTTAATTACTCCGTGGGATTCAATTTAATTGAGTTTCTAATGGAGATGATCGGTAAGTTTTTAATTGGAAGTTTGGTTTTCTTTCATGTATTTATTTAACAATTATATTTTATGAATTTAAGGCTTTATTTTGAAGTCAATTTTCAGAATTTGATGCATAAAATAAAATATAAAAAAATGTCATAAATGTTGAAATCCAAAAGCTGCTTAATACATGTTAAATTTCCCTCCGTGTAATTCCCCTCAAGTGCTCCTGTCCTCAAGCAACCCGAGGGTGTAGACGGATTGTGGTTTCTGGTAATTAAGCGAGACACGGTGCGACTTGGTTCTACTCCGGTACAGCACGACGCGACGGACGAAGGGAAAATCTGTGAGTGAAATCAGCACCCACCAAAGAAAGTTGATATCTCATATGTTGAGAATAATGATATTGCCCCGCGCTGCCGTTAGTTATACGCTGATGATGGGATGGTGAACTTGTTGGTGGTGGGTGCTTAAAACACGTCCCATTTCTCGTCACACCTAGATTTGGCGGGACGAGATTAACCCTGGAAGTGCAATCGCCAAAAGAATGTGTAGGAAAAAATAACACTTGTAATTTTCACATTATCTGAAGGCTGAAATTAAAATGTATGGTCTCATAACTAAACGCTTCTTCACAAGAACTTTTTCAAAATACAATGTTCTTTAAATATACAGATCTTCAAAGGAGCCTCCCGTAGGATTCCGTTGTGCAATTTTCGTGCTAAGGATTGATACAAAGGTGAATAGATTACATCATAATACAGGTAGCTGCTTCTGGTCGGTACTCTACAGGTTCCCCTTTCGTGGGTTTACTCAGCTTTCGAGCGTTCTCTTCTGGGGGACTCCCAGTTAAAGTGAATACAGGAGGTATAAATAGCATGGCTCCCAAGGGGGCTATGGACGGCGGTTATGCGGCATACACAGGAAATGTTATGCAATTAATCAAAGGTGGTGGTATGGTTTCCTTATGACTCTGCGATGTTTAAAAATGAAGATCTGTGTTAATTAGGGATCAAAATAACTTGTGCGCTTCGCAGTAGTCCACAGTAGATATTTTTGAAAAGAAACACGAAAAAACATTTACATATTAATTGAATATTTGACACAAAAAACTACAATTCTCGGGTGAGTTTTCAAAAAGCCGTAAGAGCCACCGTGATCTCTGACACTAATTTTCGTTTTTCTCGAAAATGAAACAAAATTTAATTTATTTTAAGTATGGGACACTTGAAGGACGTGTAGATGAACAGTTTTGTTTACCAATTTCTCTTACGGCTTTTTGAAAACTAATCCGAGGATTAAAACCCTGCCACAGATTTCAATGAGAACGTCTCCGCTGACCTGGGAGAAATGGTCAGTCAAGAAGAGCAAAACTCTCGTGCCTGGTGTTTGACCCGCAATTCAAGAAAAGGATCTTCGACAGAAAACAAAGCACGCAAAGGAAGCAAGGAAAGCGTTTTGCGCGTAGGCGTGGACACAAAACTTTGAATATTTAATCGATTTTCCCGTACTTTTACGCCACCGTCATCCACAGCCGTTGGCCACTTTGACAAAGAGCTCTCCGAAGGTGAGGCCGGGTGAGTGCCTTTTTCACAGCATCACTTGGAAAACGTGAACAATCAAAGCAAAAGAAGGCAGCAAGCAAGCCCTAATGAGATTTGCGACTTTTTGTGTTTGTGAAAATCTCCCGAGAAGCGCACTTTGATAAGCTCGACTAATCAGATCTCTGCTGTTTATGGCTACGGCGATTCTTTTTTTCTGATGTTTCGAGATGACACCTAGGGATTTGATATTTATAAATTGATAAGAAAAAAGGGGGCTCCCCGGTGTCATCCAATTAACTGAATTGTCAGCCTAATTACCTGGCACCGATCTCCATAAAGGGGGGAGTATTTTAGGTTTAATTAATTACCAAGGCTCACATAATGAGGTGTGACGTTTGTTTTTTTTTTTCTCACATGCTCTTGAAATTACACAGTAATAAATCAAATTCTATGGTAAAATTGCAACTAAAAATCGTGCTTTTTACATGTTTACAGTGTAAAACGGTTTATGTTTTGCAAATTGTTCCCGCGCTGTCGTTGTCGTCGTATTCGTTGCATGCCGGCTTGACTTGGTGGTTTGTTATCGTTGTTGTCGTCGTCGGTGATTACTGACATGGCCAATATGTACCCTCGTTCATGAAAACTACACACACACACATAACATATTAATTTACATAATAAATTCCACCTACAACAAACGCGAATGAAAGAGGGCTACTGCACAAGTAAAAGCACGGCATCAGCTGGTGGTGGGTCTAAAGTGGTGAAAATGCATTTTGTTATTGTGTTATTTTTTTCGCTGAAAAAGTAACAAATAAATTTTAAAGTATAATATAAAAACAAATTGTCCAAACTCGAATAAAGCATAGCCCAAACTGCAGAGTTTTGGCAGCAGTTTTGGTATGCACTATGCACATTTAATTCAGCAGCCCGCAATGTGTTAGAAAAAAAATTTAATCATATGACTTCTTCTGTGGGGGTAGACTTCAGCCGTTACAGTAGACCTTCCAAAAAAATGAAAAGTTGTCAAAACATCGATGCTCACCCCTAGGATGTCAAGCACAGTGTTTCCATACAAAAAAAAATCCCAAAAATGGTTTACAACTCGCGCGCCGAACTTGAATGAAAAAAGTGCCTTTTTCGAGTATTTTTCCGAAATACCCGTAACAAACATTCTAAAGTCGTTCAAATTTGGTCGCCTTGGGTTTCAAGTTATAGTTTAATGTCCCCTGAACAAATTCCTGCATAGACATAGTCCATAAAAGCTTGTGTTTGGATTGTATTCTTTAGTAAACAAATTTCAAAAATCGCCAAAAATCCAAAAAAATGCAGCCAAAATTAAAACATGCAGATTATAGGAAATTTCACCTAGATCATTTTGCTTATGATGCGTAAAAAGTTGCAATACTTCGTTTGTATACGTACGTCATACAACCGTTTTGGAACAGGTTCATTGCATTTCGCCCCAGTGTTCATTATGTGTTTAACTAAACGCCTTCCTCACGTTACTGAGGAAAGGCTATTAAATCACTCGAAAAATGAACTTCTCAATTAAACCTCCTAGACCCAGCTTCATGTATACCTATCGACTCAGAATCAAATTCTGAGCAAATGTCTGTGTATGTGGTGGAGTGTTGATCAAAAAATTGTCACTCGATTATCTCGACATTGGCTGAATCGATTTTGTCCGTTTTGGCCTCATTCGTCTTGGGGTCCTATAAGTCGCTATTAAAATTATGCAGTTTAGTTAAGTACTTCAAAAGTTATGCTAAAAAAACGAGTTTTGAAAAAAGTCCGGATGATTGTAAAAAGGGTGGTTTTTGTAGGAAAACCCGTCATGCTATACATTTTCAGAAAGGTATTTAAAAGACCTTTCTAACGCGTCCAAGACATTGAAGATCTGACAAATCCATCAAAAGTTATAAGCACTTAAGTGTTATTTATACGCCTTTTTTAGGCCGGATCTCAAATATGTTGATGAAAACGTTGACCGGATCTCTCATGCGACCTATTGTTAGATAGGTATTCAAAAGAGCTTTCCAACGCGTCCAAAACATTGAACATCTGACAACCCTATCAAAAGTTATAAGCACTTAAGTGTTATTTACGCACTTTTTGCATTTTGGATAGCACTCTTTAAATGTGAGGAAGGCGCCAACCACCTAAGGGTGGATTAAGTAACGTTTTTGTTTAAATTTTCATTCATTATGTTACTCTCTTCTATGTTTGTCGCGATTAGGTTTTGGGGTCGGTGCGGATCTGGCGCGGATTTTTTTTCGACTTTTTCGTAATAACCCTGAATATGGTTCGATAAAAGTAAAGTTTTTAGCTTATAGAATTCAATTCCAAAGCCGTAGGTAGATCACTTCAACCATAACATTCCTGGTCAGAACCATTTTGGACTGCTTTGAATTGATTTTATTTAATTTTTAATGTATTATTCAGGTCCATATTCCGAAGGTTATTTTGTAACTTTTTTCCTTCAGTAGATTTACTCGATTCATTAAGCACCCGCAAACTCTGTTCCCAACTTTGAATTAATCAGCTGTTGAATGGTAGTCTACATCTCAGCTTAGGATAGTTCACACAAGTAGTGTTTAAACAACGAAATAAGTTAAATTAAATATTCAGGTACCTATCATTATTCGCCAAAATTCAAAAAGTTTCATAATCTGTTAGCTTTTGCAGGACCTTTCTTACTGTACAAAACAGTGGCAAAACTGAAACGGTTGATATTTTTTTAGTCGAAGCACAAGTACTATCAAACTGAGGTTCTTATCGAGCAAAATAAATTCTCTTTGATTGATGGGCAACTTTCTGCCTAACATAACAAAACCGAAACTAAAAACCTTTATACAGTTTCACCACAGAAATTTCGCTTCGCTTGAAGACGGAGATTTTAGCGGATTGTAGACTGGATTTCGTCATGTTTAGGACTAAGAATTGATAATTGAGAATAGTACCAATTCTACGTGTACCAAATTTTCACCACCATTGTTGATGCTTCACTTTTTTAAGGGGACGAGGGGAAATATCCTCTAGGGTGGCTTGAAGTTGTATGGGAAAATTTCAAAATGGACTTATTCAATCAGAACAGGCATTTTCTGGTACCATTTGGGTCCCCAAACAACCTCCCAAAATTTGGAAGCAATTGGATTTGACCCAGCTTTCCGCAAAGCGATTCAAATTTGTATGGAAATTTGTATGGGAAAACCCTCTTTTTTACATTTTGATTTTTATAATTTTCATTTTTCACTCAATTTAAAAAACTAACGCCGTAGAATTATAGTCCTGAATGTCCTCTAAAACTTTCCCGAAGAAAGTATGGTCCTATCTTAGGAAAAGTTGTTGTATATGAATGTGGCTTTTATTTAAAATTATTGAAATGCACGGTGACACAACTACAGGGTGACACACCTACAGGGTGTCAACCAAGCCCTAACTTCTACTGGTGACTTTTTAGAGCGTTGGTGTCTTAGGAAAAGTTGTTAAGCTACTTATTCCAAGAAATGTTGACGTGGTTGGAAGACAGGTTGGCACATCTACAGGATGTCAACCCATTTCTAGTTTCTATTTAAGACCTACAAATCGCAAATTAGGCCTGCCACGCAAAAAGAGGCTGAACAAAAATTCGTAAAAAGTCAGTTTTTCACATAACATTTCCTGGGGAAACGATTGCACATGATTGAAAACACTGTAAAAAAGTTAAGATGCTAGTTTGGCAACTCTCCGATCAGTTGTATTTTTTCTGTAAATTGCTCCATAAAATGAAAGGAAGCCGAATAATGGAATTTATGGACATTGGAGCAATCTCTACAAAATTAGCCTATTTTGACCATTTTTATTTTTTTTTTTATTTGGCTCAAACATTGTGGAGGCCTTTCTTATCATCAAAGAAGCCATTTTGTGTAATTGGTTCACCCATACAATTTTGGCAGCTGTTTATACAAAAATGGTACGTAAATATTGAAAAAATCTGTAACTATTAAAGATTTTTTTATTGATTTGGTGTCTTCGGCCAAGTTGCTCATTTTTTAACACTTCTAGTTTCCAGTGATTTGTAAGAATGTCTAGATGATCCTAAAATTGGGCAGAACTTAATTTGAACAAATCTGTAATTTCTGCGACCGAAAACACCGTTCTACCTTTTTTTAATACGACTGCCTCCGCGGATTTTTTGGCGATTTTTTTACACGTGACAACAATGTTTTTGACGACAAGTTGGAACGATGTTTTTGATCGCAGAAATTACAGATTTGATCAAATAAAGTTTTGCAAAGTTCTAGAATTATCTAGACATCCTAACAAATCACTGGAAAGAAGAATCATCTTGGTTGGTTGAGTTATGACCGAGAACCATTGAGTTGAAGTTACCGTTCCAACCATGGGCGTTGGAATGTTAAGCTATTCAGAAGTTTGGAGTTTGAAAAATTTTCCGACGAGTTATGACTTTTTTAAATAGTGATTTTTGTAGAAAAAATACTTAAAATTTTTGACACTCATTTTTCGTGTAAAATTAAATTTGGAAGATCGGAAACTGTTTTTAATCATGCGCAATTTTTCCCAAGGAAATTTTATGTGAAAAACTGACTTTTTACGAATTTTTGTTCAGCCTCCTTTTGCGTGGCAGGCCTAATTTACGATTTATTCCCTTTAACAGTGATCAAAAAGGTCTTAAATATAAGCTAGAAATGGGTTGACACCCTGTAGATGTGCCACCCTGTCTTCCAATTATGTCAACATTTCTTGGAATAAGTAGCTTAAAAACTTTTCCTAAGACACCAACGCTCTAAAAAGTCACCAGTAGACTTGGTGACACCCTGTAGGTGTGTCACCCTTCATGTCAATAATTTTAAATAAAAGCCACATTTATATACAACAACTTTTCCTAAGACACCATTTTGCTAGGTTGCTTCCTTATTACGCTAAAAAATAAGATTTCGAAATATCTTCCGAAGTACTGGTAGTGTTGGCATGATATATAATTTTCAGCACTTATTTTGAAATGCCTCTTTTAAAAACACTGTATCTTTTTCCAGAAGCAAGTTAGGACTATACTTTCTTCGGGAAAGTTTTAGAGGACATTCAGGACTATACTTCTACGGTGTTAGTTTTTAAATTGAGTGAAAAATTGAAATTATAAAAATCAAAATGTAAAAAAGAGGGTTTTCCCATACAAATTTCCATTCAAATTTGAATCGCTTTGCGGAAAGCCGGGTCAAATCCAATCGCTCCCAAATTTTGGGGGGTTGTTTGGGAGCCCAAATGGGACCGAAAAATGCCTGTTCTGTAAAATCGATCATGTTGAGCCACCCTAATATCCACGGTCTCCTCAAGAAGGTTTCGCCAAAGCTATCGGATGCTGCAGTGGAAACAATTCCCGTTTGGATATGTTTTGTTTGACTTTGCTGTCAGGACAGTTCCTGTTTAGTTTTTTTTTATTTTAATTTAATTAGCGAACAACAGTTCAAGCTTAGACAGCCGACTGTGGAAAGCTTGGAACTAAGTTACAGCATAGACATTTCCCTGAAAATGTTGAATACAGTGCATGTGTGCTATCTTGTGACACGTCCCATCTTTTTTTTTCAGCAGATATGTCACAAGTTAACACATTAGCGTTTTCGAAATGGTGCACTGAGTATACGTTTGTAACTCCTGAAAGATTAGAACAAATATTTAAAGATGTGATGTTTTGTGCAAAAAGGTCAAATCTTAACGCTGACACGGAACCAAAGTAAAAGCAATTTGCTTTTATTGGGTTTTGATGGTAAAGTGGCGAACGTCGTAACTTTTGCTTCGAGTGGGATAGGTGGTTATTTTTAACACTTTCGGCAGACCAAACCAAACGAAAAATATTGAGCGAGAAAAAGGGAGAACGAACGCATAATCGCGCACCCTCACCATCGCCAGAGTGAAAAAGCGGGGGCGTGCGATACTTTTTCCCCTCAACTCTGCCATGCCGCCCAACTAATCTAATTTTATACATTCTACCGGTTGATGTTTGGCATCTCCCGACTTTGTTTGTGTTGCTGCACCACTACCTTAGGGTGTTGCGTTTGCGACCGAGAGACTCAGCATTTCAATATCATGGTCAAGTCATGAACGACGCGGTCGCGTTGGCGGTTGATGACCTAACGTGAGTGAGGGTGGGAATTTTTATCTGCTCAAGCAAAAAATAGTTACATGCCGTCTAAACCTTTCAACTCGTGCAACCTGTCGATGTGCCTTCCAAGCTGTGATGCTAAGTATTTAACTTTTTATTTCAATTAGGAAATAGTGTTTTTGTGTGTGTTTCGAATAACCTTTTTTTGCAATTCCGTCGTGAAACTGCTTACTTTTCCTGTCATTCTTGAACGACGAAATAGCCTACTTTTCTGTACCAAAAATAACAGAATCGAATAGCAACACTTTTCAAAATAAATGCTGAAAAGTTCTACTTTTCAGCACTGAAATGGGTGCTGAAAAGTTGAACTTTTCAGCACTTGTTTCGAAAAGTAACACTTTTCAACATTTTTTTGATTCAAACGATTTATTGACTAAATACATGAAAATTCGACTAAAAATTTCACTCAATGGGTGTTTTTCAAAATTGCAAAAAATGTTATATGGAACTCGTTGCAAAACTTGATTTTTTCAGCACTCGTCGTATTTATCCAACTCGGTGAACCTCGTTGGATAAATGTACGACTCGTGCTGAAAAAATCCTCTTTTTGCAACTTGTTGCATAAACTACTATTTTCTCATTCTTCTCTAACAGCTGAAACGACATTTTCCCAACAACTTGCGACACACACTGAAATTCGCAACAGTTCAAGCATTTAATTCTTTTTTGTGTGTGTTTGCTTTATTGTGCTACGCTACACATACGACGCACTGATTGAGTAACAGCTGAAGGTATACGAGACGTCACACTAACAGTAACACACACACACACCCGAAAAAGGTGGAAGTGATGATCCATTCGCATTTGATTTATCTTCTCATTCGTTCGTAACACATTTACTGTTGATTGACCATATCAATTTTGATGCTGGCCAGCTGGCTTCCCCACCCGTTTTTTTTTCTCTCTCTCTCTCTCTTTCTATCTCTCTTTTGATTGTTTACTTTTGGTTTCGTTTGGTATATTTTGGGTTTTCTTCTCTTCTTGCTCGCTCACTTGCTTGCGTGAGTTGTCTGTACACACGTAATAAGTAAAACCGTAAACGACGGCGACGTCCACCACCATATAACAGCGGAGTGCGGGCAGGCGCGAGTACTATTAAGTATTAATGAACTTTTCATTCAGAGTTATAATTGCCAGAAAGGAGTAGAAGAAGTAGCAACAGAAGATGAAGAAGAAACCGACTACGCTTTTCACGCGTTGCACTCGATGCATTTTACGCTTGCATTCACACTCAATGTTTTTGGCCAATTGACGCCAAATAGTAGTGCGTGTAGGAAAAAAATCGTTTAACCCTTTCAGGCCTGATGGGTAATATATGATCCATACACCCAAAGGAAAAATATATCTCAAAATCTGCAACATTGGATTTGCTGCAGAAAATGTCATATTTTATAACATTTTTTGCAGCAAGCCCGTAGATCATTTTTGTCCGCGTGTAAAAATTTCAGCGATCTGCAGTTCTCACCAACACATATAAAGCTGGCCCGTCCCCGAGCAACACTCCAAAGAGAAGCATATGTTGGTGCTCTTTCACTCACTTTTCATCAAGCGTCCATGACGCGGTGGTAGCGTGTCGGATCAGTAACCAAGAAGTTGGTGGTTCAATCCTCGTTCTGCTATGTGTTTTTTTTTTGTGAAATACAACCAAAAAGTCGTCGGTAATGTCGATAATTGTCGGTAACGGGCAAAAATGTCATACTCCTATATCGCAAAAAATGCATGAGGACAGATTTCATGCAGATTCTGATATACTTTCATGCCGCCATGCATCACAATCATGCGACTGCCAGTTGGGTGTACCGAAATTCGGTTGTATAAAATCACACAATGCTCAAAACATATAACATTGTTCAGCAAAGTTGTAATTTATGAGTTTCTCTACCTAGGAAAAAATGTTTGAGTGGTTGTTAATGGCCTTTTTGACGACCTAGAACATCCTGAAAACCTGAAATTTGGAAACTTCAGAAAATGTTGAAGAAAATTCAGGCTTACAACGATTTTTCCAGGCAAATGAAGTTTAGTTATTACCAGTCACATCCCCACGACCATTTGGCACCACTTCGATCCGTTTGGATCTCTTTTGGGATGATCTAGGTCTCCAAGATCTGAATTCCAGGACACATTTGAGGACCCAGAACTTCCCAAAAGTAATCCACATAGCTCAGAGTGTTCCCAAAAGGTTCCAGGGACATCACTGAATATGAACCATAATCGGAAACTTGGTAGAATCGTGTTGTTACGGCGGTAGACTCTAAGATCTGTATTCCAGGACACTTTGGAGGACCCAGAACGTCCAATAATGAAATGTAACTTTTTTTGCCTGTTTCTGTTTACTCATGGAAAAATTTAACTACTGGTACCAAAATTGTAGATTACACAGCTCAGAAAAATTCAGGCCTGAAAGGGTTAAGCGCAAATCGGTACTTATCTTAATTATCTCTTGTCACTTTAAAAAATATTAACCTTAGGCCTGTGTACGTTTCAATATTTTCGATTTTTTTAATCATACCTTAGGAGAAAAAAGAATTGTAAAAACGTTTTTTTTAGTTCAATATACGTTCTTTTTTTATTCGTTAAAAATCAATTGACTTAAAAATATTGTTTTAGGAAATATTAACTTCATTTTCTTTAAAGGAGCATGATTCGTCTTTCCACCAAAATCAAATCATACCATCCACTTTAACGAACCCCAGGTCTTTTGTGGTCTCTATTGCAAGTTTCTGCTCGAATCTAGGAGTCCAAATAGAGCGAGTTGTGGCGCTATAACCAGGGCAAATAGTGTCCAGGGCATTCGTGGAAATACAATGTCCCATCCCAGAGGGTCCCGGAGTACCAAACCTTCTTAGCATGGTGCTCCCAACGAATACAACCAAATCTCGGAGCGTATGGTGGTGCACGGAAAAAAAAGTGTTCCGGAAATCATGCAAATCGTACCATGAAATCGTGAATATCGCGATTTTTGCTTTACGAATTTTTGAACTATGCATATTGGGCACGAATTATCCAGGAATCGTGAATAAATATGCATGACTTTCCATGACCGATTTCACTCGTAAACGTGAATAATGTTCATGATTTCATGAAATAGATGCATGTAGTCGTGAAAAATATTCACGATTTTATGAATAAAAATTCATGATTACGGTCGAAAAAATATACATCGTGAATAAAAATTCATGATTTCATGCATAAAATTCATGAAATCGTGAATTTTTATGCATGAATTCGTGCACAAAATTCATGAGTTCTGGAATATTTTTTATGATTTATTTTTGAAGGCGTAAAAAAATTCGAGATATCATGTATAAACTTCATGAAATCATGCATAAATTTCATGAATGCGTGATTTTTTTTTATGAATTCATGAATTTAATTCACGTTTACGAGTATATTCGGGCATGTCTAATCATGCATATTTATTCACGGCTACTGGTTTATTCGTGCCCAATATGCATAGTTCAAAAATTCGTAAAGTAAAACTCATAATATTCACGATTTCATGGTACGATTTTCACAATTTCCGAATTACTTTTTCTGTTCATTTACCATATTGTTCCACTGGGTGCAAATATCGGAATTGACAAGGAACCCTGTTTTGTGAAAAAACGGAGGACATTTTATGTATTGCCAATGTACTCTGGCCCCACCTGGCCACTTTGGAACTGGTCACCGGTTCCCGGTGGTCACTGGGGACAATTTGGAATGTGCAAGGAACCCTGTCATGTGACATATCAAAATTCATGAAATTCAAATCTTTGGCCATTTTAAGTGATGCCAACGTACTCTGGCCCCACTTGGCCACTTTGGAACCGGTCACCGCTTACCGGTGGTCACTGGGGACATTTTGGAATGTGCAAGGAACCCTGTCTTGTGACATATCAAAATTCATGAAATTTAAAACTGTGGTCATTGTATGTGATGCCAATGTACTCTGGCCCCACTTGGCCACTTTGGAACCGGTCACCGGTTACCGGTGGTCACTAGAGACATTTTGGAATGTGCAAGGAACCCTGTCTTGTAACATATCAAAATTCATGAAATTTAAAACTGTGGCCATTGTATGTGATGCCAATGTACTCTGGCCCCACTTGGCCACTTTGGAACCGGTCACCGGTTACCGGTGGTCACTGGGGACATTTTGGAATGTGCAAGGAACCCTGTCTTGTGACATATCAAAATTCATGAAATTTAAAACTGTGGCCATTGTATGTGATGCCAATGTACTCTGGCCCCACTAGGCCACTTTGGAACCGGTCACCGGTTACCGGTGGTCACTAGGGACATTTTGGAATGTGCAAGGAACCCTGTCTTGTGACATATCAAAATTCATGAAATTTAAAACTGTGGCCATTGTATGTGATGCCAATGTACTCTCGCCCCACTTGGCCACTTTGGAACCGGTCATCTGTTACCGGTGGTCACTGGGGACATTTTGGAATGTGCAAGGAACCCTGTCTTGTGACATATCAAAATTCATGAAATTTAAAACTGTGGCCATTGTATGTGATGCCAATGTACTCTGGCCCCACTTGGCCACTTTGGAACCGGTCACCGGTTACCGGTGTTCACTGGGGACATTTTGGAATGTGCAAGGAACCCTGTCATGTGACATATCAAAATTCATGAAATTCAAATCTTTGGCCATTTTAAGTGATGCCAACGTACTCTGGCCCCACTTGGCCACTTTAGAACCGGTCACCGCTTACCGGTGGTCACTGGGGACATTTTGGAATGTGCAAGGAACCCTGTCTTGTGACATATCAAAATTCATGAAATTTAAAACTGTGGCCATTGTATGTGATGCCAATGTACTCTGGCTCCATCTGGCCATCTTGGAACTGATTACCGGTCATTGCGGAAGAATTCTAAATTTACAAAGGTCCCAGTTATGTGATGTTCAAAAATGCCTTAAATAAATGAAAAATACAATCATAACTTTAGTAAAACCAACATTCAAAACTTGACATGAGCATTTCGGAAACGTTAATTGGGTACCGATCGTTTCTATACAAAAATACAACAAAAACTTTAATTAAATACAAAAAGACCTAAGGGATTTCATGTGCAGTCCAGACTCGATTGTCTGATTGTCTGAGTGCATAATAGAATAATCGATAATTCGTATAATTAAGCCATTATTTTTTGTCTCATTAAGAACTCCAGTTACAATAAAGTGATTAATTACAATAATGGGATTTTTTTTTGTTAATGCAGATGATCAAACACTTTAATTTGACGAAAATAGATTCATAGAGAGTTGAATTGAAAATTTGAAAAATAAAAAAAAACACCGAAATAAAATACTCAACATACTCAACAAATCTTAAAATACTTCAAAAACTCAAACTATTCAAAATAGGCAAAATAAATTAAATACTTCAAAAACTCAAAATATTTGAAATACGCAAAATACATAAAATAAATAAAATGCTCAAGATGCTTAAAAAACTAAAAAAAACTTTTTTTGTATACTTTATTAAAGAGTTTTTAAGCCGAAAACTGGTTCAACTCTTAACTTAAAATAATTAAAATACTTGAAAACTTTAAAATACTTAAAATACTAAAAATACTAGAAATACTTAAAATACTTAAAATACTTAAAATACTTAAAATACTTAAAATACTTAAAATACTTAAAATACTTAAAATACTTAAAATACTTAAAATACTTAAAATACTTAAAATACAAAAATACAAGAAATACTTAAAATACTTAAAATAATTAAAATACTTAAAATTCTTAAAAACTTAAAAAACTTACAATACTTTAAATACTTGAAATACTTAAAATACTTAAAATACTTAAAATACTAAAAATACTAAAAATACTTAAAATACTTAAAATACTTAAAATACTTAAAATACTTAAAATACTTAAAATACTTAGAATACTTAAAATACTTAAAATACTTAAAATACTTAAAATACTTAAAATACTTAAAATATTTAAAATACTTAAAATACTTACAATACTTAAAATACTTAAAATACTTAAAATACTTAAAATACTTAAAATACTTAATATACTTAAAATACTTAAAATCCTTAAAATACTTAAAATACTTAAAATACTAAAAATACTTAAAATACTTAAAATACTTAAAATACTTAAAATACTTAATATACTTAAAATACTTAAAATACTTAAAATACTTAAAATACTTAAAATACTTAAAATACTTAAAATACTTAAAATACTTAAAATACTTAAAATACTTAAAATACTTAAAATACTTAAAATACTTAAAATACTTTAAATACTTAAAATACTTAAAATACTTAAAATACTTAAAATACTTAAGAACTTAAAATACTTAAAATACTTAAAATACTTAAAATACTTAAAATACTTAAAATACTTAAAATACTTAAAATACTTAAAATACTTAAAATACTTAAAATACTTAAAATACTTAAAATACTTAAAATACTTAAAATACTTAAAATACTTAAAATACTTAAAATACATAAAATACTTAAAATACTTAAAATACTTAAAATACTTAAAATACTTAAAATACTTAAAATACTTAAAATACTTAAAATACTTAAAATACTTAAAATACTTAAAATACTTAAAATACTTAAAATACTTAAAATACTTAAAATACTTAAAATACTTAAAATACTTAAAATACTTAAAATACTTAAAATACTTAAAATACTTAAAATACTTAAAATACTTAAAATACTTAAAATACTTAAAATACTTAAAATACTTAAAATGCTTAAAATACTTAAAATACTTAATATACTTAAAATACTTAAAATACTTAAAATACTTAAAATACTTAAAATACTTAAAATACTTAAAATACTTAAAATACTTAAAATACTTAAAATACTTAAAATACTTAAAATACTTAAAATACTTAAAATACTTAAAATACTTAAAATACTTAAAATACTTTAAATACTTAAAATACTTAAAATACTAAAATACTTAAAATACTTAAAATACTTAAAATACTTAAAATACTTTATATACTTTAAATACCTTAAATACTTTAAATACTTTAAATACTTTAAATACTTTAAATACTTTAAATACTTTAAATACTTTAAATACTTTAAATACTTTAAATACTTTAAATACTTTAAATACTTTAAATACTTTAAATACTTTAAATACTTTAAATACTTAAAAAACTTTAAATAATTAAAATACTTAAAATACTTAAAATACTTAAAATACTTAAAATACTTAAAATACTTAAAATACTTAAAATACTTAAAATACTTAAAATGCTTAAAATACTTAAAATACTTAATATACTTAAAATACTTAAAATACTTAAAATACTTAAAATACTTAAAATACTTAAAATACTTAAAATACTTAAAATACTTAAAATACTTAAAATACTTAAAATACTTAAAATACTTAAAATACTTAAAATACTTAAAATACTTAAAATACTTAAAATACTTTAAATACTTAAAATACTTAAAATACTTAAAATACTTAAAATACTTAAAATACTTAAAATACTTTATATACTTTAAATACCTTAAATACTTTAAATACTTTAAATACTTTAAATACTTTAAATACTTTAAATACTCTAAATACTTTAAATACTTTAAATACTTTAAATACTTTAAATACTTTAAATACGTTAAATACTTAAAATACTTAAAATACTTTAAATACTTAAAATACTTAAAATACTTTAAATACTTTAAATACTTTAAATACTTTAAATACTTAAAAAACTTTAAATAATTAAAATACTTAAAATACTTAAAATACTTGAAATACTTAAAATACTTAAAATACTTAAAATACTTAAAAATACTTAAAATACTGAAAATACTTAAAATACTTAAAATACTTAAATAAATTAAAATACTTTAAATACTTAAAATACTTTAAATACATAAAATACTCAAAATACTTCAAATACTTTAAATATGTTAAATACTTTAAAAAATAATTAGCTACAATATTAAAATTATTAACATACTTAACATACTTTAAAGAACATCTTTCAAAGGCTTAAAAAACTTGAAATACTTAAAAATTTCAAAACCTGGAAAAATAAATGAAATACTTAAAAAATTTTAAAACATAGAATATTACAATACCTGAAAAAATGAAAATACTTAAAATCACACCTTTAAAAAATGAAAATTTCAAATACTTAAAATATTTGAAATACTTGAAATATTAAAATACCTAGAAAAAAATTAAATGCTTAAAATTATTTAAATACTTAACAAATTTTAAACACTTGAATAATTTCAAATACTTGAAATGATTAAAAACTTTAAAAACATATAATATCAAAATACCTTAACAAATGAATATACTTAAAATCATTAGCATATTAAACATACTTCAAAAATCAATATTTCAAATACTTAACATATTTTAAAACTTATTAAAATCATTAAAATTATTAACATACTTTACCTGTCCCCATTTCTAGCTCAAAACAAATCGCCGAAATGTCACTCAGCGCATCCACGGGAACCAATAAAAAAACGGGATTTTTTCGTTTCCAAAACCAAAACAAACTTCACAGTCTGTCACACGCGTAGAATGCCCCGGCAATTGACAGAAAACCGAAATCCCTACGAGTCCTCGACCAAGAAACTGTCACACGCAGAGATAAAACACGGGAACAGTCTTATGGACCATGTTCCCTTTGATTCGGCAATCAAAACAAACACGCGAACCAACCGGGAACTGTTCTGTCTTTTGCAGATTGTCCTCACTCTTACCTTGTTACTCCTCCTGCCGCTCGGTCCTCCTCCCGCGCTCTGTCCTCCTCCTGCCGCTCGGTCCTCCTCCTGCCGCCCGGTCCTCTTCCTGCAACTTGGTCCTCCTCCTGCTAGCTCTTGGCTCCGTTGCCATTTCCAACGGAACGGCCGCAGATCTTTTCCCGGTTCTGGTGGACAGCACCTCCAAATCCCGGGTCCACAAATCACGATCACTTTCACCGGCAAACACAACAAACAGGACACGACAAATCACAACGCGATTGACTTCGTGGCTAATAAACACGCGGCTGAACTGGCAAGCGAAAAACAAACTTGACAGTTCGAGCGAAACTGTTCTTGATTGATCAAGATCACTCGTCATAAACATGGATAAAAATTCATAAACCCATGAATGTTATGCACGAATTCATGCATTTTATTCATGAAATCATGTAAACTTTCATGAAATCATGAAAAACATGATTCATAAATTCGCGAATAAAATTTTACGGCGTAAAATTTACGCATGCATAAATAATCGTAAAATCATGAATATTTTGCATGAATTCATGAAGTTTAGTCATGACTTCATGTAAATCAGTCATGAAATCATGAATAGTGATATGCATGATTTCATGAAGGAAAATTCATGAATATTCGTAAAAATGTTTTAGCCATGAATAAAATTCATAAATTCGTGCATTTTTATGCACGATTTCATGAATAAAATTCATGAAATCATGAAAGGTATCACGAAATCATGCACAAATTTATTCACGAATTCATGAATCGAAATTCACGATTTCTCGCACACTTTTTTTTCCGTGTGTGTCCCCACGCTTCTTCCTCCCCTGTCGATTCAGAATTGTGTTGCTGTTCGAACACTCAGTGCTCAAACTCAACCCAATTACGGATCATCTCTGCGATACGGCTTTACGCAGTAGGCCTGGCCGCTTTAACGCTTGTGATGTTTCAATGCATTTTCAATGCAATGGCGCACTACAAATGTTAATAAATGACAACAAGAGTGCTAGGCGTCATCTAACCTAAGGCACTCTCCAGGATCCCTTCGAAAGATTGGCTGCGCTAGGGTCTGATTAGATTAGATTAGATTAGAATCTAGGAGTCCAAATGCTTGAATGGGGAGAGCACCCAAACCTAATTTTAGTCCAAGCATCCTTCTACTCCAAGGTTCGAACTGACGACCTTTGGATTGCGAGTCTGACAAAAAAGCAATGGTCACGATCGAAACATTAAAAAAACTCGAGAAAGTTGTTATTATTTTGGTATTTTCAAAAACGGATAATTTTGAAAGAATATGAAAACTAATTGGGTAATTCTCCGCCAACTCACACAGCAGTTGCCCCGACCCCCCTTCGATTTGCGTGAAACTTTGTCCTAAGGGGTAACTTTTACCTCTGATCACGAATCCGAGGTCCGTTTTTTATATCTCGTGACGGAGGGGCGGTACGACCCCTTTTATTTGTTAACATGCGAAAAAACGGGTGTTTTTCAATAATTTGCAGCCTCAAACGGTGATGAGATAGAAATTCGGTGTCAAAGGGACTTTTATGTAAAATTAGACGTCCGATTTGAAAACGTATTCCGAAAAAACGTATTTTGTATCGAAAAAACCACTAAATTTTTTTTAAAAATTCTCCCATTTTCCGTTACTTGACTGTGAATTTTTTTTTGGAACATGTCATTTTATGGGAAATTTAATGTACTTTTCGAATCTACATTGACCTAAGGAGCGGCCGTGGCTAAGTGGTTACGGTGTTCGCTTTGTAAGCGAATGATCCTGGGTTCGATTCCCATCTGCTCCCAACGAGAAATTATAGGAAATATAAATCTTGAAAACTCTAAACATGAACGAAAAATCAAAGTCGCTCGAGTCGGGGTTCGATCCCCCGTCCTTTGGATTGGTAAGCAAAAATGCAAACCACTGGGCCATCGCGACTTGGTAGGCTATGACTGGAAATAGGAATACTGCTACTGTTACTACATACGCGCTGGGTCCTTGTCCATTTGACAAGGGTTCGGAAGTTCTAAATCCGATTGATGCAAACGTTCTTCAGGGCGGGGCTTGTCGACTGAAGCTGAGGGACCTCGCGCTCGGCTAGCCAGCGTAGAAATGGGTCACCGATGCTCGGCAGAGCTGACACCATCCAAATGCCTATGCGAGTTATTTACATGTATAGAATGTAGATCTAAAAAAATACATGGAAACAACTCAATTTGTAAGAAGCGATCGCGTGGTCCCGTTTGGTTGGTTGTACACACACACACACACACACACACACTTTTCGAATCTACATTGACCCAGAAGGGTCATTTATTCATTTAGAACAAAAATTTACTTTTAAAATTTCGTGTTTTTTTTTATCTTTGCAGGGTAACATTTTAGAGTGTAACAATATTATACAAAGTTGTAGAGCAGACAATTACAAAAAAATGATTTATAGTCATATGGGACTTGCTTATAAACATCACGAGTTATTGCGATTTTACGAAAAAAAAGTTTTGAAAATGTTGGTCGTCGTTGATCATGGCCGTTCATCGTCACCCGCGACAGACACGGACGATGAAACAAAGAGAAACGCAAAAAGTAACTTTTTTTCGTAAAATCGCGATAACTCATGATGTTTTTAAGAAAACCCCTTATGTCTTTATATCAAAATTTTTGTAATTGTCTGTTGTACAACTTTGTAGAACATTGTTACACTCTAAAAAATAACCCTGCAATGTTAGAAAAAACACGAAATTTTAAAATGAAAAATTTTGTTCTAAATGAAAAAATGACCCTTCTGGGTCAATGTAGATTCGAAACATAAAAGTCCCTTTGACACCAAATTTCTATCTCCTCACCATTTCAGGCTGCAAATTATGTTCAAAAATGGAAGGGGTCGTACCGCCCCTCCGTTACGAGATATCAAAAAATTCGTGATCAGGGACAAAAGTTACCTCTAAGGACAAAGTTTCACGCAAATCGAAGAGGGGTCGGGGCAACTTTTCCCGATTTCGTGTGAGTTGGTAGAGAATTACCCAACTTTAACTTATTTAAAAAAAAAATATGTACAGCTCAATTTTGAAAACTATAACAAAAATATAAATCTTCTTCCTTTTCAAAAACTGCTCATATTTGAGAAAATAAAAAAAAAAACTAACAAACATAATACAGTCATCCCTCATATTCGGAGCAGTTTACAGATCGGCCAACGTTCAAAAAATCATAGGAAATCGTTAATTGAACATAATGATTTGCTTTTATTTTCATGAAAAAGCTTTTCTTGTGATCTTTCAATTGATGTATTGACCGACTGTAAATTTTTACGTTTCATATCAAATTAAAAAAAAACATTGGCCCACGAACTCCAAAAAATCGAAACAATTTTTTCTTACAGATGTAAATAAACTTTGGTTCTCTCCAGCAGGGTTGATTGATATGCACGGTGTCGTGCTTGAATCATAGGAGACGGGTATCAAGTCGTCACCAAGCACGCATGTTTTTCAGAGCCTATGGTGATGCACGTCACTTTTTTCTTTTCTCGTGCTTACTTTTCTGGTAAGCACGTCACTTGACAAGCACATAACTGCACGTGTGCTTATTTCAAGCGGACTTTTTTGAAACTTTAATAAATAAGGTTTGTAAAATAATAATTTTTAACATTAAAAAGCTCTTTTATGTTTTAGATTGAGAATGAAACACATTAATTAATGGAAAATTCGACGGCAAATCAAATCGACTTTACAATCTAGCCGGGAGTGTTATTTGCCGGTTCTGAGGCCTGATGTTGGTTGCGATAATCCTGTCTTAAGTTGCCGGATGCAGTTTTCATAGCTGATTTCCGCGGATGGTTTCGTTTTTGAACTTCATGCCGGTTCCGGGTTCATGGATGACCAGCGGACTTTGATAGTTCCAACAGGTAGGCGTCTTGGCTATTCGTCATCGCTCAGTGGCGGCCCCAGCACTTGCTTATGCGAGTAACCCTACTTTGAAGGTAAGGCCTGAGGGTGGTCGACCACTAAACTACGGGTTGTAGTCCTTTTACTGATTCATGCTACTTAGTCCGACAAATCAGTGGCAAGGTGGATGCTCTGTGACTGGCCTCTTGGTTCCAACGATGGCAAAGCGATAGCTTTTTTATAATCTGCGCTCTACAAATTTAACCGAAAACATGTTTCATGTTTTTGAAGTACTCGTCATTTTATCACACCAGTTTGAGTTTGGACCAACTCTCATCGAGTTCGTTGATTAAAAAGGATGTGGCTGTGTTTAAAACTGTAATTTAAATATAAGCACGCGAAAACATAAGCACTGCGTGCTTAACATAAGCACGCGCACTGCTCAGCAATTTGTCATGTGCAGAGCCAAATCAAAGTACACTTAGAAAATTCATGTGTGTCTATTCATCAACCCTGCTCTCCAGGAGTACATATTTTTTACAAAATAATGACTTCACACACTGAAACCAACGAAACTAAAAACTTAGTTACGTTTTATGAAAGGTCTATTACCTTTACTAGTGAAATAGCAAGAGAATGTAAAAATAAAGGTCCTAAAAATAGTAGGGCCACCAGAAAAGATGCATTTTGTTTGCTATTGATAAATTATTACAAAAGTTTTCTGAATTTGTGGGTGTTCCGAATATGTGGGATGACTGTACATTTTTAGCTTTTAAAAAGACTTCGAACAAACTCGAAAAAATATATTTAAAAAAAAATTCGGCGGTGCCAAGAAGAAATCTAAGGAAATAAAAATTGTTGTTGTATCTTATCAAAGAAGTTCACATTTATTCAAATATTGTGAGCTCTAAAGGTACTTTTACAGATAAAGAGTTTTTTTTAATTTGATTTAGGGGGAGATTTGATATGTTTTGTGTTAAAAAGTATGTATTTAGATGAGGCCAATCGATCAGAAAGCTCTAATGACGCAAAACGGCTTCTTTTGACATAGGAAAAGGGTGTTTATTTTGCGTGTACATTATTCAGTAATAGGGCTTGTTTACTTGTTAACCGACACCAAATTGTTTGTTTGGTGCTTTGCTTAATGTTTTCCATTTTCCAACTTGGTGACATGCTGTCTTGTGGGCACTGATGTTCATCAACAATAAAGCACAATTAAGCGCAACCAACACAAACTTTTCACTTTTGAACTCTGTGGCTGTGGCGGCGATGTCTTACAAAGCACTAACACACTTGCAACAACAACATCTGAAGTGGAGTAATATGTTGGGGAGGAGAAGGAGTGTAACGTTATGTTCATTCGAACCATTTCGCTGCTCTTTCTGCTGTTGTTTACCCTTACTCTTTCGTCACTGGCTTTTTTTTATTTTATTTTGTTATTTTTTGCTCCAACTCACTGCACTTTCGCGATCGCGCTGATGAAGCTTTGTTTTTAGTTGAGTGGTGTTTGCGTTTTGCTCAAGAGTAGTAGTTTTTTCCCCTGTGTTCAGTCTCGGTTTGTTACTTTTTGTCAAAAAATGTTGTTCAATCGTGTTTAGTGCTATCGTACAGGGAGTTAATGTGTTCTGTTTGTTTTATTTACTAAGATGTTAAACTGTGCAACAGAATCGGTGTTTTTTGCTTGATAAATAAATGAAAGCCAACAACATCTAACAGCGAAGGAGTAGTAAAACATGGGTTAGTGTTTAACTGTTTTAAGGGGAATCACAAAATTTTATATTGCAGAAAATTTACTAAATCAACTATAATGATGATTTTCAATCATTCCTAAAAGTTTCATGAAGATATTTCGTGGCTAAACTAAGTAAGAGACAGTTTTACCAAGACTTATACGTAGTGCATGACAAAGTCCGATTCCCAAATTTTTCTTAAAAAAAATGAAAGCTGACGATTTTTTGTTGAAAAACCTAAAAATATTTTTAACTGTTTAAAAAAAAATCGGTCTTCGTCATGCATACAGGTCCAGTTTAACAAGTCATCATTAAAATTTTGAGCCAAGTTGGACAAAGCAATGTTGACATAACGTGGCACTGCTAACTCTTAATAGCTGTATCTCGGCAATGATACAACCAAATGTCTTAAAATTTGTTTTGTTAATAGATGAAAATGTATATTTGAATGCCCTTCAGAAAGATTTAAAAGATGTTTAAAAGTGTGCTATATGCTACACTTGATAGGTCTAATCCACTTTCTGATCAGAAACCAATACGCCAACAATTATATGTATGGAAGCAATCCCTGGAATTAGCTCTTGTATACATAATAAATCCAACAGTTAAACATTAAATGCGCATCAATCGAACGAAAGTGCTTTCTCCGCTGAAACAAACGAAGCGTTTCAGCCGATTCTTGGAAAGCAAATGTTTTCGCTGATCAGTAAGAAAAAAAAGTGGTCTATCACATCTTGTTCGGTCTTTGTTTTATTTCAAGTTATACTAAAATTGAATTGACAGGAAAATAATTCAAAAAATATGTTAATAAAACTATTTACTAAACCAGATTTCCCTGGGCCTTGTAAAGTCAAGGGGCATGATTTGATCCTAGTGCATTAGTTAAAATTTGGGTATACATTCTTTTTTAAAAGCACTATGGACACCACTTCATGCTACGAGAACTCGCTTTGTCGCAGCCCCAGGGCTTAAGCGTTGACCGATAAGCTGTCTTCGTGAACTAGGAAGTTCTCCGATAGTGAAAATATCACAATTTCACAAGACACCGCTGCTTCTGTGACTTTTTCACTATCACAATGTAGGATTTAGGTTGGGACTTCAGGATTGTACAATTGATTTGTTGCTTAGCATTAGCATTTCATATAAATCTGTATCCTTTCCAAATCTATTTGATGTTAAAGTTAGTTGCAATTGTTAAGTTAGAGTAATGCTGTCACTAAACTTTGATTGATGTAGAATACTAGGCATTCTTTTATGTCAAATTGTCCATAGAGTCTCGATCAATCAATAATGTAATGATATCGGACAAAATTCGTTGATCTGTTGAACTAACGGTTTTCGGATTATGGTTGTATCGACCATTGTTGCGAATCGAGGAACTACGGATCTTTTGACGTAAATGGTCATTTCTTTTTCAAATCGCGATTTCTATCCTATTTGTATATCAGTTCATAATTTTTTATTGTTTTTGATAGAAGTACTACTACAACAGTTACTACAACAGGCAGATCTGATTCTAGTTGTAATGTACGACAAGACTACTGACGGACGTGACAAGACGAGGGCCCAGTTTAGAGGTTTCAACATCAACGATGTGCGGCTGGATCACCCTCCCAAAAAAAAAACAAAAAAAAAACAAAAAAAAAACTATTTACTAAACCAGATTTGTTTTCCTTCTTCTCCATTTTTCCAGGCGAAAATTGCCGTACTGCTCGGTGAGCGGAAAGGCCAGGAGTCCCTCAAATCGGACCTGATCCGGCGCATTAAGATGCTCGAGTATGCGCTGAAGCAGGAACGAGCGAAATTTCACCGGTTAAAGTACGGCGTCGATCCGCCGATGAACGATATTAAGCCACCGTCGGACGAGCCAGGCATCGGCACCGAGGTCGCACCAGGTAAGTGGTTCATTTTGATATGTTGAGAAAAAAAAAACTTGTCATAAACGATAGTATCATGTTGCATCATTTTGATATCAAAATGTAAGATTCTACAAAATAATATAACATCGAGATTTGCATTCAAATAATTAAGAATAAGTTGGTTTGTTTATGCCAATTTCATGCCAAATAAGTAGTCGGTTGTATCCGACCCTCCCTGATATCAACAGACCTTTGTAAACATGTCATCGTAGGCTCATATAAGCATTTTTTGTTAATTTGATTATCGTAGGATCTCAAAGCCTTTCCATTATGTGCTTGCAATCAAACTTGTATATAGCAATTCCCCACGAAAACAATACGATTCGAAAAAAAAATCTCCGTTTCTGGGGGTTCCTTGGCCGAAATAATTAGACCCGACCCTACGCCGTGTTAGGGTTGTCCGAAAAATTGCTATTTTTGGCGTAAACAAAAGGGTATTAGATGGCTTTTAAGACACAATAGAGCAGTTCTCTACGGAATCGGTCTTTTTTCTTTAATTTTAATTTTTGTATTTTTTTAATCCGGCTGAAACTTTTTTGGTGCCTTCGGTATGCCCAAAGAAGCCATTTTGCATCATTAGTTTGTCCACATAATTTCCCATACAAATTTGGCAGCTGTCCATACAAAAATGATATGTGAAAATTCAAAAATCTGTATCTTTTGAAGGAATTTTTTGATCGATTTGGTGTCTTCGGCAAAGTTGTAGGTATGGATATGGACTACACTGATACACGGTAAAAACATTTTTGATGATTTTTTTATTTAATTTTTTGTCACTAAAACTTGATTTGCAAAAAAAAACACTATTTTTATTTTGTGATATGTTTTAGAGGACATTAAATGCCAACTTTTCAGAAATTTCCAGAATGGGTAAAAAATCATTGACCGAGTTATGATTTTTTGAATCAATACAGATTTCTTCAAAAAATCGAAATATTGGTCGCAAAAATTTTTCAACTTCATTTTTCGATGTAAAATCAAATTTGCAATCAAAAAGTGCTCTAGTGAATTTTTGATAAAGTGCACCGTTTTCAAGTTATAACCCTTTTTAGGTAACTTTTTTGAAAATAGTCGCAGTTTTTCATTTTTTAAAAATAGTGCCCATGTTTGCCCACCTTTGAAAAAAATATTTTTGAAAAGCAGAGAAAATTCGCTATATTTTGATTTTTCGGACTTTGTTGATACGACCCTTAGTTGCTGAGATATTGCCATGCAAAGGTTTAAAAACAAGAAAATTGATGTTTTCTAAGTCTCACCCAAACAACCCACCAGTTTCTAATATCGATATCTCAGCAACTGATGGTCCGATTTACAATGTTAAAATATGAAACATTCGTGAAATTTTCCGATCTTTTCGAAAAAAAATATTTTCAAAAATTTTAAATAAAGGCTAACATTTTAAAAAGACCAAAAATTCAATATTACGCCCTTTTGATATGTTAGTCTTGATTTAATTTTTTTTTAAATATTTTTTTCGAAAAGATCGGAAAATTTCACGAATGTTTCATATTTAACATTGTAAATCGGATCATTAGTTGCTGAGATATCGGCGTTAGAAACTGGTGGGTTGTTTGGGTGAGACTTAGAAAACATCAATTTTCTTGTTTTTAAACCTTTGCATGGCAATATCTCAGCAACTAAGGGTCGTATCAACAAAGTCCGAAAAAGCAAAATATAGCGAATTTTCTCAGCTTTTCAAAAATATTTTTTCAAAAGTTAGCAAACATGGGCACTAAAAAAAAAAAAGGTTCCTCGTTTTCAAGATATAGCCACTGAACGTTTGATTTCAATCAAATATTTGTAGTTTTTTCGATTTTTAAAAATAGTGACCATGAGTGCCCATTTCTGATTTTTTTCAGAAAATATGCTATAAAATTGTCTAAAAGTCGTATAAGATTGGTGCTCCCAACGAATACAACCAAAATCTCGGAGCGTATGGTGGTGTGTCCCCACGCTTCTTCCTCCCCTGTCGATTCAGAATTGTGTTGTTGTTCGAACACTCAGTGCTCAAACTCAACCAAATTACGGGTCATCTCTGCGATACGGCTTTACGCAGTAGGCCTGGCCGCTTTAACGCTTGTGATGTTTCAATGCATTCCGATGCAATGGCGCACTACAAATGTTAATAAATGACAAGAAGAGTGCTAGGCGTCATCTAACCTAAGGCACTCTCCAGGATCCCTTCGAAAGATTGGCTGCGCTAGGGTCTGATTAGATTAGATTAGATTACTGCCCATGATCGCATAAACGCCCATATGAATTTTCATCGTTTTTGAGTTAATAATGCAGTTTGGTTCAAAATCGTGTGCTCCTTCAGAAAAACTTATAACATCCAGTACTTTGTTCTAGAAATCAGGAGGAAATTCAGTTTTTTCAATGCACGTAGCCTTATGTATGGGACAAACTTCAAATGCGTTTTCCTCAGCTTGCTGTTTTTGCATATGGGAAATTTATGCGAACATGGGCAGTATAAAAGCTATTTTATTTCAAAAAACAAAACTCGCATTTTTGTGTTTGACAGTTTGCCAAACTCGCAAACAAAGCCAATTGTAAGCAAGCTGACGTTTTCGCAAACAAACAAGGCAGCCAAACTGTCAAAAAGTTTGTTTGCGAGTTTATTTGTTTGTTTGTCGTAGTCTAATAGCTATTTAAGTTTAACCCAAACAACCCTTCATTTTCTTATGCCGATGTCTCAGCAACTAATGGTCCGATTTTCAATGTAAAAAAAAATGAATCTTTCGTGAAATTTTTCGATCTTTTTGAAAACAATATTTTTAATTATTTTGAAGCAAGAAAATATATCAAAAGGGCCAAACATTCAATATTATTTGATTTTGGCATGAAATGAAAGTTTATGTAAAAATTCCTCATAATTTTGCGTTTAGAATTGATGGACTTAGCTTAGGTGTGATATACAGTCATCCCTCATATTCGGAACAGTATACAGATCAGCCAATGTTCAAAAAATCATAAAAAATTGATAATGCCAGAGTTTTTTTTAAATAGGACATATAAGCTCTGTATTTTTGTTTACCTTCTTGTGTAAGCTTTGTTTCTCTCCAGGAGTACATATTTTTTACAAAATAATACCTTCACACACTAAAACCAATGGAACTCAAGGTTAGTAATATCTTATAAATGGTCCGATAACTTTTTTGTTAAAATATCTGTTAAATTCAGGTGTTCCACAATTGTGGGAGGCACAATAACATCCCACAATGATGGAACAGGCAATTTGGAGGCAGTGTTTTGCTGTTCTGGATAAAATAGTCTTGAAATGCAGTTTTTTGTTTAAAAAAACATCTTTACTAGTGATATAGCAAGATCATGTCCAAATAAAGGTCTTAAAAATCCGTAGTAACAGTTCAATAGGGCGAATCTGCGTTTGTAAACAAGCAGTCTATCGAAGGGGATAGACTGCTTGTTTACTTTGTTTGTTTATTTGTTTAACACCAACAGGCACCACATGCCCAAATGGTGTGCTTAAAACTAAGTACATGTACACAAATTATCGCCTAAAAAACAATAAAAACTTATTTTTGATGACGTCACGGGACAGATTAAAATCGAACAAAGAAGCTACAAAATTGAATGCTCTGTGTAGTCCCGTCAACGCGCTATGCATAGCATAGTTCGTCCGGCGAACAGGAACACGCAAGAACGGAGTGTTACGAAGCGTTCGAAGCGGGGCCATAATGTCTAGTCCTCGAAGAATGGCTGGGCACTGCAATCTAGAAGTCAGAGCGTCGGAGATTACGAGTGCACGGCTGACATTTCTACGCACTGCTAAGGTGTCAAGGTTGATCAGTTTACAGCGGCTTTCGTAACTAGGCAGATGAAATGGATCCCGCCAGGGAGTCGACGGAGCGCGAACCGGATAAATCTTCGCTGCACACTCTCAATCCGCACCGCACTGTTTTCGTAGTAGGGGCTCCATACGGCAGAACAATACTCCAGCGTTGAACGGACCAGAGCGCAGTACAGAGCCTTCAAACAGTAGACATCTGTAAAACCTTTTGCTGCACGGAAGATGAAGCCGAGCTGTCGCGAGGCTTTGGAAATCATGTATGATATGTGCTGCTTGTATGTGAGTTCCGTGTCAAGAAGCACGCCGAGGTCCTTGACACAGTTCTCCCGGGGAATTAATGTGCCGCAGATCTGGTAGTCAAACTTGATTGGGTTGCGTTTCTTGGAGAAGGTGATGACAGAGCACTTGGTGGGGTTGACGACCATTCGATTTGTTTCACACCAGTCCGCGAAGATGTTCAGATCCTGTTGGAGGGCTTGAGCGTCGGCTGCATTATTCACTTGACAGTAGATCTTCATGTCGTCTGCGTAGGACAGACGCGGTCCAGAGAGGAGTGGTTGCAGTCGTTGTAGTATAGAAGGAAGACGAGTGGTCCGAGATGACTTCCTGTGCGATACCTGAAAAGGCCATCAAGGCAGCCGACAAGCAGTCTCCAATCTTGACGTTGATTTTCCGGTCGGCCAGATAGGACTGGAACCAACTGAGGAGAGTCCCGCCGATTCCCATCCTTTCCAGTTTTGCGATCGCAATAGCGTGATTCAGCTTGTCGAACGCTGCCGACAGGTCGGTGTACACCGCGTCGGTTTGCGATCTGGCGGTGAAGCTGTCGGTCACGAACCTCGTAAACGTGAGTAGATTCGTCGTTGTTGACCGCGATGGCATAAACCCGTGCTGGTCCTCGCTGATCAGGTTTTTGCAGAAGAAGAAAACTGGAGCCATGACCGCTAGCTCGAAAAGTTTCGAGACGGCGCACAGTGCTGATATTCCACGATAGTTGTCCACGTTCCGTTTATCACCTTTCTTGTGTACCGGAAACATGAAGGCGTGCTTCCAGAGCTTCGGAAATGATCCAATAGAGAGGGATAGATTGAAGAGGAGATAGAGAGGCTCCAGGAGCCCGTCGATGCATTTTTCAGGACGATCGATGGAACTCCGTCCGGGCCTGTCGTGTTGGATATCTTGAGCTTGGCTGCGGCTTCCAGAATCTTGGAGCGATCGATTCTAATGCTGTTCAGACCCAGACCGTTTGTTGGGACGTTGCTGGCGGCGGCGGTGACTTGTTCTGGTTGCAGGTCCTCTAGCGTAAACACGCTCGAAAATTTCTCGGCGAACAGCTGGCAGATCTCCTCCGTATTCGATGCTGTTTCGTCTCCTAGGAACATAGATGACGGTAACCCGATTTCTTTCCGCTGCTCGTTGATGTACTTCCAAAATCCTTTCGGGTTAGACTTGAGTTTCTTCTGGGTACGTACTTCGTGATCGGCATGACACTGTCTACTCATCCTTTTGTAGCAGCTGTTGAGTCGCACGTAATAGTTGTGCAAAGGTAACGTCCGATGTTTGGAGAATTTTTCAGTGCCGACCTCTTTGCAGCTTTGACTCTCCTAAGCTCGCTAGTTTGCCATGGAACACGAGCGTTCGTAACAGGTTTCTTCGGTACGTGCCTGTCGATGGCGTAGCTAAGAATGTTGGTAAAGGTCTGTACGGCCTCGTCGAGATTATCCTTGTCAAGTGTGTTCTCCCAATCAATGCTTTGCAGGAGCTCTAACATGCTGGGAACGTCTAAATTGCGATAGTCATAGCGGACTTCACAAACAACTGGCGTGTGCTCGGTGGCCAAACGGACCGGCAGGGACAGCAGCAGCGGCGGATGATGCCGGACATCCTTAACTAGCGGTGCCGGAGCGATGACTAGCGGGGTGCGGTATCTGGGCAGCTGACAAAGCAGAGGTCCAACACCACGTTGTTTTCGTTCGGGAAAGAGTTGATCTGTTGAAGCAAGGAGCTGGAATAGCTGTCCAGAAACTCCGTCACGTGCGCGGCCTGGGTTGAAAGCGCAGAGTCGGCATACAGAAAACCATCGCCGCTGGGACGCCAGATCAATCCTGGCAGGTTGAAATCTCCGAGGACGATGAGTTCATCGTAGGGGCGGGCCATGGCAGAGACGGCCAAAACAGAAGCTGCGTTGATTTCAAACACATTTGCACTGCTGGTTAGATCGGGGGGGATGTACGCAGCGCAGATGAAGACGGTATGGTCATCGAGATCGATGGCGACCCATACTTGCTCGGCACACTTCCATTCATCGGACACAACAATTCGCGCTCGAAGTCCGTGACGAACCGCGATAGCAACGCCCCGCCATCTCTCTTCTGGCTGTTGACGAACTGCTCGCGATCACCCCTGAAGACCTCGTAGCCGTTCCCGAAAACTTGAGTGGACAGTGTGCTGGCCTTTAACCAGGTCTCCGTTACTGCGATAACATCATATGAGACGGCGGAGCATGCGAGACAGTACTCCAGAGCTCGTGTGTTCATGCCACCGACGTTCTGGTAGTAGATGTTCAGCGACTCGTTACACGGCAATCGCGACTTTTGGCCTCGTCCCGGACGCCTTAAGGGAGTGGCACTGGAAACTGGATATGCATCAGGAGGGGAAGGGCTCAGACGGTGTGCGTACTGGCCTGACTGTGACGACTGGAAGACCCCGACTCTACTTCCGACAGCAGGATCGGGATGACTAAGATGAACGCTGGCTGCGGACTGCGCGACTGTGCCGAAGAGAGTCGGGGCTTCCTCGGTACTTTGGGTCGTGCATCCCGATGTCCAACATGCCGTGGGCTGCGGCGGTGCAGCAGCTCGTAGGTCGCCGTCGGGATTGTGTCGGCTCAAGCAGCTTGAAGGAGTAGCACTGGAAACCGGATATGCATCAGGAGGGGAAGGGCTCAGACGGTGTGCGTACTTGCCTGACTGTGACGACTGGAAGACCCCGACTCTACTTCCGGCAGCAGGATCGGGATGACTAAGATGAACGCTGGCTGCGGACTGCGCGACTGTGCCGGAGAGAGTCGGGGCTTCCTCGGTACTTTGGGTCGTGCATCCCGATGTCCAACATGCCGTGGGCTGCGGCGGTGCAGCAGCTCGTAGGTCGCCGTCGGGATTGTGTCGGCTCAAGCAGCTTGAAGGAGTAGCACTGGAAACCGGATATGCATCAGGAGGGGAAGGGCTCAGACGGTGTGCGTACTTGCCTGACTGTGACGACTGGAAGACCCCGACTCTACTTCCGGCAGCAGGATCGGGATGACTAAGATGAACGCTGGCTGCGGACTGCGCGACTGTGCCGGAGAGAGTCGGGGCTTCCTCGGTACTTTGGGTCGTGCATCCCGATGTCCAACATGCCGTGGGCTGCGGCGGTGCAGCAGCTCGTAGGTCGCCGTCGGGATTGTGTCGGCTCAAGCAGCTTGAAGGAGTAGCACTGGAAACCGGATATGCATCAGGAGGGGAAGGGCTCAGACGGTGTGCGTACTTGCCTGACTGTGACGACTGGAAGACCCCGACTCTACTTCCGACAGCAGGATCGGGATGACTAAGATGAACGCTGGCTGCGGACTGCGCGACTGTGCCGAAGAGAGTCGGGGCTTCCTCGGTACTTTGGGTCGTGCATCCCGATGTCCAACATGCCGTGGGCTGCGGCGGTGCAGCAGCTCGTAGGTCGCCGTCGGGATTGTGTCGGCTCAAGCAGCTTGAAGGAGTAGCACTGGAAACCGGATATGCATCAGGAGGGGAAGGGCTCAGACGGTGTGCGTACTTGCCTGACTGTGACGACTGGAAGACCCCGACTCTACTTCCGGCAGCAGGATCGGGATGACTAAGATGAACGCTGGCTGCGGACTGCGCGACTGTGCCGGAGAGAGTCGGGGCTTCCTCGGTACTTTGGGTCGTGCATCCCGATGTCAAGCGGCAGCCGAATACTGGAGCTAGTGATCCATTGGGGCCGGCGCCCCGTCTGAGTTCCCCGAGCGGGGTGTCAAAAACGGTTCAACGTCGCGATTGTCAGGATTGGGGCTGGCAGAACCTGATGGTGTGAGAGTGATCGGTATGGTCGCGAGAGACAGCATTGGTTTTTTTGCCCGTTGTCCATCACCATTGCTCGGCGAAGAAGATTTTCGTTGCAGGTCCTCAAATTCCCTAAAGCCGCAGTTGCCAGGCCAGATTGCTGGGTTTAGAATCGCCGCCTTGTGTCCAAGATTCACCGCGACTTTGAACGAGATGAACGGTAGAGTTAGCGGATCGACCCCTTTGACCAATGCGGTCACTTGAACCAGTTCGTTCTGACCGATGGCATTTTCACGAGTCCTTCCACTTGTGTAGCAGTCGTGTGGTTGGCGAAGCGTGTCACGTACAGCCGGAACAGACTTTCTTCTGGGGGGATGCAAGTGACACTTGCACTCGCTACTTCGTTCGTCCCAAACACCAAGGGCTTCGGCGGAACAGGATTGGAGTCACGGGTACGTTTCGGAGTAGGCTTATTCCTTGGCGTACCTAATTTATTGGCAGTTGGTGTTAGGCTGCTGACGCGCTTGGAGAGCAGCAGCAGCTGCTTCCCATTCTCAGTGATCAGGTCCCGCAGCTCGGAGTTTTTGCGGTCTTGTTCATCCTGCATGTGGTCGACCGCATCGCCGACGGACTCCATTACGGTGCGGAAACGAGCCACCTTCATCAGCTTCGAACACTCGTCGCACATCCAAAACATATTGAAGCATTCGTTGATGATCTTCAGGAACGAGGTGTTCATCTTCAAGCTGCCCGTCTTGGTACAGCGCATATGTACGACCCTTCGCAGAAGCCCATGCACTTAACGAACGGCTCCTCATCCTTGACCTGTTTGGCGCAGTAATCGCAAGCAGAAGCCATGTCCAAAATTTCGGCAAATAATTTGTGCAGCCGCAACCAATAAACACCACCGGTAGAGATGCCCTTAACGACGATGTTGTGTTGGAGGTTCACTCAACGGAGTAAAAACACGCAGGTTTCAACCAGCAACCAGGCCACGGGAACCGACCGTTCGACACTTTCCGGGATTGGTGGTTAGCGTAAACGGACCGCACAACGCGAATAAACTTCGGAAACTTGCGCAAAACACACGTAAAATCGCAAAAAATATCAGCGCTATCGCAAACGTAAACAATCGTCGTAGATGTAGACACGGAGATAAAAAAACAAACGCAAAAAGAAAAAAAGAAAAAAAAAAGAAAAAAAATTACAAACGCAGTTTCGCGCTATTGAACTGTTAGTATGGCCTACAGAAAAGATGCATTTGGCATGCTATTGACAAATTATCACAAAAGTGTTCCGAATATGTGGGATGACTGTATGTTGTATCACGGCTTTTTGGATAAACATTGTTTTAAAATGTCCTAAAATAAGGTTTAAACAAATAAATCAACCAATAGTAATACGCCAATTCTTCCCATCTACAGATCCGGAGGTTCCGTACAGTTCCGTGTCCAACATAACATGGCGGCAGGGTCGGCAGCTGCTGCGCCAGTATCTGCAGGAGATCGGCTACACCGAAACAATCATTGACATCCGCTCGAACCGGGTCCGCTCGTTACTGGGTCTGAACAACAACTGCGAGCAGGAGAATGAGAACGTGAGCCCGAACATCAACGGCGGTAGCGAAACCAACAAGCGTGCTAGCGAGTCACAAGGTGGTCTGTGGCCGGCCGCAATCGCGAATAGATTTTGTAATTCTTCTTCATTTCCCCTCTCGCTTTTTCAGGACGCCGAACACCGGCCAAAAAGTCCCAGCCCTCGTCGATGACGGAAGCGATGATCCTGGACTCGGAGGCGGCCGTCATCGCCAACTTTGAGTTTCTGGCCCAGGCCGACTCGGAGATGTCCGAGGACGACATGGACGACATGTCGGACGAAATCGGCGACAGCGACGACACGACGGACATGAAGACGACAAAGCGAAAAGCCAAAGGAGGTAGTGTCACCATGAATGACGGTAAGATACTTGGAGCAGGCGCATTTGGCGATACGGAACTAATCTGGCTTCTTTCTCTCCCGTAGATGACGTTGATGCAGAAGCTGACGAGGTCATCAACGAGCTGAATCTGCTGACAGAAGGTGAGGACAACAGTTTGTCAGAAAACAGAAAATCGGACGGAGGGGATATATTCGTTGGTGAGTTCTTCTGTTGTTGATGTTCTGCCTTGTTCTGCTTTGTTTGGTGTTCCGTCCCTTCCGTCCGTACGTCCGACCGATCGTGTCCATGTTCGGTTGTGTTCCCATCCGTCGTTTTTGAGTGATTTTGACAGCTGGGGGTCATTCCATCTCAAATCGAATCGAACCCTTCAGAAAAAAAAGATCCGACTGCTTTCAGATCGAGGTGATACTTGTCCAAAAAGGTTATGTTGGTCAATGATGACAAAGACGTTGTTTTTTTATTCAACATTGTTTGTTTGATATTCACTCAAATCTGACAGATATCCCATTTACTCATTTCTGAGTAGGTTCGGTTTTGACGAAGACATATGGTACGTTCGTTTGAGGGCTAGTTCCAAACTGAGTGCCGCACTCAGAGCTGTCAAAGTGTTTCTTTGAAGAAACTCGCGCTAGTTCCGCACGAGTTTCGCCGCCATCTTGGAACTGAAACTCTAGTGCCGCACTCGATATTTTTTCAGTTTCATGCGAGTTCCATGCACACTGACTAATGACGTTCGATTGAACCATAACTGGCACCGACGAGTGCGGCACTCAGTGCCGCACCGGTTCTTCAAACGAACGTACCAATAATGAATTTGCGGGTACATTTTGACACTTTCTGGATTATAACATATTCTAAAAATACTCTTAATAAGCTACCTTTCCATCAAAAATGGCTTATGTGCCTTAAAGTGTCCTAAATGCATTTAAATAGTCATCAAAAATAAAATAAATTAAAATGCTCGGAAATCTATGACCGTAAACCTTCGGACGAATGATTCACCCGACATTTTGTATACCGAGCTCGAAAACCAGCTAAATTGTCACGAAATCTTGCTATAACTCATCACATATAGGGGAAATATGCCCATTTTAATCACTCTAAGCCGTTCGACCAATTCTCATCACTTTTGCCGTTTTCCGCTATAAAATCAACATTTTCAGATGTATCAACAATGGAGAGTTGCTTGCTCACTTTTGTTTGAGCTATTTATTGCTTTGGAACCGTCAAAAACACTTTATGAAAGCTGTAATTCATGATCAAAGTGCTGATAGGCCGATAATAGAAATAGGCTGAGAAAGGGTATAGTTCCCCTAGCTCCTATCAATTTGGCGTCTTCAACAAAGTTGTTTGTTTCGATATAACTGACAATTGTAATCGTCTAAAATCAAAGTTCAACATAGTTTTAGTCAAAAAACTGTTCTTAGACAGGGATTTATGAAAAAGGGTCCAAAACTGGTATTCAACGCAAAGATAGAGCTTTGACGTCTTCGACAAAGTTTGTGGAAATTTTCTGCCCTACAACCTTGCCGAAGACGCCAAAGCTCTCTCTCTCTCTTAACTGTCAAAAGTTACAAACTCCATAGCCTGCTGTGATGAGTATTTTGTGAAACAAATTTCACCAAAAGTAGGCAATGACAACGCTGAACAAAGTTGTAGAACATGTCAAAGCACGAAAATGCTTACTTTTTGCTCTAATCCAGCGATTCTCAACGGGGGTACCGGGCCTACTTGATTTACATGGCAGGGGGTACCAGCCTAGAAGAAGGTTGAGAATCGCTGCTCTAATCAATTAAGTTCGTCAAAAAAGCCTTTTGAACCATGGGTTGGAAGTTTTACTTGTTTTATGTGACTTTACCAATATTTTTAAAAATGTCATTTTTTAGGGGTCAACTTTGGCTGTGTTTTTTCTAACATTTCCTATATTTTCAGTAAAAAAGAAGTATGCAGTAATTTTTCTAGTGGCCCAGACTATGCCTCTACGCATTTTTTTTTTTACAATTTCAATGATAATGGTGCCAAGCCAAAAAATAGTGACATGAAAAAATTAGAAGGGCAAAATGTAATGATAGGAGGTGGTAGAATAGGCCAAATACTACCAAAAATAAACATAAACTAAACAAGATAAATGGAAATTAAAATACTAAAAATGAAACAAGAAAAACATAAAACAAGAGAAGTAATGTTTTTCGCGGGATAAATAAAAAAATCGGAAAAAACGGGCAGTAGAGCGTTAAGCCTCTGAAAGGCATTATTTCCGATCGGCTATTTAGCGGCCATGTTTGTTTTAGAAAAACATTCAAATCTTGTGTTTCGATCAAAAAATAGTTTTCTTTATGTTGTTTGTAGAAGTCTTTACTTATAGTAATTATTTTTTCATTTCAATTTACTACTTCTGGAACCTAAATTCAGACCCATCATTGACAGTCATTGCCCCGAAAGTGAAAGACACCAAAACACCTTAAAATGATTTGAAGTTTAATGACAGTTGTCGATAGCCTCAGCAACTCTCTGAGAAATGCAACGCCCTGATCAGTCTGGTAGTTGAACAAAATCGGACTGACGAAGGGCGTTAAATTTCTCAGCGGAAACTTTCCCCTCAATCGCCAGGCCTACTACGTAATGTTAAACGCAAAGACGATTCGTTGGAACAATCAATTTTGAGTATTAATTTGAAGACACAAAATTTAACTGAAGAATTGAAGACTTTTGGATTGTTAGTCCAACTGCCTACCAGCGACTCAACCGAGACAGGAGACTCAGGGAGACGACTTCTACTCCTGGACTAAGCTAGCGACCTAACACCTCTAGGTTAGATCGGGGCCAACATTTACTTCCCCATCCGACGGAAGGCGTGATCAGACAAAATTTCTAAATCAATTAATATAGGACGAAAACCACGTGATCGCCAAAGTGCCTTTTTGAACAAGTATCGCCACAATCTGAGGAGAGAGGGATCTCGAGTGATGGAATGACCCTGTGGGAAAAAAGTGCCTTTTCTGACGGGTTTTGCTGACCACTTTTAGGTTACAACAAACCCGCCATACCGCGTCATCCCACGATACCGGGTATCAACAACGACGAGGAGGTCGATTCTTCGCTCGGGCTGGGCGAACTAGCGCAGCTGACCGTGAACAATGAGGCGGAATCGACGTACGAGGTGTCTAACGCGAAGGAACCGTACCGCAAGACCTGGAACGCCAAATACACGCTGCGGTCGCACTTTGACGGTGTCCGGGCGTTGGCGTTCCACCCGCAGGAACCAGTGCTGATAACTGCCTCGGAGGACCACACCCTGAAGCTGTGGAACTTGCAGAAAACCGTGCCAGCCAAGAAGTCCGCTAGTCTCGACGTGGAGCCTCTCTACACGTTCCGTTCGCATAATGGACCGGTGCTGTGTCTGGCCATGTCCGCGACCGGTGAGCAGTGCTACTCGGGTGGCCTGGACGGGGCCATCAACTGCTGGAATCTGCCCAACTCCAACATTGACCCGTACGACAGCTACGACCCAGAGGTGATGAAATGTACGCTGGACGGACACACCAACGCCGTCTGGGGCCTGGCCGTCAACCACACGAAAAACAGTCTCGTGTCCTGTTCGGCGGACGGCACCGTCAAACTGTGGACCCCGTCCGGGAAGATTCCACAGCTGAACACGACGTTCACTTCGGAAACGGAAGGTGTTCCGACGTCGGTAGACTTTGTACGGGACCAGTCGGACAGAATCGTGGTCGCGTACAGCAGTACGCACTGCATCATCTACGACACGGAAACTGGCCGCCAGGTGGTCAAGCTGGAGGCCAGCCAGGAGATGACCGGCAACGTCGGCAAACACATCAACAAGGTCGTCAGCCATCCGACGCTCCCGATCACGATTACGGCCCACGAGGATCGACACATCCGGTTCTGGGACAACACGACCGGTTCGCTGATCCACTCGATGGTGGCCCATCTGGACGCGGTCACCAGTCTGGCGGTGGATGCCCACGGACTGTACCTGCTGTCCGGATCGCACGACTGCTCCATCCGGCTGTGGCACATGGACAACAAGACGTGCGTGCAGGAAATCACCGCGCATCGTAAAAAGTTTGACGAAAGTATATTGGACGTTGCATTTCATCCCTCGAAGCCGTACATCGCTAGTGCCGGTGCCGATGCAATAGCTAAAGTGTTCGTTTAATGTGTGAAAAAGAAAACCAATTGAAAAAATGATGAACAGAAAAAACACACACACACATTACACGGTAACCGGTGAAAGAGCATGAAAGTAGTTGTTTTTAATTATCACGAACATTCTAGTTACAAAATATTACAAAATAAAAAAAAGCAAGCAAAAAAAGTAAAGCCAGCAGCAGCCGACTAAGTAATATATGCATGATAATTTCTACATACAATGCAAACAGAGAGAGAGAGAGAGCAAACTCACACTTACACGAATCACAAACACGCGCGCGAGAAACAAGTATTTGGGAGGGAATCATGCTTGAGGAAAAAAAAAGAGAGCAGCTCCAGTAGAAAACGTGAAAATGCAATTGAGAGTTTCGAGAGAAAAGCAAATACAAAACATCCAACTAGATTTTATTTTATGACAATTGATCGCAGCAACCGGAGAAGGAAAATGCAAAATTTTACCGCCAAGCGTGTCGTCATCTCGATCTTTTATCAGTTGACGCAACAAGATTATCTCAAAACACTCATACTTACACACGTACACACACATTCACCCTCTGGCAAGAAGAAGAAGAAGGTAAAAACAAGCAAGCAAGCAAGTAAACGGGAAGAAATTATTGATAAGCAAAAAGAGATGTAAAGAAGGAAAACAAAAAACAAAACCAACACAGTGTTGAAACAAGTATAGAGGACTCATTCATGGATTTCAACGTGAGTTTTAGATCTTAGGTGTAGAAAGTGATAAGAAACGATATAATGAGAACAAACAAACAACAAAAAAACACAAGAGAAGGAGATGCAAAAAAAGAAGGTAAAAAACATATGTTTAACTATGTAGACTCGTCAAATACAAAAGAAACAAAAGAAGAAGAAAAATCATACAAGATTAGGACAACCGCGGCAGGCAGGCAGAAGTGCAAGACTAAACGTCGATCCGCCCCTCTGTGCGCGCAGAATCCGCCCTGGCCTGCCTCCGCCACTCCCCCTCCCGATGAAAGAAGAAAACAAAATAATAAAATGTATTTATTTTACTCATATATTCGTAATACGTTGTTAATTAATGATTTGATTTATTACAAATAAACCTGTAGATTAATCACGCCTTTTTCGTTTTATTTTCAGTTCATTTTCACTTCCTTGAGTTCGATTTTTTAGTTGTTTTTTTTTTTAATTCGTTTTCCACCCCCGAGATTCAATCTACTAGAAGGTGAAACAACGCTGGTCGTTGTTGAAGCAAATAGGTGTGTGCTGTAGGCAGCAAAACAAAATCTAGCATTTGTACTAGCTACTAGGGTAGGGGAACGAGAATTGGGCACATTTGCTGTGTTTGAATTGTCGCTTGCAGAGATTTGTTATTTTATTCCACTGTCTGATTTTTTTAATTTTTGAGTTTAATTTCATGTCGACACAAATTTTACTTAATTGGAACATTCCGTTCTATCTGACATCTGGACCAGTTGCCAGTCGGTCAAAACGTTTAATTTTATTCTTGGGTTTGTAAACCATTATGTTTGTAACCAAAGTGAAACTGTTTGGCAAATTTTGCATTGTTGGAACATCCCCCGGGGCTCCAGGTTATGGTCAAAGCATCCAAAATAACGTAATGCTTCGTACGCATCGGAAAACATAATGTTTGATACCCAGGCCATCGCCAAAAATAACAGTACTGAAAAGAACCTTTCAGCATTCATTTCAGTTTCAGCACTGGTATTGAAGAGGCATACACAGAAAAAAATCATGGTAATATTACATCTGCGAGGGGGTACATCTTTTATGTCACAAAAAAGTGTAATTTTACCTCTGAAAATGTGTAATTTTTAATCCGACTAAAACTTTTTTGGTGCATTCAGTATGCCCAAAGAAGCCATTTTGCATCATTAGTTTGTCCATATAGTTTGTTCATATAATTTTTTGATCGATTTGGTGTCTTTGGCAAAGTTGTAGGTATGGATATGGATTACACTGAAAAAAATGATACACGTTAAAAAAAATTGGTGATTTTTTTTTAACTTTTTGTCACTAAAACTTGATTTGCAAAAAACACAATATTTATTTTTATATTTTTTGATGTGTTTTAGAGGACATCAAATGCCAACTTTTCAGAAATTTCTGGGTTGTGCAAAAAATCTTTGACCGAGTTATAATTTTGTTAATCAATACTGATTTTTTCAAAAAATCGAAAAATTGGTCGCAAAAATTTTTCAACTTCATTTTTCGATGTAGAATCAAATTTGCAATCAAAAAGTAGTCTAGTGAAATTCTGATAAAGTGCACCGTTTTCAAGTTAAATCCATTTCCAGGTGACTTTTTTGAAAATAGTCGCAGTTTTTCATTTTTTTAAATTTGTGCACATTAGGGTGGCTCGACATGAGCGATTTTACAGAACATTTTCCGGTCCCATTTGGGCCTCCAAACAACCCCCCAAAATTTGGGAGCGATTGGATTTGACCCGGCTTTCCGCAAAGCGATTCAAATTTGTATGAAAATTTGTATGGGAAAACTCTCTTTTTTACATTTTTATTTTTAAAATTTTCATTTTTCGCTAAATTTAAAAACTAACACCGTAGAAGTATAGTCCTCAATGTCCTCTTAAATTTTCCCGAAGAAAGTATGCTGCCCCTGATCGCATAAATGTCCCATATGCATTTTCATCGATTTCGAATTATTGATGCAGTTTGGTTCAAAATCGTGTGCTATTTCAAAAGAGCCTATAACATCCAGCACTTTGCTCTAGAAATGCGGAGTAAATCCAGTTTTTTAGCGAAAATTTAACACGTAGCCTTATGTATGGGACAAACTTCAAATGCGTTTTACTCAGCTTGCTGTTTTTGCATATGGGACATTTATGCGAACATGGGCAGTATGGTCCTATCTTGCTTCTGGAAAAAGATACAGAGTTTTTAAAAGAGGCATTTCAAAATAAGTGCTGAAAATTATAACACTGCCAGTACTTCAACTCAATGGTTCTCGGTCATAACTCAACCTATCAAGATGATTTTTCTTTCCAGTGATTTGTTAGGATGTCTGGTTAATTCTAGATCTTTGCAGAACTTAATTTGATCAAATCTGTAATTTTTGCGATCAAAACCATCGTTTCAACTTGTTTTTTTCACGTGTAAAAAAAAAATCGCCAAAAAATCCGCGGCGGCAGTCGTTTTAAAAAAGGTAGAACGATGGTTTCGGTCTCAGAAGTTACAGATTTGTTCAAATCAAGTTCTGCCAAATTTTAGGATCATCTAGACATTCTTACAAATCGCTGGAAACAAGAAGTGTTAAAAAAAAGCAACTTGGCCGAAGACACCAATCAATAAAAAAAAATCTTGAAAAGTTACTTTTTTTATATTTACGTACCATATTTGTATGAACAGATGCCAAAATTGTATGGGTGAACCAATAACACAAAATGGCTTCTTTGATGATAGGAAAGGCCTCCACAAAGTTTGAGCCAAATAAAAAAAATAATAAAAATGGTAGAAATCGCCCGGTTTTGTAGAGATTGCTCCAATATCCTGAAAATTTTTACAGAATAAATTCCATTATTCAGCTTCCTTTCATTTTATGGAGCAATTTACAGAAAAAATCGATTTCCAAGGAAATTTTATGTGAAAAACTGATTTTTTACGAATTTTTGTTCAGCCTCTTTTTGCGTGGCAATCCTAATTTGCGATTTGTAGGTCTTAAATAGAAGCTAGAAATGGGTTGACATCCTGTAGATGCACCACCCTGTCTTCCAACCATGTCAACATTTCTTGGAATAAGTAGCTTAACAACTTTTCCTGAGACACCAACGCTTTAAAAGGTCACCAGTAGAAGTTAGGGCTTGGTTGACACCCTGTAGGTGTGTCACCCTGCATGTCAATAATTTTAAATAAAAGCCACATTTATATACAACAACTTTTCTTAAGACACCATTTTGCTAGGTTGCTTCCTTATTACGCTAAAAAAAAAGATTTCGAAATATCTTCCGAAGTACTGGCAGTGTTGGCATGATATATAATTTTCAGCACTTATTTTGAAATGCCTCTTTTAAAAACTCTGTATCTTTTCCAGAAGCAAGATAGGACCATACTTTCTTCGGGAAAGTTTTATAGGACATTCAGGACTATACTTCTAAGGTGTTAGTTTTTAAATTGAGTGAAAAATGAAAATTATAAAAATAAAAATGTTAAAAAGAGAGTTTTCCCATACAAATTTCTATACAAATTTGAATCGCTTTGCGGAAAGCCGGGCCAAATCCAATCGCTCCCAAACCCCCCAATTGTTTGGGGGCCCAAATGGGACCGGAAAATGCCTGTTCTGATTGAATCAGTCCATTTTGAAGTTTTCCCATACAACTTCAAGCCACCCTAATGTTCATATTCAACCTTGAATTCATCAAATATGAGGGGTTGATTTCAATAGATATATTTTTCTCAATATTAGACCGCTGTAATTTTGGCAGCCATCGTGGATTTTTTCCAATTCACTTTGATCACAATATGACCATTTTTTTTTTTTGCGATTCAATTTATATCCGATGTGAGAGTTTGGCGAAGTCTTCGGATAATCGAGTCTGGACTGGACTTTTAGCAATTTTCATAAATATTTTGAAAGATATCAAATCATAAAGGTGCGGTAATATTGTGTTTAAAAACTTTAATTTAAAGCTTTATCACCCATATTTTAATTTTTTCCTTTTTTTGTTGAATTTGTGTCGACCGTAACTCACGTTTCAAAATTAAACAGTATGAATTTATCCAAACCTTCGTTCGAATGTAGGCCAGCAAGGTACTGAGAGAACAAGCAATCATTTTCATCTCTATCATTCATTCATTCGATTATATACGACGTTTAGAAAAAAAAGTACGTTATATAGCAAAAAAAACAAAAGTAATAATGCAAGTTCATAGGAAATACTCTCAAACGTAATAAGCAAAGCGTGTAATCTTGTATAGTAACGACAAAAGAAAAACATAGTACATTATAACTAACCAGAGCGTAAAATATAATATAAAAAGAATCTCATCATTAGCATACATTTCCTATACTGAAACACTTCGTTTGCCTCTCTCTTTATCTTACTGGCTGAACACTCGATCTGAAATTCAAAACACAAACAAAACCCGAATAAAAATCTCTCATCCAAGTTATCTCTTTCGAAAAAAAAAGATGGATAGCAGTTATGATAATAATAGGTAATAACAACACTTTCATATGAATAAAATTCAACATTTTCAAAAAGCCATTGTATATTTTGTGGGAAAACTACTGGACTTTCCCAAAAGTTGAGAATTTACTGCAACACAACACAAACATACGAGTTAAGCTAGTTTTTAAAACATACAAATACAAAATACGCTCCTCCACAAAAACACACACATACACACAAAGACACACACACACTTAATCCGCCGTGGGAGCGGTCATGTAATATTAACTAGTAACATAATTAATTAACAAAACAAAAGCAACCGACAAAAATAATGCAAGCTGTTGTCTCTCCAAAAAAGAAAGCAAGAAAAAAATAACAAGTCGATGTCGTTTAGCAAACTACAAACAAACAAAAGAAACTCACATAAAACAAAACAACATTAAGGACCACCCTGAATGTCGTACGTGCACACAGAGACACTGAACACACAGTCCCACAAAGGAAGGAAACCAATAGAAGGATAACATTAAACAAATTAGCTAAAACAAAACAAACATAGACTACTCGTATGATGATAATTGAAGAAGGAGAAAGAAAACCAAACGAATGAAGTAGCAAATGGTGTAAGGCAGCAATTTCCGGAATAAAAATTATGTGCAAACTCAAGCAAACAACTGTTTAATGATAGAAGTTGGGGCGCAATTGAAGAAATATGACGAACAATGCAAGAAAAAGGAAACCAATAGCACATCTACTCACTGCAAAAAAGAAAACAAATAAAAAAATACAAAACAAAGAGATGTGAGAAGTCATGCATCAGTCATTGTGTTTTATCTGTAATATATTGTATCAAAACTATTTGAGTAATAAGCCGTATATAATTTAAAAGAAAACAAAGAAAAGCCACGAAAAAAAAACAAGTGAAAACTACACATAAACAATAATGAATTAGATCGCCTATAACCTTTAAATAATGAATAACGATTATTGAAGAAGAAGAAAAAAACATAAGAAGAACTCTACAACAAAACAAGAACAGCAAACTGCAACAACAACACAAGGAGAGAAACAACAACAAAGCAAAATCGGAAAAAATAAATTTATTGAAGTTTAAATAAATGGACTAAAATCAGCAGCAGTTGTTTTATTTCCAAGGTTGTTAAGGGACCATCCACAAACCACGTTGACACTTTTTTGGAAAGTTCAAACCCCTCCCCCTCCCTCGTGGACAATTGTCCACACAAAAAACAACTTTTTTGTATGGAGCGTGAACAATCGCCATGATCTCCAAGTATGGAATGTAATATTCAATACATTGATCGATCCTCGGTCCTAACCTAAAAGGACCTAGTAAAAATAAGTTGAGAATAAAAAAAAAATCGTACCGCCCGTTTCAAAAGTTGCTCCAGAATTGAATGGTGAGCTCTGGAAACAATTTTGAGCAACCTGTATTTTTTTTTCATTTTGTAGAGAAAATGTTATACATCGATGGTGGGTTGAAGAATCGACGCGCGAGAATCCGCGAGAAAGTGATAGAAGATTCTGGAATTCATTGAAAAAGTGTCGCGTGGTGGCCTTGGGAGTTTGGCCCTCAGTTGCGTGGTGTTTGTCGGGGGGATCGGTTGAAGAATCGACGCGCGAGAATCCGCGAGAAAGTGATAGAAGATTCTGGAATTCATTGAAAAAGTGTCGCGTGGTGGCCTTGGGAGTTTGGCCCTCAGTCGCGTGGTGTTCGTCGGGGGGATCGGTTGAAGAATCGACGCGCGAGAATCCGCGAGAAAGTGATAGAAGATTCTGGAATTCATTGAAAAAGTGTCGCGTGGTGGCCTTGGGAGTTTGGCCCTCAGTCGCGTGGTGTTTGTCGGGGGGATCGGTTGAAGAATCGACGCGCGAGAATCCGCGAGAAAGTGATATAAGATTCTGGAATTCATTGAAAAAGTGTCGCGTGGTGGCCTTGGGAGTTTGGCCCTCAGTCGCGTGGTGTTCGTCGGAGAGATCGGTTGAAGAATCGACGCGCGAGTATCCGCGAGAAAGTGATAGAAGATTCTGGAATTCATTGAAAAAGTGTCGCGTGGTGGCCTTGGGAGTTTGACCCTCAGTCGTGTGGTGTTCGTGGGGGGGATCGGCTAAAGAACCGACGCGCGAGAATCCGCGAGAAAGTGATAGAAGATTCTTGAATTTATTGATAGAAGGCTTCGCGTCGTCGTGTATATATTTTCTTTCTGTTGTTGAGCCGGTTGTTCGCGGTCCGGACTGGGTAAATTCGTGGGGAAGTTTGTTGCAAAGAAGTCATGCGCGAAGAATTTCATTAAATCGATTGAAACAGTTCGGTGTATCAACACTATTTGAAGTTTACTTGATAACGAATAATACGTTGCTAAAAATTTAATTTTGTTTTGAAAGCCCATCCCTTAGCATCGTGGCTCGGATGGCACGACGACGGATCTATTTTAAATTGTACGTTACCGAATAATGCGTTAATTCAAATTTCATTTCGTGTTGAAAGCCCATCCCAAAGCATCGTTGCTCGGATGGCACGCCGGCGGTAAAAGTAAAAAATACGCGAATGATAAGTCCTTCTCATAGCGTCGTAGCTCAGAAGGCAACGATTATGGTTCACAGTTCACATTCTGGTCATATCATCTACCAAGATGAATCCTGACCTTCCCTTTCCTTCCCCTACTAACACAATTCCCCACTTCCCGTGATGCTTGAAGGAGATGCTGTGGATTCAACGGTCTCATGCGGTGTCAACAGGTATAGAGCGACAAACTCTGTGTCTGATGAGTCTGCAACTTCAACTATCGGACTAACATTCCTACCTTTGTTGAACTGCATCTCCTTGGGGGGGCGCCGGTATTGACTTAAAGCAGAGATCTTCAGGGGTTATACAGTGAGGATTGTGGTACCGCCCTAACATTATACCACCTTGGGTTTGACAATCTAGTTCGTGCAACCTAATGACATATGAATCTTGGAGCTAAACATCAGAGTAGGGCAGTTGTTGTGGAGTGTGCGTGCGGATAAGACGTGCGGCCGGGAGTGACCGAGGAGTGCGAAGTGGTTCCTGGATAGACCCTCAATTGGGTTACCACAAATTGGCGACGAGGATGGGATCGCGCTGCTTCGGTAAGACCATTCTGATTTTGGTTGGCCTTGAAGAGTCGCACGATAGCGGAGCTCTACTGGAGTGGAACAAACCCGAGTTAGCCAAACGGCAACACAAGAAAGCAAGAGGTAGAAAATGAAGGAAAAAGTATCTTTTTCAAAGCTCTCTTTTGACAGAGTATTATTTTCAAGATGTGCTTGTGCTGTTTGTTTACCACAAATGTGTTCACGCTGACTGGGAAACACTCAACTGTTGAGTAACGGAATTGTAGTTAAGATGCATTCTTGGTGGTTGATAGAGTAGTGCATGTATAGAGCATTCTACGTGCGTATGTATTGCGTGTACGTACACGATAATAAAGTGAGGTTAAATTTTGTCAGCCAGCAAAACCAAATGGTGCGCTAGTGTGCGTACGCGAAACGTCATAAAGCTCTATTGCGTGTACGTACACGGAAAAGGTTGGTGTTACGATTTACAACTACCAGCAAAACGCGCAAAGGGCTTGGTAGTGTTTGGGGGATCGGGCTTAAATAACTTAATATTTTGTTTATACGATTGAACTTCCACCAGCAATTTTTACTTTGGCAGAAGAACAAAACAACAACAAATACTCGATCAGTGTTAGGTTTTACAGACTGACGTCATAAGTAAACACGCACACACTTTAAGACCGAGTCGAGGTAAAACCGACCTGACACTGCGCATTTAGTAAAGAGGTGTGGAGAATAGTTCGAGGTTGATCGACTCAATTTATCACGGGGGTCTAGTTTGAATCTCCGGAGACAAAACCTTGACCAGAGGAATTTCGATACACAAATAAATATGCCCACTGACAAATTGAGGCACGTGTATCATCAATTTTGGATTACGATGTTCCTGTATGAGCTTTTGAGATATTAGGTTTTACGCCGACTCAATTTTGGAGGCTAGAAAGGAGTTTATATGGACTTAGCACAGTTCGATGCGATCATCGATTTTGTTCGGGGAAATTCGTCGACAATCGACAAGACCATGTAAACAGTGCACACGAGCTGTCAAATGACGTTACGGGGTAAAACCTAATAGATCACATTTAGAATAAAAAGGGAGGCCTTTTTGACAGCGCAAGTGATGAGAGGGAACGAAAGAAAGGGTAAGCAGACCAAGAGTTAGGTGACACACCTAAGACTTCGAGTCAGATGGAAAGAAGGGAAGACGCAGAGTCGGATCCCAATGCTTTGAGCCAGATGGAAAGAAACGGGAAGACCAAGAGTCCGACCCGAGGCTTCGAGCCAGTTGAAAAGACGGGAAGACCACGGGTCTGACCGGAGGCTTCGAGCCAGTTGAAAGAAACGGGAAGACCAAGAGTCCGACCCGAGGCTTCGAGCCAGTTGAAAGAAACGGGAAGACCAAGAGTCCGACCCGAGGCTTCGAGCCAGTTGAAAAAAAAACGGGAAGACCACGAGTCTGACCCGTGGCTTCGAGCCAGTTGAAAGAAACGGGAAGACTACGAGTCTGAACCGAGGCTTCGAGCCAGATGGAAAAGACGGAAGACCATGAGTCAGAAATAGGCTTCGAGCCAGAAAAGAAGATAAACAAAATTCGATCGCAACAGTTTTAAACAATTTTAAAGCAACAGTTATTTCTACAAATACGTCAAGGCACCAGAAGTACAACTTTTTGCCCAGTGGCTGTGGCTCCTTGTTACAGGCTCACATTTCTCTTTTCAATTTTGCGATGGCAACCAAAAGAAAGTTGTTTTCAAGAATAAACTAAAAAAAACTATTGCGTAAATTATTTTGTTACTTGTAACTTTTGTTGATATATTGCGCGTATTGAGAAAATATCAGTTTTGGTGATTTTCTTGTAGGGGTCTCAAAGATACGAGCGCAAGCGTTTTTTCAATTGATCGCAGCAATCGTTCAGATTTTTACTTTTTATTGCTGTCAAGTTCAGCTCAACTTTTATGCTCAATTTTGTTCGTGTTGATAGCGATCATCTCAGTTCGTATGCGTTTTATAATGAAAATCAAATTTACTATTTAATAAGTAACTTCTTTTTTCTATTGCAGGGATTATGTTTGATTTAAATTTGAATTTGATTATCTAGCCTAAGGCCTCTTCGCAACAATGGGAGCCCCTAATAATGTAACACAGTTAGGGGGAGGGGGTAGGGGTCGAAGACTTTGTTAGGCTTTGGAAATCGGATGTGGCCACTAAGAAACATGGGAACCGGTCCAGGAGACGAAATTATACAAACTCTCCATTCAAATTTAAGAAGTTTTATGCGTCGCATGACCAGTTTACGCTGTTTCCTAAATACGGTTCTTGATGTGGCCAACGAAGATCTTGGAAGCTGTTTTAATGTTCCATTCTTGCGGCATTTTAAATTATTATTGGTTAAAAAAAATGAATTAGATTTCGTATGAATGAAAAATAAAAAAATAAACAAAAAGTCAACAAAATAACTCGTACTTCGGTACGTGCGGTGGGATTTTTTTATCATATTCTGTTTCTGTTTCTGATTATAAAAAGCTTTTGATGGTTTGCATAGAACCATGTTTCTGCGAATTTTGGGTCCATTTTCCCATCGTATTGCGCCTCTGAGCGCCAAAAACGACTTCACGAGGCTTCAAGGAGGGTCCCGTTAGGGCATGAGTATTCCTGGGTAGCCGGTTCACCAACGAGGGGGATGCCTGCCCGACGGAGCCAACAACGCTCGCTGTGCCTCCATCCGACCTGGTACGAAGACCACCAGTCGGCCTCGAAGGTCTCATAATCCGGCACCGGTACGTAGGCCACCAACTAAGCCGGCCGCGAAGGTCGCAGAACCGCAGATTCCGTCTCCAAAAACCAAAAATCAGTCAACTGCAGCTAAAACCAACAAGCAATCGAAAGCCAGCACCATAAGTTCCAACTATTTTTTTCAGATTGACAATCAACATGATTTTATAATTTTCGTCTTGGCCTACTTTTTTGCCTTCTCTACAGGTTTTCACATTGCGACGATATCTTTCTGCGGCGATTAATTAGAGCGCAAGATTCTAATTTTTCTCGAAATTATTAATACTCGCCTTAAGCACCTAAAAACTCTATTCCCAACTTTGAATTTATCAGCTTTTTAAAGGTTGTCTACATCTCAGATTAGGATGGTAACTTTACACAAGTAATGCTTAAACAACGAAACAAAAGAAAAACATGTACAAATCAAGAGCCTGAACAGACCATATCCAAGCAGGCTTCGAGCCAGATATGACAGAATCAGAAAGAAAGGACTGTAAAGAAAGAAGGTCCAAGGCTACGAGCCAGAAAAAAAAACAAAAAACTATCAGGCAAGTCGGGCTCATTTATGTCTACAAGATGCCTCATGGACAAAGCCAAATTAGCCAAAAGTGATTCGTTTCTGATAGATGTCAAGATGGAGTCTCGATAAAATGTCTAATGTAGTCAACATTTTGACTGGGCACGACTCAGTAATGGCAGGATCAGGAGGTTTCGAGCCAGGACGGAAAAAGTCAGAAAGGCTACAAGCCACGAAAGACAAAACCGAAAGGCCTCAAGCCACAATAATATAGAGCACGGAAGTCAAACAGACGCTGAACCTAAAAATGAGAACCTAATATGAGAAAGAAGTAATGCCCTCGAGTTTGAATGGCAAATAAACAAGTGTTCAACAAAAAGAAAGAAAAAAAAAAAATAGAACGGATATAAGCCAGAAAGAAAAGGGTTAACAATAATTTGTTGCTAGTTAGATAGGTCCAGAGCCAGAGGCTAGATAGATCATTTTTTTTTTTTTTTTGAATTAAATATACTTTATTGAATCTTTCTTATAATAGTTACATTTGGTTTACATAATAAGTGGTCAGCTGTGGCTCTTCAGCTTTAGTTTGCTTTTCGTGATTTAAACACTGTTCATTTTCTTAACTTTAAAAGTATATGATTTATCATTTTTGTAACACTAGGTACAATGAGGAAAAAAAAATAAGAACATATAACCTAACCTAAAACTAACTTAATCTTACCATAAACTAAACCAATCCGGCTAGATAGATCAAGATTGTTGAAAGCCGAAGAATAGGTGGAACCAGATCTTTAAGTAGATAAGCCTGATCTACAATGGCAAATCGCAGAATCTTACGTCCGTCACACTTGCCCCTGTTTATATTGTTACTTCGATGTCAGACAGGGATCGCAGCAAACGATGGTCGATACTCGACTGACATCTGGATCAACTAGATGGTTCTTCGCAAAAGTTTGCATAGGTTTGATTGTAGATGAGGCTAAGAGCCAGAAATGTTTTCCATTAGTTGTGACTGGTTTGAATATTCATGCACCTGGAATTTATAGGGTTTTGATTGGAGTTGGAGCAAAAATTGCATTATTTAAACAAGATGTTTACTGCCCACCATTGAAAAAACGGCTAATATCCACTTTTGGCGAAATGGAGATATTAGCACCAGGTTGTAGAGGATGTTCCAACGCATCTTCTGGAGCTTGAATTTCACTAAAAAAGTGTTTAGTTTTTGCTGCCGATGCGAAAAACCAAACGGCTAATATCCCAATCCCCTTTGAAATTGCCGTGACGAAGATTTGGTGACAAACACAAAAACGCGTTTTTCTCGGAATACTTGATTTGGCATAATAGCCGAATTTTCAATTATGGGCAGTTTAACAATCATGAAAAAAATCAACCTGAAATAAAAGATAAGAAGAAGTTTAGACCTGCAAGTCATGAAAAAACCAACCACTCATTCGAAGCAAATCTCACTATAGTACAAGTTCACAAGTAAAGAAAGAATCGGATTTGCAGCCTGTTGATAACGCCATATTTGTTAACCTAAAAAAAAAAAACAAAATAGAAAGGCATCGCTAATTTGCCTCAGGATCAGTTGTTTAGCGTTTAGATTCAGAATTCAATGGTCGTTTTTCTAAGCGAAGGCTGTTTTGTGTATATTAGGTGACGAATATATTTTGTAAAGACAACAATAACATAAAGCAGAGGTATATGTTAATTAGTATTTCGTTGTAGTTGATATATATAGTAGCAAATCCGAAAGAGAAGAAAAAAGAAGATCACAAAAGTCAGTCATTGAGGTGTCAAAAGAGAGAAATAAATAATTTGACTGGAGTTCTGTTTCAGTTGTAATAGAAATATTCATTGATTTTTATGCTTTTACAGAATACACTCTAGTACCCAGAATAATTAAAAAATCATTAAAAGAAAAGATTCAACTAAAAGATCGTTCAAACACGAACTTAAAATAATTAGGTTAACTAAAGATAACTCACTCTAAACTGTTAAGCATAATTACCACAAAAAAAAAGTGAAATTGTCTGGTTTCTCACAATAATTGAATTTTTTTTAATTTCGGGGCAAGAGTAATACTTAACTAGTCATAAAAAAAGGAAGATGAAAAAGTTAGCACACACGAAACACATATGATTGAGGTTATCTAATGTATGAGCGATTTCAAACTAGATGGAAACTTATATATATATAAACTTGTATATCTGGTTGTGTAGAACCGAAAAGACGATTTGAGAATTATCTAATATAAAGGTCTGATATGTGAGATTGCATGCTTCAAAAGAGCTAGCCAACTAATGGAAGAATTTTATGTAAAAATATGCCTACTAAAACATCTATATTAAGAAAAGAGAACTAAGCGAAAATTTAAATTTAGATTTCAACAATTTAGTACCACTATGAGTAATTTTTATGAAGGTGAAGTACCAAAAAATAAATAAAAAAGGTCAAAAAAAAAGAAAAGGTGTTGAAGACAGGAGCAGAAGCCGAATCAAACTAAATGTCTTGCAGGTTGTCTATATTATAGTTTGATAGGAGTTCAGTTCAACCAAAAGCTTATATATCCAGTAGCTAAAAGTATAGTATCATTTTGAATCAATAACGTAAAAGAATGCTGTGTCTGAAAATCAACTAGTCCAATTAAATTTATAAGAAAGTTTAGTGATTCACAATCTGTAGACAAAACGAGATGTGGTACCGCCCTAACATTATACCACCTTGGGTTTGACAATCTAGTTCGTGCAACCTAATGACATATGAATCTTGGAGCTAAACATCAGAGTAGGGCAGTTGTTGTGGAGTGTGCGTGCGGATAAGACGTGCGGCCGGGAGTGACCGAGGAGTGCGAAGTGGTTCCTGGATAGACCCTCAATTGGGTTACCACAAGGATGATTAGCTCCCACTACTCATCTGTTGGTTCATTGTGTAACTTCAGCTGATCCGTCAATAACGGAGTAGCAGCTCATTGGCAGTCAACCATGCTCATGCTCATGCTCATGCTCAAAATGTTATACATCGATGGTCCCCTCGCTATTTTTCGTTCAGCCCAGATAGCGAGCAGCATTTGGTAACTGGCTACGTTCTAAGCCTAGTTACCGGATAAGTACTGTAGTTCCAGCAGTCAAAATGCTTATCCGCCTGCACTGCCTCTGCCGTTCTACGCATACCCTGACTGAAAAGTCCGTCGTTTGTCGTCCGTGCAATCGTACGACGTCGCACGACTATCGCACGAATGTCAAACGTTTTTGCACCAAAATGTCGTATTTGTCGTGCGATCGATAATCGAAATTGTACGACATTGTCGTACGACATTCAACCGACGTCGCACGGTTTTGTTATTTAGAATGTCGTGCTATTGTCGTGTGCTGTCATTTCAGATTTTTGGGTTATGTTGCAGTTGAAAAAACTGTTGTTTTGTTTTTATTGATTTTTTTTTATTCCAGCTGTCAAAATTATCATATATGGTCCCCTTGGAACGAGCTGTCATGTAGGACATTTCCTGTCAAGGGGCCGTGAAGTTTATTTTTTCAAAATTGAATTAAAAATCCTCGTTCAAAGAGTCATTGTACTCTGAAAAATAAGCTTTGTCACAGTAAACAATTATATCAGCAATCTAAGCTTCATTTTAAGACCCAATTTTCCATACAAACATTGGAGAAAACCCATTCGACCCTGACTAAATATTAAAAAAAAAAATCAAAGTGCACCTCTAGAACTTTTTTTTTAGAAAGGTCCAATAAACCAAATTTTAATTTTTGATTTTTGGGTGTTTTTTTAATACCCCTGACTCAAGACGGTTTCAAAAACACCCAAAAAGTAAAAACTGGAAATTTGGTTTATTGGACCTTTAAAAAAAAAACTCCAGATGTGTTTCTGAGGACCCAAAACTTCTGGCTTCCACAGTCATTTTGTAGGTCAGTGTTAACTCAGGTTTTCTAGTCCCTTTGAGCCGGCCGCGTAAAACTGGTCATCTTCGGAAGCTAATAACTTTTTAGCAACAACAAAAAAAAAACCTAAAAAGATGGTATTTTCGGGAAAGTTTTTTTCCAAATTCAATGAAGATCTTAGTACTGAGAAAAGGTGCCCTTCTCAGGTAAAAACTGAAGCAGTTTGTAGACCACCCTATTAAAGAATAAAATGGCATGTTCACTTGAATCAACGGAAGCATGAGTTGTGTTTGTCTACTATGGGAGAAATAATTTATTTTTCGCTGAAACCCAACACTGAACCCAGTTACAAGAAACGTAATTGGACACGTCTTCTACACACAAAAAAGAAAACCCAAAAAGAAACTTTTTTAAAGTCCAATGGATTGCGCCAGCCCGGAGTACACGTGCAGCGTCACGAATCCGATGGCCGCGGTGATGAGTGCCTTCAGCGACAGCCCGAACCAGGGCCCGGCAGACAGAGCCTGCAGGGTACCCTCGAGCCAAACGCCACGGAACGAGATCGCAATGAGCAGCGCAATCACCAGCGGGACGAACTTTTTCTCCAGATCGTGACGGGAAAACAGCCACAGCAGCGTAGCGGTCGTGAGATGTTGAACGAGAAGAATGTTCGATTCCAGGCAGCGTTGGATGTAGATCCAGGAGAATTCCGCCCCGCGAGCACCGACCCAAAGCATCAGTCCACGTGACAGAATCACTTCGGCCGTGGCCCAGCCAAGTCCGGCGGTTATAAGTTTGCTGTGGCCTTTGCCGGGAATCTTCGACAGGACGAACGCCAACCCGAGCAGGTCCACGAGATCTACACTACAACGGAGGAATTCCTGCAAAGAATATAGCAGGATTAAGAACAGTCTTGAAGACCACCCGAACTACTTCAACTTACCGCAACCACACTGAACTGATCGTCACCTGCTAGCAGGGCATCCGGGAAGAAGGTGGCCAAAACCAACATCTTGCATAGCTGAGTAAAGATGTAGATTCCACCTGCCTGGATGCACTTCCAGAATGCACCATATTCGGATCTGTGAAGGGAGAGGGTCAGGTTATCCGTGGAAATTGGGTTAATTAAATTAATGACTAAAAGTTCGAACCAAAATAAGCCATCATACTTACAGCCCGGAATATTTGTAGGTCATGTAGTAGGGCACATAAACCAGAGCCACACAGTTTCCGAAATGGTATAACGTCATTTTGCACCAAAACTGTGAAAATTTCTAGTGAATTATCAAACTTTTAATCAAAAAATAGATTTTTCCTCGATCAGGCACGTCCAGCAAGACCTTTTCCTCACCGAAAAGGTGACATGACATTTCTACGCCCTGTGACTGAGGAGGTTTTTTCTTCTTCGACTGCCACACTGAAAAAATACGGTTGATTTATTTAATCACCAGCGAGTTTGCAGACTTATGTTTGCTTGCAGAAATCAGTTAAAAACAAAACCTACCGAGATTTTCCCAAAGATTTTCCAGTCCAACCCATGGATCGCCCTCTAAGAAAAGGAACGCCCCGATCGGCTTTTTGTCACCCCGATTTTATTCAACCATCAGACTGATCGGATCGTTGCAATTCTCAGAGGGCAGTGGACATTAGATTGTTTAGCCAAACATTTGAAAATGACGAATAGTATAAATCAAAATAGTCATTGCTGTGTTAATGATGACAAGCATTTTAGAATCATTAATAATTCTTTAAAAAAATGTTTAGAAATACACAATTTTAACCCGCCGACTCGCGTTGCACGACAAATAATTGAGCTCATGCACAGGTGTGGATCATGAGTCATCGGAATCATCCTCTACCTGAAAAGCCCTTTAGTTTATGCATATCGCCAATGGGGTCCTAGAATTGAGTTTAAACTTGTGATGTTTTTGTTCACAACGATAAAGCTTATTTTTTAAGTACAATGATACTTTGTGCGACCGCAAAGGATTTAAATTGATTTTTAAATCAATTTAAAAAAATAACTTCGGGGCCCTTCTTCACAGAAAAGGTTCTACTTGACAGCTCGTTCCAAGGGGACCATAGTTGTGTTGTCAATACTTTTTTTTTTTGCTGATTAAAATGAAAAAGGTGCAGGTGGTTATGTTACACATGACCAGTATGACAAAGAACTTTTCAAGATGATTGTTGAAATTTTCGATAAGAATGTCCGGTCCAAATTTCCCCATGATTCCCTTATAATTACATAAGACAACTCTTTTGTGAATAGTTTTAAGACATAATATCAACGTCTTATCGAACTAAGGGGACGGAAATTGCAAATGGAGCTGCAATAGAAATCAAGGTGAAATCAATCGACTTTCCCTCACCACTCGAAAGTTATCAAGATGCGGAAATGTTTTTGCAAGGCTGTTGCAAGCAATTGGCGGCAGCAAAGTAAATTTCAACAGCAAACATTAAAACTGATCTTTCAAGGGCTCTAATTGAATTCGAAATAGTTATTCTATATTTCCAGAAACAGAATTTCGCCGCGGCACAATAAAAAGGCAATCGCAGTAATCGATTTATTACTTCCTGCGTAAAATAAGCGATTTATTTTAACTGCGTAACTTCAGATAATGGTCAGATGCATGTGCAGTATCAAAAACCATAAAGTTTGATACCCATATTGCCCTAACTCTTATGGTTTGGCAAATGTCCCCTCATCGGAACATCCGCGGGGCCTCCGGCCACTCCGGATTGTAGCCAATACTTCCGAAATTTCAAATTTCATGTCCAGTATCAAAAACCATGAAGTTTGATACCCATATTGCCTCAACTCTTATAGTTCGGGAAATGTCCCCCCACCGGAACATCCCCGGGGCCTCCGGATTGTGGTCACTACTGCTGAAATGTCAGATTTTTTGTCCAGTATCAAAAACCATAAAGTTTGATACCCATATTGCCCTAACTCTTATGGTTCGGCAAATGTCCCCTCATCGGAACATCCGCGGGGCCTCCAGCCACTCCGGATTGCGGTCACGACTGTCGAAATGTTAAATTTCATGTCCAGTATCAAAAACCATAAACTTTATCGCAACCACAACCAACTTGACCCAAAGGGAACTGGTTCTCGATCAACACGGAGACCCCTTCTTGATGCCGTTAACCGGAGCCTTCCGGGATCAGCAGCTTGACCACATCGGTCCCTAACGTTCTTCCTTGATGGCCTGCAGCGACAATCCGTCCCGTTCCTGCGACGGCCCGAGCCATTTCGGCGACCTCTCCACGTCTTTGACCGGGGGAAATTTCTGCTGTCCCTTCTGATTCTGCAACTGCCACTCGATGTTGACTCCTCGGCTGTCAGAAAATTATGAGCTTGAGTGGAGATGATTTTAGATACATCAATCTCACGTCTCTCGGAGAGGATGATCGGGAAAGGTTTGTTCAACCAATCAGCGTGAAGGAAAAGGAGGGGAAGTCTGCGAAGAGGGGAAATCGCCACGTAACGATTTCGCTTCGCAAAAAATTGGGTTCCGATCTTTTTATTCATTCTCTTTACACATACTACACTGAAAGAAACCAACATAGCAAATTCAAATGCTTTTCCACGTGAGCTGCTTCAAAAACCTACACGATGAATTCATATGTTTTTCCTTTGACCCTTACATTATTTTCAGGTCATATGGATGTGATAATCATTTGAAAACAGCTGATTGCTAGCGGAAACCATTTCATTCTTTTTTCGCATGGTGTTCACGTTGGAGTCAAGTGATTTTCTCTTGGATTGGCCCCATCAGTCTTTTCCCCTTGATAGTTAGGTGGAAACCACGTTAAAATTGTATGTTTTGAATTTGAAAGTCAAGTGTCTTATTTTTTCGGAAATTCATTGAGCAAGATGGCGAGAAGGAGAACGGCACGTTCAGAGCTCGTCCCGAGCCCCAAGAGTTTTAATTTGTTAAAACTAGGATTTTAATATTAAAATTCATGAAGAATCGGAGTTGATCACGGTAAGCATATTAATTATCAAAAAAAAAATGCTAAAATAACAACTTTTTCTATATCATTTTTCTCATTTAATCGATTTCTGGAGTGTCCAGTCCGCAGTGAACCGACTTCGGACAAATCTTTGAGAGTGCACAGTGTCCAAAAATGCCCGAAGGAACATTCGGTGGCCAGTGACTGAGGAACTGCAAGCGTGGACTTAACAATAGAGCTTTATGACGTTTCATGTACGCACACTAGCGCACCATTTGATTTTGCTGGCCGGACAAAATTTAACCTCACTTTTTTTTCGTGTACGTACACGCAATACATACGCATGTAGATTACTCTATGCGGCAACGCAAGAGATTTATTTGTGTTTTTTTATTTATTTTGTTGTGTTAGTGTGATCCAACTGGCTTTGCCAAGTTGTGTTTTTGTTTTGTTATAGTTATTAAAAATGCAATACAATATGATAAATAAAATACAAATTTTGAAAATGAGTGTTGTCTTTATTCTTTTTTAACCTGCAGAAAAACAAACATTTTGGGGTGCTATCCATTTCATCTTCAAAAGAATTTCACGTGACATGCATGTGTGATTACATGTGAATTTCGCGTGTTTTTCATTTAATTTCGATGAGAATTTCACTTGAATTTACCGGTGCACGCGATGAAAATTTTCTATGTGATTTACACATGATACTCACATGACAAGTCGAATGGGGCAGATTCATGTGGAAAACATGTAACATTACTATGTGCCTTTCTTTCAGTGTACACACCACCTAGAGCACCAAACAGTGCGTTGCAAGTGTATTTGTAGCAAGAAAGCGCCATCGACTGTGGATTTGCTCGTGTGTGTATGTGTGTGTGTGTAGTAAACCACACTAAAATTGTGTTCGCAGAACCACACTAATATCGAAAATCGATTTTCCCCAAGATCGATCGGATGAGCAAACTCGTGAAGGGTAGTTGCACGGCAGAAACCAGGCGCACACAAATGAAGCTCCCCAGCCCGCGTTTGTGTGTATGCGTTGATAATTTGGTGCTCTTTCAAGCCCCAAACTTGCCACTCGATTTCCCTTCCGCACACACAAACACTCACTACCGTACCCAACCAGATTTTTAAAGAATACTCTTTCGTGTGAATTGGCCCTGAAAAGGGCCATTTTAACGTCTTATGACGATGATAAAACCATGCGATGATGACACTCCAAGTTGCCGGCAATTTTCCCTCCCGCGCCTGCTCTGCCTCTCTTTCCAATTTTTCAATTCTCTCCTTCCTCTCGGCGGCTCTACTGTGCTGCTGCTGCTTCTCGATCCTCCTCGTGCAAAGCTTCGGACTCGTTTGAGCTTCAACCGGCGGCACGGCGCTCTTTTATAACCTCGCTTGGCTGTGAAGGCTCGACGCTTTCGAAGCAGTGGCAGAGAGCAAAATTTGCTAAGTGCTAGATACTTGAATCTGATTAATGTGTTCGGGAAAGGTTGCGCTCAACCAATCAGCGACCGGGATTTTCCCGGTCTGAATTTTTATTTTTCATCTTAACTTTTGAGTACTTTAACAAAGTTTTATGCAGGCCAAGTGCGAATGATGCTGATGATACCTCTTCAGTTGACGCTCAGGCGAGGAACATCCTGGAAGGAGCGTCACTGACTACGTCCGTAGTCCTGTTAGATCATACTTGATCAAGACAGTATAGCTCTGGTTCCTTGCAAGTGTCCTATTTTCTTACCTCCACGTTGGCTTGGTTTTCATGATGACCTAGCTGGTGGCCTGTGGAAACGGATCGTAAACCTTTGACCAAAGTCAAAGTCGAGACGGCTAAAAGAAAGGGGCGCGACAATGTGGGAAAGGGAAGTAATTTGTGATTGTAGACGGTATTGTTTTGATTCGCAGTATGTTGAGTCAACTGCTGTGGATGTACCTGAAACATCGCACAACGGGGTTTCTCTTCTCTTCATTCTCAGCTACCACCTATCTTCTGTTTATTTTGCTTCACTGATTTTCTAACGCGGCTTCTGTTTACTATCCTCCATTTGATTTCGATTTTACTCATTTGATTCTCTTATTTCTCAACGCTTTTTCACTCTATTTTACCAATTGATGCTGCTGTAACATACTTTCTGCTTTCCCTTAATTTGGCAGCGATGTCAATTTTGTTATCATCTGCCTTTTCTTTATTTATCTATTTGAATAATTTTTCATTTGCCCTATAAATTGCCCTCAATACAATCTAAGCTTGTTTGTTACCTCTATTTATTAATTATTGTTAATTTATTTATCTACTTCATAAATTACTATCTTTCTTTTACTATTGATTCTTCAAATAGTATATTTCTTTCACTGTCCATTGTTTTCAATCTTCACCCTTTTCTTCAAACAAATGAGGTTCGAGCCCTTACTCAATTTTTGGAGTGATCAAAGAATTAACACAAATATTACTATTGTACTTTTGAAAAACTTTTATAAAATGCTTAGGATCAAAAATTGTAACAAAACACCGCGACAAAAGAAATAGCAACAGATAAACAGACTCAACAATAGGGAAGATTTCAGGAGAATACAAAACACAGTAAATAACAACTAGTTTTTGAATTCAAACTAAAAATAAAACAGTTTTTGCTATAATGAAAGTTGATAGGCACACTATAAATGGTTAGGCGCTTATACTTACATCAAACCACAGACAAACAGACGTGCAACTCTTTTTCAAACCATCGCCAACTAAAACCGTCATTTCAAATTCAAATCAGTCAAAAAATGGATGCCGTAGTACCGCAACAAGACACGAACGTCGTCGGTGGCGCCACCGTATCCCTTGGCCCTTTGACGTTTCAGTGCATCACCGTGTGTGTGTGCAATGTTTTCTTTATAGCCAACACGTGGGGAGAAAAACCAATGTTGCATTGTTAATTTGATTTGGTTAACTGCGGTAGATTTTCTTGAAATAATTCGATATGGTAGAAGTGTGACTTTCGGTCGATGACATCTTGACCAACGATCTGTTGTTTGGTAAAGAGACTTGGAGGAGGAGACAAAGACACGACACTGGAGTTCAAGGCAGTCCAGAGTAGATTAACTGAACATTTTGAAAACAGGATATGTAAAAGAATAAATCAGTTTAACACAATTTAATTGATGGACTTCCACTCCCCTTCACCTCTAGCAGCTGCATTGGTTTTTTCGTCCGACCGACATCAGTTAAACATGCTCATAATTTGGTGAAATCCGCCAGTATAAATGCTATTTCCTAGGTTGTTCCCTTGAAGACCTTGAATCTGAAGCAACCCATTCGCCTTGGCACCGTGGCTATTTTTTCACTGTAACATGAACTAATGATATTGCCACTCCGCTAAAACTAAATCGGAACCTCCAACCCTTTTACATGCCCACACCCGGCACAGCCAGTTGGATTAGCTTGGAAGATAACAATACGCAACCTGCGATCAGTTTTATTCAATCTTACGCGACTTGCCCATCACACCGGTTCTCATCTTATTTCCTAAACAAAACTGCAGGTCACGGGGCAGAACATGCTGCGGAATACTATGTGGAATGTTATTATGATGGGAGTTTAGCAAGATTATTCAACTTTCCAGCCCATCTTTTGCGAATTTTCTGGGCATAGAATGAGAAAACAAAATCGACAGCAAACATAAACAAACACCTGTCAGTTTTCATTCGTACACGCTTAGAGCGAAAAATGGGTACACGCTTAATTTGGTTTATCGAAATGATGATGTTTTCGCAACAGGACTGCAGATAGCGCTAGTGTGCAGCCCAATTTCGAACTTTCTTTGGTAAACGATGGATTTTTTGATAAAATCAATGATGATTCACGTCTGTTTGTCTGTGATCAAACCCTACGTAATGTACCACCCCCGGCCGAGTTAAAATGCGTAACCGGAAAAGAAGGTGTGCATGCCTGGCACGAACACTCAAAGCGTGTTCTAGCGTGCTGCTCGTACTGACTCAGAGCAAGGGTGAGATGTAGGTGTAAGGGCAGTGCGTGTTCGTCGGGAACCTAGTGCATAAGATCGGTCAAGGCCCGTTCTTACACTGAAAATTGCGAATTGCGAATTGCGAATTTAACAAAGTTTTATCAACTTTGTGAGGTAGTCTACTTGCAATTTAAGACTTCCCCTTTCGTTTGGTGGATAAAGCATGCAGATTGCTTGAATTGGGTGGAAGATATAAGCGTTTAAACGATTACACAAATCGTTACACTTTCGCTTCGCGAAATTTTGGATTGACACCCGTAGACAGTGCCCTTAGGACAAAGTTCTTTGTCAAAAAAAAAAGTGCCCAGAAAGGGTTTTTGATCGTGAATAAAAACCTTTCTGCAGAAAAGAATCAACACATTCCAACAGTCTGCAGCACTTTCCGTAGTTTATGCATGACCCTTTCGATGTTGACAGATCCTGCCATCATCAGTCGCAGGGATCACTGTGAAGAAAGAAATTGGGAAATGTCAAGGCAAGAAATTTTTCTGTTCGACAACCTTCCACGTCATTTTGCTAAAATTTTGTGAAAAAATATAAAGATTTTATTGTACATTTTAGTGCTACAACAAACTGTGATCGATTGCCCGTTGCGCGATAAATAACCCGAATGGATATTTGACGAAAACAAGTGCAGCAAAGTTTCCCTTCCGATCCCCAATCGCTAATGTTTTGATTTTTGTGGTGATGATTATGCGATGCATCGACGTCGTATTCCGGAAGAAGCAGCAAACGAGTCGTTTTCAGTGGTCACGATAGGTGGTGGGGACACGGTTGAACCACCGGTGCAAGAATACAAGGAAAAGCCCAAATATCCGCAGGCGAACGGGGGCTCCGCCAGCAGCTGGTTGCCGTCGATTCCGCAAAAGTTTATCTCAAGCGTCATTTCCGCTGGCCACTCGTTTGGAACCGGATTGTCGTCTCCGGGACCACAGGCACCGCCACAGGTTGGTTATTCCGTCGGTGGGGGAAACTATTTTGACGAGCAGGAACGCGAGGACGACGACGACGAACCGGAATTCATCATGACTGCGCGGGACAGATCGACAGAGTTTGCGAACGCGATTCGGTCGCTGCAGGGCCGGAACATTCAGCGGGCGGTCAATGTGCGCGATCCGCGCAAGGCCAAGCAGCTCCAGAGCTACTCGGAGTTTATGATGATCGCCAAGCACATCGGGAAGAACATTGCCAGCACTTATACGAAGCTGGAGAAGCTGACGATGCGTGAGTTTTTTTTAAAGGGAACTTGGGTTTGGAGTCGGATTTGATGGGATTTTTATGTATTTTTAGTGGCCAAACGTAAAACCCTGTTTGACGACCGGCCGGCCGAGATCCAGGAGCTGACGTACATCATCAAGGGCGATTTGAACTCGCTGAACCAGCAGATTGCGCGGCTGCAGGACGTGTCCAAGTCGCAGCGCAAGTCCACGACCGGGAAGCATTTGCTCTCACATTCCTCAAACATGGTGGTCGCGCTGCAGGCCAAGCTCGCCAACATGAGTTCCGACTTTAAGCAGGTGCTGGAGGTGCGAACGGAAAATCTCAAACAGCAAAAAACGCGACGGGATCAGGTTGGTTGGGGTGAAGATGACTAGTGTGACTCTATGTTACTAACGTTTGTCCTCTTTTACAGTTCAGTCAGGGCCCAATCTCGAGCAGTTTGCCACCGTCGACGATGCGTGGCTCGACGCAGGGTAGCTTGCTGCTTCAGGAGCAGCAGGACCAGATCAGCATCGATATGAACGCCCCCGGTGGGTCCAACTCGGAGCGAGCCCCACTGCTTCAGCAGCAGCAACAGCAACAGCAGCTCGTGCTGTACGACGAATCGGACAGTTACGTGCAGGAGCGCGCCGAAACGATGCAGAACATTGAAAGCACGATCGTCGAGTTGGGCGGAATTTTCCAACAGCTGGCCCACATGGTCAAGGAGCAGGAAGAAATGGTCGAGCGAATCGACACCAATCTTCAGGACGTGGAGATGAACGTGGAAGCGGCTCACGGCGAGATTTTGAAGTACTTCCAGTCGGTGACCAAGAACCGCTGGTTGATGATAAAAATCTTTGGCATTCTGATACTGTTTTTCATATTCTTCGTTATATTTTTGGCCTGAGCAGCTGCTGCACGAAGTGTTGGTATTACTTGTCCTTTCTTTCGAATCGAGCACGCGCTAGTACTAGCAATTGAAAAGGGTTAATTTCTTGATGTACATATTTAACACGGTTATTAATACAAATAAAAGCTATAATCTTTTATACAGTTTGACTCGCGTTTTATTCTTCTCTAAACGAAACAATCTTAAAACCAAGACGTTTTGTGCATCTGCTTGTACTTGGCCATATTAATGAGGATAGAGCTCTTGATCTGTTCCTTATCGCGGTTGATCCCGTAGTAGTCGACAAACTGTCCTTGCGGGTCACAGAGGTACATAATAATCGTGTGGTCAACAATGTAATCCTCGTCCTGATCCTTCGGCCCCGCACTGAAGTACACTCGGAATGCTTTGCACACTCGCGCAATCTGGTCCACGGTTCCCGTCAGCCCAAGAAGCCGCGGGTGGAACTCTTTCACGTACTTGCCGACGATTTCCCGCGTGTCCCGCACCGGGTCAACTGTAATGAACAACGGCTGGATCGTATCGGCCTCTTCCACCTTGGCCAGCCCGTCCACCACCGCTGCCATCTTCTCCAGCTCGTCCGGACAAATGTCGGGACAGTGCGTGAAGCCAAAGTAAATCAGCAGCCACTGGCCAACAAAATCGGCCGACTTCCGCACATTGCCCTCCGCATCAACCAACTCCCACGCACCACCGATAGCTGCCTTGCCCAGCTGGCGCTTCCTCTCGCGCATCAGAGCTGCAAAAAAAAGCACCCAAAATCAGTCAAACAAATGATCCCACCAAAACCCAACTCCCACTCACCCTGTTCCTTCTCATCCTTGACGTACCACATGAAGCCCAGCCCGCCGAGGCCGGCCGTCGCAATCAGCGCAAAGCTTTTCCACGTGATGGGTCCCTTGCCCTTCATTGGGTCGGACGTCCTGCCACCCCCGCCACCAGCACCAGTCGATGCCTGGCGCATTTGCCAGCAGCTTTTCGTTCCGGTCGCGATCCGGCTGCGGTTCTGCTGAGTCAGTAGGCGTGCCAGTAGCTTCGACATGGTCGAGTTTGTAAATGGCTTTTTTTTCAAATACTGGTAGTTGACGCGAAGAGTACTAATGCAAGGGTTGGGAAATGCGCCCTAAAGCTCGCGTTGTTTCACCGGTTCCTCTTGTATCAGCGGCACAACCTAAAAAGATGTTCAGAAACTGTTCCGCGACGCATTGCACAACTTCAAAAAATCCGAAAACGGACTGTCAAACACACGCGAAGAAAAACATGAAAGGGTCGGGTGGAGATTACGCAACGCACGCTGGCGTTATTTTTTTTTTCGTAACGCACGAGGCGTTATCACATAATGAAGGCACAGATTGGGATTTTGAAGACAAAAATATTGCAAGTTGAATCGAGATTTTTAAGCATGCCGTTGACGAAGTTGGAAATCAGTAACAACATTTAACAAGAGCGATACCTGCTAACCTGCTATTTCGAGAAAATCTCAGTGGGTTGATTTTCTGTGTTATGCTTTGCCCCGATCGGCCTTCGGCAGCTTGATTTTATTTTTCCATTAAGGCTTGTACTGTCATCCCACATATTCGGAACGGTTTCCAGATTGGCCACTGTTCAAAAAATCATAGCAAATCGATAATTGAACTTAATGTTTCGCTTCTACCTTCATTTGAAAGCTTTCTTTGCGATCTTTCGAATGATGTATCGAACATCTGCAAATTTTAACTTTTATATGAAGTTTTTGAAGAATTACTTTGACCCTTGAAATCCACAAATTCAAAACACTTTTTTTTTTACGAATGTAAACAAACTTTGTATTTCTCCAGGAGAACATATTTATTACCAAATAATGACTTCACACACTGAAACCAATGAAACTCAAGCTTAGTGATGTTTTATACATGGTTTGATAACTTTTTTTTTGTGAAAATATCAGTTAAATTCAGGTGTTCCACAATAGAGCATTCTACGTACGTATGTATTGCGTATACGTACACGAAAATAAAGTGAGGTTAAATTTTGTCAGCCAGCAAAACCAAATGGTGCGCTAGTGTGCGTACGCGAAACGTCATAAAGCTCTATTGTGGGAGGCACAATAACATCCCACAATTATGAAACAGGCCATTTGGAGGCAGTGTTTTGCTGCTTTGGACAAAATAGTCTTGGAATGATGTTTTTTGTTCCAAAAGTCCTACTTTTACTAGTGAAATAGCAAGATAATGTCCAAATGAAGGTTCTAAAAATAGTTAACTATTTAACCTTATAAGGTCGACAGAAAAGCTACTTTTGGCATGCTATTGACAAATTATCATAAAAGTGTTCCGAATTTGTGGGTGTTCCGAATAGGTATGTGGGATGACTGTATGCTGAGCGGAAGGAACGCAAAACTCCATATAAAAAAACGCCCACGAAAAGATTTTTCTTAAGCGGTACGCAGCTGAAAAGTAACAGAAACGGAAAGATCGCGTTTAACGTTTCTTCGCGCGGTGCTTGTTTGTAATATGTTTTAATGAAAAAATCGAAGAATTGTAATTTTCCTTTTTGATTGCGACTGATAAAACGTTTTAAATAATTTTGTATTAATTGGATATAATAATAATAATTCCCGCCGAATCTCAAAATGCAGAATATTTAAATTAAAAAGACAGATGTAGTTTTTTGGTCGAAATGGAGTAAAAAAAAGAAGTTGTCTATATAGATGTCGGCCATCGTGTCACCAACTATTTATTGCTATTTAGTACCAACCAGTACTCTGGATTACGAGTCTGCGCTGTCCGATTGATCCACACTCGCGGGACCAAAATGAAGTAAATCAGAGTGAAATTAAACTTTACAATAATCATACAAAAATCTATGTTCTTACTGAAAATACATCTATAATCTGACATTTTGAAATCCAACCAAACAACAAATTCAAAAATATGAAAACACAAACATTTCAGAAATTTCAAATAACATTTTTTTTAAAGATAATAAAGAAAATTTCAACAAAAAACTCTGAAATTTGGAAATTCAAAATTAAAAATATGCAGAATTGAATAATAATTTTAATATTAAAGTTTTTATAAATTCAATATCTCAAAAATGTTAAAATTCGGAAAGAATGTACAAGTCGAAATTTCAAATGTTTAAAAAATCGGAAGTATAGAAATTCGTAGATACAAATTTACGAAATCGTCGAAATTATAACAATCAAAAACTCTATTTCTTCCGAAATTAATAAAATCTAGAATGAAAAATTAAGAATTTCAGAGTTTCTGAATTTAAGAATTTAAACATTTAAGAATTTAATCATTTAAGAATTAAAAATTTTAAGAATTTAAGAATTCAAGAAAAAAATTAAACATTTGTACCCAATTTGTACCAGCCTTATTTTATAATTTCCTAATTTCCGAATATTCTAATTTCCATATTTCCACATTTCCTATTTTCTTAACTTCCTAGCTTCCTAAACTCCTAGTTTCCTAATTTCCTAACTTCCTAATTTCCTGATTTCCTATATTCCTAATTTCCTAACTTCTTTACTTCCTAGTTTCCTGATATCCTAATTTCCCAATTTTCTAACTTCCTCACTTCCTAATATCCTAATTTCCTAACTTCCTTACTTCCCAGTTTCCTAATTTCAAAATTTCCTAATTATCTTATTTTCTTTATTTTACTAATTTGCTAATATCGAAACGAAACTATTGGCACTACGCCCCCCGGGGCATGGCCTTCCTCTAACGTGGGATTTCTGCTCCAGCGCCTCTGACGAGACAGGAGAAACCGGGACCGACGTTTTACTTCACCATCCGATAGAAGCTCAGTGGATAAGGCGGGAATCGAACCCGCGTCTCATAGCATCATCGGGATCGGCAGCCGAAGCCGCTACCCCTGCGCCACGAGACCCACTAATATCATAATTTCCAAATTTTCACGAAAAGAACACGCAACATTTCTTGACCTTCCGATCAGCATACCGTACTTTAGACTGATCGGGTCGTTACGTTTCTCAGTGGGAACATTCAAAATTTTGTACTAGCAATTGAATTGTAATCTCAAAAAAACTAATTATGAAAACTATCGATTTTGTCAATTATTATTCTGGTTTTGCCTTGGGTTTTGTGATATTCTAGATAAATCATAGATCAATATTCTTTTTACACATGATGAATTTATATTTTTAAACATCTCATCTTTATTTTTTTTACTTTTTTGTAATTGTTGGCTGGACTGCATGTAAAGATTCTTCGCTTCATTTCCCAGTCAGGTTAAATCCCGTCTACGGACGATGAACCCATGGTTTATAGTTTTATAGATCTTTTTTGATATCTTTTCTTTATTGTTGAAACAAGTTGAGTGTGTTTGTGTTTTTTTTTCTCTGTTTAGAAACGGATAGTGAAAGCTATCTATTGTATAGTACCGCGGGCGATATGGATTCGTAGCAGAGCGGAAACCTAATTGTACCAATACGAAACTGCTTCCACGTTTTGCGTTTGCGAAGCATACATACCATAATTTTCAACTAAATTTTGAGCTAAAATTGTCAACTACAACAACGGAGATGCGCTAATTTAGATGATTGATTACGTGTGTGGGGTGCGTAAAAACTGAATTAAATCAAAATCGCGTATAAAAAGAGAGTTGAGTCGCCAGAAAGAAAATCGCTAAAATAATATCATAAAACAGAACAATAAACAAAAACACTAAATCGAGGGGGAGGTTTTGCTACAGCGTTGTTTTTGTTTACTCTTTTTTTTCCGTCAAGCTCCGCGTGGAACGGTTGAACATCAGTGTAGAGCATTTTTGATTTTTTTTCGGAATCCATTGAACTTGTATTGTTTGCTTTTGTTGTTGTTGTTATTTGCCGCTACTAGCTTAAGACAATTTATTTTATTCCTACACTCACTGTTTGAAGGATTTGTTTAAATAGCTACGCTCACGATTCCTACCACTGATCAAGCCAGATAGCTGTAGGTGTCCTTCTGTCCTTCCTGGCGCTCCAGATATTCCTTCTCGATGAGGATGTCAATACATTTCTGGGGGAAGAAAAAGTGCATTCGTCAGCATTTCTGATTTGTAAACCGTGCGCTGCTCCAACTCACCTTGATGACCTGCACTTTCGGCTTGAATCGCGTCGACAGCTGGTTCAGCACCTCGCCGACAAGACACGTGTGGTTCAGCACCTTGCGCATCTTCATAATCCGCACGATCGCCGCCTGGATCAGGATCTTTCGGTCCTCCTCGATGTGCTTGTGGGTGGCCTCCTGTTCCACCTTCAGTTCGGTCTTGAGCGGGAAGTTGATGTTGATTCGGAGCTTTTTGCTGAAAATAAGAGGGAACAAATTACAGATTGAGCTGTTCGGGATGATGAGTCACTCGACGTACTTCTTGAAGCCAGTGTTCAGTTCTACCGACGAGCTTGTCGTGAGATTGGCCTCGTCGTCGGACGATGTGAGCAGTTTCGATTTCAGCAGAATCTGGAGCACCTGGATTAAACTCTCCTGGTTGATGCCTGCGGAAAAAAGAGAAACGAACCAAGAGTTAGCATGTTTACAACCGGGTCGAAAGGCCACACAAAACTCACTGGTATTTTCACCTAGCTGCTGGATGGTCCACGACTTTTGCTCGTTGAACTGTAGCAGGACGGCCATCTGGAAGGTGCTGGCCTGTAAAATGGAAGCAGGTTTAGTCGTTGCTCAATCCCGAATCGGTTCCGAAGGCAGCATACCTGAAGCGTGTACCTCAGCCGGAAACAGTTGGTGATGAGTTCGCCACGGCACATGTTGTACAGCCAGTTGAGCTTCCGTCCGGAATGTTGCTTGGCGTAAAAGTTGTTGAACCGGTGCACAGATTGTTCCAGCTGAAAGAGAGCGAGAGGGACGTTGTAAAATATGCAGTTTGAAAGTGGAAGAAACTCGGTACTTACCTCGAACGGCAAGGAAAAGGTGAAGCTCTGGTTGAACGGCCAGGAGCCGCTGGACAGCACTAGAATACTAAAGTCAATATCGTTGCCGGTCTGCTTGGAGGCCTCGCGCAGCCCCTTGACGTGCTGGCGGTACTGCTCGTTGAGATCCTTCGAGACGCCAATGTCCTGGAACATCCGCTGCAGCTTGCTGGTGTACTCGAAGCCGCACGCCTGCTTCAGCTTCGAAATCATCGACGCTTCGGCATCGTCGCTGGCGGACATGTGGTGGCACAGCCGTTTGGCCAGCATCTTGCTGTAGAACTTTTGGAACACGTCCTTGTCCTCGATGTACTTGAACACGACCATCACCTGGTTCAGCGTGTCTTCCAGCTCGGCCTCTTCCGGATTTTTGCTCGACTTTTTCAGCAGCAAATCACAATACTTGGCCAGCAGCTCGGGGCTCTTGCTGGCGCTTTTGCTCGCTTCCGTGACGGCGTTCGTGTTGATAAACTTGCCGCAGGCCTTGTCCAGCGCGGCCACGAATCCGCTGTCGTTGTTGAAGGCCGTAAGTACCAGCGCGTTGTATTTCTTGTGCACCTCCAGGATGGTCTGGACGTAGATCTTCGGGTCATTGAGTGCCGCCTCGCCGCACTTGGCAATCGCCGCCAGGCCTTGGTTGTGGATGTGGGTTTCCAAGATGGCCTTCAACTCGACCAGGCCCTCGGTGATGCGTGCCACCAGCGAGTACATTCTGCGCAGATCCGAGTTCTTGTCCGAGTCGAGCAGGTTCTGGAACTCGGTGCGGAACTGTTCCAGGTGCTTCTGGATCAACACTCGCTCGCACGTCTTCGCCAGCCTGTCCTGCGTACTTTCATGCAAATACACTTGCACACGTTTCTGCTCCTCGTTCAGGCGCAACTCCACTCGCTTCATGTACTCGGTGACGGGATTCTCCCGCAGGAATTCCGCAGACTCGCGGGTGTAGAACATCTCGGTGTCCTCCAGGAAGATATTCTCGAAGCTTTCCTTGTACACGGAAAGGTTCTGACCCTTGGCGTTCGGATCCTCCTCGTTTAGTCCCAGCTCGACGTAGCAGTTAATTACGCCGGACACGAGCCGGGAGTTGATCGTCTCCCCGTTACGTTCGCGCTCAATCAGCTTCAGCACGGCGTTCGTGACCTGCTTGTTCAGGTGCTTGAACAGATTCCCGCGCCAAGTGACCAGCGCCAGCTGGTAGATCTCGTACACGTCCTTGCGGCCCTCCTCGCACTCGCGCTTCACCCAGTGCCGGTTCAGGTAGCCGCAGACACCGTTCAGCACCTTGCTCGAGAACTGGTACTCTTCCCATCGTTTCGTGTAGAAGCTCAGCACTTCCTCATCCATCAGGTCGATGCCATTCTCCTGCAACGCAATCAGATACTCCTCGAGGAACTCCTTCAGCCGTTTGTACAGCTCCTGACCAACGAGTTGGGCTCCGCCTGGAAGCAAAAAAAAACGCACACATTACCGATCAAAACGGTCTGCCCCGTACAGGAGTGGCGTCGTCACTACATTTACCGGACGGAATGGCCGTTCCCTTCTTCGAGACCTTTGAGGACGTTTGCCGGTTGGCAGGCTGCTGGTGCACGCTGGTACAGTAGTTGTAGACATGTCTGCAAGAAGAAGAAACAAAGGAGAGCTATAATTAACCAGGTTGCGTTGCGTTGTGTGGCGGCGCTGCCAAAACGGAAACGAAGGTTTATTCGGCATCGTCGTGAGTGCGATGTCCGTTCAATCTTAGTTGGGCTTCGTGTGTCTCCGCAATGATATCGAATGTTTGTCTGTTGTCTGTTCTGTGCCGTCGACGCCAGATTAGATAATGGGAAAGTAGGCAATGTTTACGGTTGTGCAGTTAGCACTTGGGCAAAACGCGCAATGGTATTGATCATTGCACTGAGCGTCGCACTTTTCCAGATACAGTCCAGACTCGAATATCCGAAGGCCTCCAAAAAAAATCACTTCGGATAATCGAATCATGATTTTTATTTTCGTTGTCTTCTTTTTGATTGTCGATCTCAAGTAAACAAAAAAAAATCAAACCATCCACATTAACGACCCCCGGGTCTTTTGTGGTCTCTATTGCAAGTTTCTGCTCGAACCTAGGAGTCCGAAGGCTTGAATGGGGAGAGCACCCAAACCTCTTTTTACTCCAAGGAACCTTCCACCCCAGTGTTTGAACTGACGACCTTTGGATTGCGAGTCCAACCGCCGCCAGCGATTCCATCGGAGTAGGCTTGGTTTGGTGTGTTGTTTGTACTTATGGCATGGAGACAACACCTACACCTGGAATGACAACCAAGGCCGGGACCGACATTTTACTTCCTCATCCGATGGAAGGTTGCAGCAGATGGGAATCGAACCCAGAATCATCCGCTTACAAAGCGGACAGCGTAACCATTCGGCCACGCACTGCCAAGTAAACATGACCCCTAAAATGCTAAAAATGAGTAAGAATTTTTAAACCCAAATTTTCAGTTTTTGCTTTTTGGGTGTTTTTGAATACCCCTGACTTGTGCAGAAGAGAAAGAAAGTTTGGTATCCATCCAGTGAATCGTTTAAGAGCACCTTGCTAAGAAGTTTTGGTGTTCCAGGACCCTCGAGGTTGGGACATTGTATTTCCACAAATGCCCTGGTCATTTTTTGCCGCCGATGAAGTCTCTCAAGTCGTTATACAGATTGAAGGGAATGTTCCGGAAGTTTAACGTGTCGGCGTACGAACACCCAGTGACTGTGTGGTTCAACTGACCTTCTCTTTAGGAGAGTCGGTGAGAAGTGTTTGGTCGAATGATGGTTTCAACGATAAGAGCCATCTCTCGGCAGCTTCTAAAAAACACACACTTCGTCTAAAGACCATAGGGCTTTTGTTAATTTGATTATTATCCACCGGTATCTACCGCGGTAAATGAAATACTTCACTTTGACATTTCAGGATACATTTTCGTGTAGCATGTTTTGTCACGCGGTGGGTGCGTTCAGTGCTGCCGTTGTTGCAACACTTTGTGAACGCATCCCAGAAATGTCAGTTTGACAAATGGTCATTAGTGAACGTATCCCAGAAATGTCATCTTGACAACTGGATTTTGATGTTTTGTTTTCCAATCGGGGGTTTTGTTTGCGCCACCAGATTCGGTGAGTATTTTGAAATTCGTTTTTATATTTTCCTGAGTAGGTAAATGATGTGTCCTTCTCCACCCAGCGCTGAAGCGTCCTTGGTCGACTGGAGGAGAGCAGAGATGGTCCGGACTGGCCGGCCGAACATCTTTTCCGCCAGAGACTTGCCACCGAGGTCGCCGATTGGGATCGAGCGGTACACTTGCAAAAGCGTCTGCAGTGCTTCCTCAAGTGCCCAGCGTTGGAGTCGATTCGCGGTGTTCTGGTTGCACTGCCATATTTCCCCAACCAGCGTGATGCACAACCCTGCGCATCTCGTTCAGCTGTGGTTTGGCGCGCCGTTAACGGCGGATGGAAGGTTCGAGAAAGCAAGCAACAAAAGGAAGGTTCAAGAAGAAGAAAAATCGGCGTTCATCAGTATCAGTCTTGCTTTAACACGCGAAGCAAAAGGAAGAATAAAAGCGGAAGTTAGTTAGTTATTCCGGCGTGTTTTATTTCGTGTCCGTTCCGGGTTCAGCGACCAAGTCCAAGTTCTACGTTGAAACATATGGTCCTTCAAGTCCGGATAGTCGGGAACCGGTGAACATGGACAAACTGGAACGGGTCCGAAATGCGCAGCTTGCGCAGGTGAAAAGGGAGCTTGCAGCGGCCGAAAAGCTCGGCGAACGGAAAGCGTCCATTGGAGAAGCGACGGATCGGCTACTTCTCTATATTTTGCTTCTTCCGACTTTGTTGATACGACCTTTAGTTGCTGAGATATTGCCATGCAAAGGTTTTAAAACAGGAAAATTTATGTTTTCTAAGTCTAACCCAAACAGCCCACCATTTTTCAATGTCGATATCTCAGCAAATAATGGTCCGATTTTCAATGTTAATATATGAAACATTTGTAAAATTTTCCGATCTTTTCGAAAACAATATTTTCAAAATTTTCAAATCAAGACTAACATTTTAAAAGGGAGTAATATTGAATGTTTAGAACAAAAACAAACATGAGAATTAGGTTTTTTGTAGAACAAAAAATCTCAAAATGAAATTTTCCAAAAAAGTGTCCACGTGAATTATTGATGGGCCCTGGTCGAGGCCAGACGTGCATCCGCTCTAACTCTTCTTTTAGAGTGCACTCAAAGAGCTTTTAAGAAGTTCTTCTTGAGAGCTTATGAGCACAGTCACATGAAAATATACCTAAAGTCGGGTTTTCCAATGAACCAATGTTTTCTACACATTATTCAAGCATAACATTACTTTAAACGTAAATGCCAACTAGAACAAGCTGGGTGCCGTTAAGAAGAGCTCTTAGTGATGATACATGTCTGGTCGAGGCTTCTGATAATCGAGTCTGGACTATACTTATATACGATCCTGTTTTCCGTTACTAAACCCAAGTAGAAAGTACTTTTGCTGTTTCAATATAAAAAAAGAACGCAAAAAAAGCTATTGTTAATTTTGACCACTCATTTATTTTTAATTTTCGTTAATAACAACATGAAAAATTTCATTTAATTCATCTCAAAGTTATCTGCGAGTAGTTGATGACTCCGTTTGATAAGGATACCCCAGGTTCATTTGGGGAGGATCGTCAAAACTGAGTCGAACCTTGTGAACCTGTTTGATGTACGCAAGTTCGACAACTTGCTATGTGGTTGTTTAACACTAACTGTATCTCGGAGAGCTTGACCATTAGCGTGTCCCAAAAAAACACGAAGTCGAGGAATTCAATGTGCTCAGTTCTCAAATGATAGAAAATCATGTTAGAAACAACTTTCTCATACATGAAAACTGTCGGAAAAATCGTTTACCACGTTCCCTGGGCATTTTTTTGAAAAAAGTCAGTTTTTTCGACAATTTCACAAAATCTGCTTAGAAAAAATGGAAAATTTTAAAATTTCAAATAACCTATACCATTAAATGATGGTCTGTCGTCCAATAAACAAGTTAATGTATCGATTTGGCCTTCTAAAACCTTGTTTTTACTTTCCCGGTAGCTTTTATGTCGAAAAATACGAGTTTTTGCTTTACTTTTTTTCAATCTTTTCCCTCGGTATTGAACACAAAAATTTCCTCATATGTGAGAATACATGCATCTTGTAGGAAATTTTCCGCCGAAGATTTTCGTCTAAGCAACTTTGAAGTTTCATCAACTCTGAGCTGAGATATTCCAGTTTTTGTGAAGAAAGAACACTGAGCAAAACTTACACAGCTCAACGAAGTGTTCTACACATGATCTGGCCCTGCTGTACAGAGCACTCAAATATCAATCGCAAAACACTTGAAATTTCGGTGATTGGCCATGAAATAATGTCAATAGCCAAACACTTGAATTTTAAATGGTGTTGAAAAAAAAAGTACGTCAAGCGATTTACAGGTTCTCGCTTGCTAGTCGTGCACGCTACCACTACGCCGGCCGGCCAGTTGAAGATGGGAGTGTTTTTTGTGCTATTGGTTCTTGCCTCGCTTCTAGCCTTCGATGAAAGTCGCGCAAAAATCAATCAGTGAAACACATTAAATTCATGTGGATAATCACGTTGACTTTGAATAGTGCCTGTTTTGGGTAGATCTTAAGATCATTTTCAAGTGTTTTGCTCATCACTTTGAATAGTTCAAGAAGGTGGGACAAATTCATGAGCAAAACAATTGAAAAGCTTGAGCCACCCGAATGAAAATAACATGTTAAAAAATACCAAAATGTCAACCGCCCAAACACTTGCATTTGATAGTGGTTTGGATTGATGTTGAAACACAAACCAATTAGATCTACGATGTGACATTATTCAATCATTCAAGTGTTTGGGCACTTGAATAAAAAGTGTGGCATATTTTCAGTGAATATTGAATATTTGAAAATGTTGATTTTAATCATCATTGGCATACAATATTAAGGATAATTTAAGCCTAATTTGAAGTGCGGCTGTATCGCATCTGTTTTTAAACATGATTGATTCATCCTTCAATACTAAGGGCCACCTGGTTTTGTTTTCTCATGGCACACTACGTGCTAAATCAATGAATTGCTTTTAGCAAATAACTCATATTTAGAGCATTTTGCATTTAAACCAATCGATGCACGTTTGCTGTGTTTCCATGGATACAAATAAACAAATAACAAATATAAGGTTCAATTGTACGCATTTCCGTGATCTGAACCACAACGTAACGTTTACACTCCTTCTTATAACTCCTGTTGATAAATCCGATGTTCAGGTAAATTAAAAATATCACTAATATTTGGAATTTATTCTATAGGGATCCATTCATTAATCACGTAGACATTTTTTTAAATCTCAGCTCCCTCCCTTCTCATGGTCAATTGTCCATAAAAACTTTTTGGATGGAGCGTGGACAATTGTCAACCCCGTACAATCGAACCATATATTTCGATGCCTCTGTGCTCTTGTACTAAGCTTACTGGTTTTCCTATCTAGATAGCATAAGAGAGCACAGATGCATCAATTTGTTATTTGTTTATTTGTATCCATGGAAACACAGCAAACGTGCATCGATTGGTTTAAATGCAAAATGCTCTAAATATGAGTTATTTGCTAAAAGTAATTCATTGATTTAGCACGTAGTGTGCCATGAGAAAACAAAACCAGGTGGCCCTTAGTATTGAAGGATGAATCAATCATGTTTAAAAACAGATGCGATACAGCCGCACTTCAAAATAGGCTTAAATTATCCTTAATATTGTATGCCAATGATGATTAAAATCAACATTTTCAAATATTCAATATTCTTTCTTCACAAAAACTGGAATATCTCAGCTCAGAGTTGATGAAACTTCAAAGTTGCTTAGACGAAAATCTTCGGCGGAAAATTTCCTACAAGATGCATGTATTCTAACATATGAGGAAATTTTTGTGTTCAATACCGAGGGAAAAGATTGAAAAAAAGTAAAGCAAAAACTCGTATTTTTCGACATAAAAGCTACCGGGAAAGTAAAAACAAGGTTTTAGAAGGCCAAATCGATACATTAACTTGTTTATTGGACGACAGACCATCATTTAATGGTATAGGTTATTTGAAATTTTAAAATTTTCCATTTTTTCTAAGCAGATTTTGTGAAATTGTCGAAAAAACTGACTTTTTTCAAAAAAATGCCCAGGGAACGTGGTAAACGATTTTTCCGAAAGTTTTCATGTATGAGAGAGTTGTTTCTAACATGATTTTCTATCATTTGAGAACTGAGCACATTGAATTCCTCGACTTCGTGTTTTTTTGGGACACGCTATTGACCATATTGGGCGACCGTCAGCAACAGATCGTCGAGCAACTCCTCCAGGGTGATGCGCGGCACCGACGGGTCGGCCATATCGTTGACGTCCACCGGCACAGACTGCTGCCTGGCGGCGTCCTTGAAGATGTCGACGTTCTGTCGCATTTCCGGATCCTCCTCGAGGTCCTCGAGGAACTCGTTGCAGTCCTCCTTAATGTCCGTGTCCAACGCGTCCTCCTCGGTGAGGTGCTTGAGCTTCCAGTTGCGGCACTGTCTGCGCTGGGATTTGTCGTAGTAATTTTTGAACAGCAGCAGCTCCGGAATCGCGTCCTGCTTGAGTTTCTAAAAGTTGCCGTTGTTGATGTTAGCCTAGGCCAGGTCGTACCCGAGTTCGGAATCCCCCACTTTGAAGAAGTGACCCAGGTGGGACCGGGTGTGGATCGTGTTCTCGTTGATGCCCAGTTCGGACGCTTTCACGGCCCCGGCGGGCGAACTTTTTCATCCATGACCTCGCCGTGCACGGTCAGCTTTACTTGCTTAATACACTTCGAATGCGGTTCCGTCCAGTTAAACCACACATCCACAAGCTCCACCTCTTTCAACCGTTAGAACAGCTTCAGATAAACCGACAGAAGTTCCTTCGGCTCCAGACTGCACTGGTCCCACTCGCTCGGAGGAATCAGGAAACGCTCGCAGTTCCGGCAGAAGAACACAATCGCTTTACACGATTTCCACACTCGTAGCACAAACTGAAAGAAAAACATTCCTCTATTAACATTAAATACTGCATTCACTTTTAAATTGTTTTCCAGCACCAACCATCGCATCGAGTTTATTCGTCATCAGAAGGCTGAAGCCAAGCATGAGTTCGCTCCTATTAGAAAATATACCTGGCGGGAGCAGTTTAAAATAAACACAATTTTCCTTGACCTTTTCAATGAAAATCATTAACACAAAACTTTGGTGCACTTGAACACCGACGAAAAATAAAAACAAACAACTGTCAAAATTCAAAATCCACCGCTTTGGTGAGTCGCTGCACCAAGCTTTTTGTGTGGTGAGCCTGGTCAATGTTTTGGTGGAATTTCAGCAGAGAAATGTTTCATTTGAAATATTCTGAAATGTGTCAAGCGACACCCGCGCGTCGCATGAAGTATTTCAAGAAAATCCACCGCGGTTAACCGCACTCAAATTAACAAAAGCCCTCATATTAGTTAAATCCGAAATGAGGTTACGTGCCTTTTGGGCACGCATGGCCTAGCGTTCCGGGGCTTTCTCATCGTGGCTCTAAATACAGAGGGAACTATAAGGACATTTGATCCTTAGTGTCGGCCAAAAACCCCTTATTAAATTTTCGTAGGTTCGTGGACAACAAAGTATACAGACGGTTGCCCTTTGATGGCTGGGGATAAGCACGGTGTTCAACGCTTGGTGAAGGAAATGTTTTCCAAAGCCGGTTTCATTCACTGTCGAGCACGTCTTCAACCTAGTGCTGCTGCATTCCTGTTCTAACAACAAAAAACTTCACGCTTCTTCAACACAGTTTCCTCGCTTGCTGCTGCATTCTTTCCGCAATCTCCGAAGCGAAACGCCAAACTAAGGGACTTCAGGGTGGCGAAAATACCGAGCGTTTGGAAAACGACATGGAGCTGCAACTCTTGGCTGATGGTCCCATTCCCGACAAAACTAATCAAAAATCTCGTAAAACATCATGAATTTGAGGAGGCTAAGTTGGCTAATGAATTGAATGTGTTGTACGCACTCTCGAGATGAATACAAATCAAAAATAATCTTATATTAACCACAGGGCGGGACAGACTGTTCTAGCTGATATTAATGGCGGTACAAAGTCATTTTCTCATGAACTTATCTAAAATTCCCAAGTTTTTTGACGATGTAATTGATCAATTCGCTAAGAAAAATCTTATGTATCAGTAGATTTTTTTTTGCTCTACAGCGTGGCCATGGCCATCTCTTTTGCAAGATTCCAACTCGAAACTAGGTGTCCGAAGGCTAGAAACGGTCAGGCAATCCAAACCTAAGTTTACACCTAAGCTTCCATCCACCCCGGAATTCGAACTGACGACTTTTGGATGGTGAGTCCAACTGCCGACCAGCGACTAAACCGATGCAGGGTATGCTAACATTGACTTCCCCTTTCTACGTGACCAAACAAATCTCGTCTCGAAAGATGTCACTGAGACCGTCTGGGATCGAACCCAAGCCGACAAGGTGAGAGGCAACCACACTTACCCCTACACCACGGTCCCGGATCTTTCAAAACCTTTGTTTTCTTATAATATTTGGAAAGTACAAAATAAGGCTTCGGGTTCGTTTTAAGGCTCATTTTATCAAAATGCTTTTTTTCCTGGATCAGTAGTGTCCCTACCAATAACATGCACCTATTATAAAGTATTAATTACCTTTGATTATTTTTGTTGAGTTTTTAAAAAATCTTGTTAAGGTGGAGCAAGGATTTTTAGTATAGAAAAAATACGAATTGCTGCATCAACACATTTTATTGGGAAATAAATACATAAAAGTACTTAAAAACTGATAAACAATTGTTTAAAAACTGTCAATGCAAAATATAGCAATATTATGAAAATTTACTGTTTATCATCTAAGTTTTTTTCGCAAAAATGATTAAATTTTTAGTAAAACATTATTAAAACGTTTCAAATACATTCTGATCTGATGTATCTAAGTGATAACAGTTCAATTGTTCGTTTCATACATTGTTCCTCTTGCCCCACAACAATTTTAAAAACCATTTTTTACATTAAAAACCCGGATTTTTGTTAAAACTTGTTCTATCAAAGTCTTTATCAAAACCTGAAAAAAAATGATTTTGAAAAAATCCGACAGATTTTTTAACGTTTTTAGTGGGGTATAACGAGCATTTCCTTAGCTTGTTACACATGCCCTACTTTTCCCTCAAGCACCTTCCCAGCTTCCTCCCTAAGCGGCTTCACCGTCTCGGGGTTACAAAATAGTTTTTTTTTTCATAACTTATTTTTATTAAGTCATTTTAGGTGCTGTGACCAGGTTGGGACCGAGGATCGATAAATAACTAATATATAACAAAAAACAACTCTTAAAATCCATACTTGGAGATCATGTAACTGACGAGGGTTACTTGGTCCAAGCGGGTCTTGCAGGTCTTGAACCTGCCGATGTACTCGGAGAAAATACCCCACAGCTCAGTCGAACTGTAGAGTACCTCCCCGGCTTCCTTCTCCCTAGCTTCACCGTGTCGGGAGCCACTGCTTCCTTAGCTGCTTCCTGCGGGTCGAGGGCGATCTTTCGATTTTCCGTCCGGGACTGCGCCCGGCAGCGGAGGGAACTCCGCTGGCGTGAGCGCTGGAACTGCTGGACTCTGCTTCTCCGCCTTTCTTGCCGGCGGTTTCGGTTTCGACGCCTGCTGGCGCCTCCAGATGAAGTCCGCACGTTTGGGGCAGCTGCGGTCCGTGGCTTCGTGGGCTCCAGAGCAGTTGGCACACCGCTTTGGCTCGGCTTCTTGGGCTTTGCACTCGTCCGTCTTCCGGGGACCCTCACAGTTGTTACACCTCCCCTTGAGGTGGCAGTTCCTGGCTCCATGACCCAGCTGCAAGCAGTTCCTGCACTGAGTTACGTTCGGCCGCTTGTTCCGGTAGGCCTCCCACCGGATGATAGTGCTTGCCACAACCTTTATTGCAGAGAGCTTCTTCAGATTAGTGTATCCCTTGGGGAAGACAACAATACACGGAGTTTCGTCCACGGTGGATTTTTTCTTCCGCTTGATGACATGCACCTCCAGCGCGTCCAGCTTGAGATCCCTCTTCAGCAGGTACTTGACTTCATCCGGTTTCAGTTCAACAGGCAAACCACGAAGAACCAACCGATGATTTCGTTCGCTCCGACGTTCGTGGGTGTAGAATTCCACTTTTTTCTTCTTGAGAAGCTCCTGCAACTTGTCAAAGTCTTTGACAGAGAAGCAGGTCACCTTGGTTCCAAATCGGGTTAGTTTGTAAATCGGATCGAAACCAAATTTACAACTTTCCACTATCGCCAAGAGCTTGTAAAAATCCGTGGTGTTCTTCACCACCAAAGGTGGTTGCTTTTGTTTACTTGCCGACTGGCCGAGTGGTGGAACCGCCGGGACGTCTCCTCTTCCTGCTGGGCTGGCATTGTTGTTGTTTTTGTTTTCCGCTAGCGGGCTGAACTTGTTGTTGTTGAGCAGATTCTGCTCCACTTTTCCTTCTCCGACGACAGCTCCGGTGACCTTAGGGGAATTGAATTCTTTCGCTTCCGATTTCCGGAGATGAGTTGGAAATCATTCCGTCTCGGAGGTCTCTTCCACCTCCATCCGTCAAACAACTCGAGGCAAACAACGTTGCCTTTAGCGCGCACGTCACAACACGTCTACCCTCTCGAAGCTATCGTAGCCAAGTCGTACAAAATAGATCCAGTTGTCAAAATGCTTATCCGCCTTTTTCTCGTGTTGCTTCAGAAATATTAAATATTTACAAGGATTCGATGTTTGTGGGTCAAGGTAAAGTTTTACTTGTGATATTAGGCCATAATTTATCCAAATACCAAAAACTCTAGAAGTTGGAAAGTGGTGAAAATATGTTCAATTAAGAGTTAACTTAATGTTGCTGATTCGACTTCCCGCCACTTAGCTCGAATCTCAAGTTTTTGCCCGATTGATCAGGAATTGAAGTCTTAACAATTTTATTAACAAGTGAAATCAACGGTTCGTCGATTTATCCAGTTTTAAACTATTTTTAACAGGTGTTGAAATCACATGAACGTTGCCAAAACATTGTTATTGATAAAAAAATTTGCCAAAATCTACGAAGCAACGATCAGAACCCAAGGGTCTTTATGACTGAATTATGTTTATGTTTGAATTCATTTAAAATTGAAAGTGCTGATGGCCCAACAATAAGCAAATTTGTATTACAATAGTTTATTAGCCCCCATTTGGAATAACATGTTTTCTAAATGGAACTCCCAGCAAACGAACACTGAATAACGCCATTCTTTGTTATGAAACTTCCAAGTGAATCATAATTCCTAAAATAATCTGATTCTCACTGAATTGCGTTTGAAGCGTAATTCCACTCAAGGATCCCGAATGCAACAATCCATCTATCCTTTCACCACAGCAAAAAAGCTTCTTCGCTATTCTTTCAACTCTTTCAGGACGGGATGCCACGGCAATATCGGTAAACAATCGATTAAGTTCGTGTGTGTTTAAGTTCGCGAAATCGATTTCCTGACGAAACCCCACTCACTACGTCACGGAGCGATTGAAATAGCCCACAACTTTGCTGCGTTGCTTCTTTTCTTCATGATAACACACATTCAACACACACTAGGAGCACAGATTCCCGAAATCCGCGAAGTCGCAGATTACCAACGGGGGGAAACAACATTGATGGAGTTGAGGTGTTTTTTTTTTCTTACGTGTAGAGCTGCATGTAACGGGGCGACCGGAGGCCTTTCTCCTGCTTGTAGATCTGCTTTATGCCACTCTCCAGATCGGCCCATATCTGCGGAAAAGAAAAACAGAATATCCGGGATTAACCTTCAACACTTTAAGCACAAAAGACAACAACTTTGTCTACGCGACGGCCAAAAAGACGACGACGACGACGACGGGGCCAATTACGAAACCCATTTTCTGCAGTCAGCCAGCCAGCAGCCCGATTGCGGAAACATTTTCGTTGGCCACCATCATCATCACCATCGCCATCAGACAAGGAAAAGCAAAAAGAGAAAAAAAAGCCAATATTTTTGACTCACCTCCTCCAGATTGATGTTCCTGAGTCCGGTCGCGCCATGTGAGTTTAGTTTAGACATCGGAGGGCACCCTGCTTGTCCGTGACCAGCGTTTCGTCAGCACTTGGAAATTCCTGCGAAAAATTCGAGAGACGGAATCAGGAAAAAATAAGGGCGAAGACTAGACAGACGACTACGTCTTGAACGAACGAACGAACGAGTTGCAGCAGCACGGAGAGAAGAGAGAGAGCGACTGACTGGTTTTGCTGCGACTTCGCTCTTTCGCAAGCACTTGACTAGAGCTGTGCCAGCAAGGGTTGCCAGTTTGCGAAAATTGCGTGGGATTAGTTTCTCAACGGGTGGCAGAAAGAGAAAGTGAGCAAAACAGATTTGAAAGAAAAAAATGAGAGGGGAGAAGTAGCAATGCAAAAGGGTGCAGTCGGTTTTGTAAACAACACTGAAAAAAACCAACATAGGAATCTCAAGTGTTTTTTCACGTGAGAGTCTCCAAAAATCAACACATTAAATTCACGTGCTTTTCCTTTGACTTTCACATGTTTTACATGCCAAATGGACGTGAAAATCATCCCAAATCAGCTAATCGCTATCGAAAGACCTTTCACTCTTTTTCCGAATGCTGTTCACTTCATGTTCACATGAATTTCACTTAGATTTGCCCCATTTGACATTTCCTCTAATATCGAAGTGAAAAACACGTGAGGTTGAAATGTTTTGGATTTGAAATAAATACGTGTTGCGAAAAATTCTCCATTAGTAAGATGGCCACGGACGGTGCTGGTTCAAAAGTAGCATTTCGGAACGGAATGTTATTTTTGCCAATAAATTACATTTTTTTTATATTTGTGCACTGGTGGTAAGTTAAACCAAGAGAAAACTGTACATTTGATTGACATTAATGCGGACTCATTTCATTTTTCCAGAAGATCGGGTACCGGCCAAAAGTCTTTTACGGAATCTACGTCGATCCGGTGCTGTTTCTCGAGATTCACCAAGAACATCAAGGGCGGGCTAGGGATCCGTCAGCTACCGGATCGAGAATTGTTTGCTCGTCTTAGTGGACCTTTGGTCGGCCAGTTTGGGCCCGTTCGAGAACGAGGTTGACCATGAAGATTCACCGGTCCAGCAGGGCCGTACTTCTTGAATGTCTCGATGGCCAGAAGTGAAATGTGTGATTTTTTATATTTTACATGTATCCAAACAGATGTTTGATTTAGAAAAATAAAACTTATTTTTGTTTGAAACCACGTTTGAAACCGTGAAATAAATAAATAAAAAAAATAAGAAAATCATTGTCTTTATTTTACACACCTGAATACCGTTGGAAAAAACATTTGACTTACACTATAAACTCATTTAACATTCATGAGAAAAGCATTGCAAATTCATGTGCGTCGTCACGTGAAGTTAACGTGTTTTGCTTTTGAATTTACCGAGTCGCGCCATGCAAATTATCCAAGTGATTTGCACGTGACATTCATATGGAAAGTAGTATGGGGCAGATTCACGTGTGAAACATGTGATATTGCTATGTGCATTTCTTTCAGTGAAGTCGTTGCGTACAGAACGGTTTTGATAATTCGAATATCTGGTGATTTAAAAAATTTGTATATCAAAATAACACCCTCCAACAAAATTTCTACGCGTGCCCAACTCGATGATACACATAATTTTTGAAAAGGTCGTATGAAATAAATACACAAATGTAGTGCCCAAATTATGTTGTTGATGTTAGTTTTCCCTTTTTTACGTTTATATGGGAGATAATTACAAGTAATACATGATTTTGTTTACCTTTAACATTTATTAGATCAATAAAACAAAATTCTATTTGACCATTCAAGCAATACAACACAACACATTGAGCTAAACTAAAAAACTGGCCAGACTCGATTATCCGATGTTTCGATTTTCCGAAGGTTTGTATGGGACATCGGATAATCGAACCACAAACAAAAAAAAAATGTTTTTTTTTTCTTGTTTGAAACATTAAATTCGAGTTCTGCAACCCCATTTTAGTCAAATTTGGATATTTGATTGCTTATTAAATAATAAAATGCATTTTTTTCAATATTTCGTCACCGCCATATTGGATTTAAAAAAGTAAATCATTTTAGCGTAGGTCCATTTTAGGTCCAATAAACCAAATTTTTAGTTTTTGCTTTTTGGGTGTTTTTTTAATACCCCTGACTCAAGGCGGTTTCAAAAACACCCAAAAAGCAAAAACTGCAAATTTTGTTAATTGGACCTTTTTTTAAAAAACTCTAGGTATGGAGGATTTATACGGTTCGCTTTTTTACTTGTTGCATGAAAGAACGACGAACCACCTTAATGCGCCATACAAACTTTGGCGTGCTTTGGCCCTGTATAAATATTTTTGGAAAATTCAAAGTGCACGTGGTTTTGGGAACCCATCGCTTATGCTTCCACTCGATTTGAGCTTGCGCAGTATTTTTTGTCTTTTTTGTGGTGTAATTTTACACTTTTTTTTAACCCGGCTTACTCCGACGGACATTGACATAAGGTAAGGGATACACTCAATGTTTACATTTGTTTAAAGGACCTTTTCAAAAAACAGTCAGGAATTGTATCGTAATTGAATAAAACGCAATATAGGTTTCTCTCTTTTTTTGAATCGGCACCTATTCAATAAGCTATTGTGTTTCATATGTTTTACAGTCATCCCCCCCCCCTTTTTTGGGAAAATATCAATTAAATTCAGGTGTTCCACAATTGTGGGAGGCACAATAACATCCATGTGGTAGTGGTACTACTTTAACTAGCGAAATAGCAAGAGAATGTCCATTGTCTGCCTGTGTGGATCAATCGGACCGAGCACTGGACTCACAATCCAGAGGTCGCCGGTTCGAATCCCGGGGCGGACGCAAAAAATTCTAAGTGTAAATATAGGTATTCGGTGCCCTCTCCCCGTGCCCATACCTTCACACTTAGGAGACCCGGGAGGCGGAGTCTTGTCGCAAAAAGAACGATACACGCCTGTGGATCCGTTGACGAAACCGCAAGGTTTAAGAGGGCCACATTATAAGGTGTTACCATAGAGTTATCCAAGCCCGAGCTCACGCACACCAGCACACCATTTGTTTTGCTGGTCAATACAAAATTTAACCTCAATCTTTTTCGTGTACGTACACGCAATACATGCGCACGTAGATAACACTAAAACAGATGCATTCGGCATGATATTGACAAATTATCACAAAAGTGTTCCGAATATGTGGGATGACTGTAGCTTATTGAACCTTTTCAAAAAACACATCCTCTTGAAATCCACATGGGCTCATTACAATGTTTTGCTTGAAATTTAGGTTATTTAGCACAAAAAATCATTTATCCTGGCCACACTTTTCTTTGCTGAGGAAAAGAGAGAGAAATAGAGAGGCAGAGCTTGACGAAGGGGAAGAGGAGGTAAGAAAAGGGAAGGGTAATTCTTTTGTTTCGTTTGGAGACTTGCTTCCTAGTAGCAAAGTATTTTTGAAACTCGATTAAACTTACCTTTCGTTGATTTATTTCCAATTAAATTATGACAAATCGTCGAATAAATGTCTCAAGCACAAATAGAACACCACAGGAAACAGAAAAAAACAGTTTTGAGAGTCAAAACTTGAAAATTTACCAAGACCTTTTGCCTTCGCACTGGCAGTAGCAGAGTGAAGACAAGACAGTGGTGGTAGTGCGATGACAGGTGTTGCCAGATGAGATAATTAGTTTTCTTAAAAGTTATGCTGCATGGGTTCAAGCTAAATTATATGAACGGAAAAAAAGTTGAGGATTTTATTAAATATTGTTTTTTTTTGCATATTGTTGACACTAAAGGCCCATTGAAAAGTTTCATGAATTCATGTTTCATGTACATGTACAAAATCATTTAAGATCCGGCAGAAATTTTGTGTTTCAAATCCTTTGTGGTTTTTAAAATGGTCATTGTGATCAGAAAATTTGATTATGTAAACTTAAACTTTATCGTTGTGAACAATAATATTAATTTTTTTTTATAAACTATTGTCTTTCATATGCGTATATAGGATCTATAGGATCTATTAAAAAAAACTTTACTTAATCCACCCTCAGATGGTTGGTGCCCTCGTTGGTGCCTTCCTCTCATTTAAAGAGTAATGTTATCCAAAATAGACACTGTTCGCCATCGCGACCGTTTTCGAGGCTCTGCAAGCGTAAAATAAAAATTCCTGACAATTGGCAACACTGGTTGCTGCGTCCCGCATAGTCATGAACTATATAACTACTTTATGACAAATAGTTACTCAACTATTTATCAAATGGTCTCTACTATTCATTAAATTGTAACCCAACTATATATGTACGATATATCAAACCATTAATTCCATTCCCAAAATAGTTTTGGTCGATTTTACTATATGAGAAATTAGTTGTTAGGCAGAAAACTATATGAGGTTTTCATACATATGTAAATATTTTTATAAACTTGGATTTTACGTCAAATAGTCATTGCCCAAAAAATTGACTATTCCCTATATAGTTTCTGAAAAACTACTTTACCGACACTACTTTGCCGACACTTTAAAAAAGACCGCAAAAATGAACCCTACAATTGTTGTGATAACTACTTCGGATATAATCAAATTTGATTTTTAAGTTCTATCGATAGTTGGTGAATGTTTACCGCCATTATATGTGATGTTATTTACGTTGCTGCCGAACTGCTGCCGCCTTATCCGATTGATCTATATCTGTTGGTGGTTTTTCAGTGGTTTTGGTGACATGTTGTGTTAGAAGGAGCAAGCTCGGGGGCATTTTTCGATAAGTCCAAGTAGTCCAAACAATTGACTCATTTTATAGTGAACAGTAATAGTCCACCATGTAGTACACATATTTTTGGTGTATGGTAAGAACAGCATGCCTACTTTTTCTGGAATAGTGAAAGTCAATTTCATGAGCCCTCGTAACATTTTTCTTCTTTTGGGAGTTTTCTGATAATCTGAGGAGAAGTGGGGTGTTGAAGGTTCTCTATCATCCAGAGGAATCGACTGTGATCAATTTACTTGATAAAAGTTGAAATTTTGTACCAATCGTTTAACATATAGTTGGATTATATAACAAACTGTAATTGTACTCCATACTGTTGAAATATTGTTTGAACTATTTGGACTTATAGAAATTTTTAATTCAAAATAGTATGGTGTATAGTAATTTTACTTCATGTAAGTTGACAAATTATTTGGATTATACAAACTTATCGAAAAAATGTGGCCGCCATCAATTGTGTTCTACTATAGCATTTATAGTAGGTTTTGGTTCTTACAGGTTCTGACTATAAAAATCTAAAATCTGTGGAATTTTGCTATATTGTTCTCAATAAAGTTGATAAATTGTTTGAACTATTTGGACTTGTACATTTTTTCGTTGAGTCACGTTGTCTAAACAATCCGAACTGTTTAGTGTAAGGTTATTGTACCCCAAATAGTTCAAAAATAGTTAGAATCATTAGATTTACTTCAATAAAAACGTCATCATTTGACGATCAGTTTCGTTATGGTTTTGTATAGTGCCGTAACTATATGATAATGGTTAAGTATGTGGTAACTACATCTCTTTTAGTAGTAATATAGTTTGGACTATTCCCCCGATGGTTTTTGATTATGCGGGGTGCATTCCGTTCGCAAACTTTGTTCATGATGTTACTGTTACTGATGTAAATAAATCAAATTCAGAAATTTGATAGAGAAAACGAGTGTTTCAATGCCGTGCCAGAACGTGGTTTACAGTCCCGCGAAAATAGAATCAAGACTGTCCCGGGTTGAAGCAATCGGCCGCAACAGACACAATAGGGTGGACCTTTCAGTGTTTCATCAATTTGACTAATTATTTACACCATCAGATTGGGTAGTCAGATCTTCATATTTCAGTGCTCTTATGTGCGAGCTTATGTGCTTACTACTTAGAATAAAGTAGTCACTCCTATCCAATTCGTGCTCGTTGGAAAGGTCTTTTAATTACCATGCCAAAGATAGGTCGCATGATATACAGACATGCATTCGAGCATGCATCCGCTCTAACTCCTCTTTTAGAAGATATTGTTTGGCATTTCACGTAGAAGATACCCAGCATGTTGTGCCAGTGATTAGAATACGCTAATTACGCTTGCCTTCAAGGCTCCCGAAGACCCTGAGAGATTATTTTGAAACCCAACTGAGATATAGGTTAAGAAATCTTAATTGCACTCAAAGAGCTTTTAAGAAGTTCTTCTTGAGAGCTTAAGAGAACATTTACATGAAAATATAGCTAAAATCGGGTTTTCCAATGAACCAATGTTTTCTACACATTATTCAAGCCAAAAACAAGAGATTTTTACCTAGCAACAAGCATAACATTGCTTTAAACGAAAATGCCATCTAGAACAAGCTGAGTGCCGTTAGGAAGAGCTCATAGTGCCGATGCATGTCTGATGATATATCTGGACAACGTTTTCATCAAAATATCTGAGATTTTTCCTCCAAAAAGCGTATAAATAACACCTAAGTGCATATAACATTTGATAGGGTTGTCAGATCTTCAATGTTTTGGTCGCGTTGGAATGTTTGTAAACAAACAGTGTGTAATTTCTTACAAAAACCACCCTTTTTACAATCTTTCGAACTCAAGTCATGATCGTTTTTTAGCATACCTTTTGAAGTACTTTCTTAAACTGCATAATTCTTAATAGCGACTTATGGGACCCCAAGACGGATCTAATGGGCCAAAACGGTCAAAATTGGTTCAGCTAATGTCGAAATAATCAAGTGACAATTTTTTGATCAACATCCGACCACACACATAGACATTTGCTCAGAATTTGATTCTGAGTCGATAGGTATACATGAAGATGGGTCTAGGAGGTCTAATTGGGTCCTAAAATGAAGCTTACATTGCTGATATTATTGTTTACAGCGATAAAGCTAATTTTTCTGAGTACATCAATGACTCTTTGTACGGCCACAAAGAGTTTAAAATTCATTTTTTAATCAATTTTGAAAAATTAACCTCGCGGTCCTTCTTGACAGAAAAGTTCCTACTTGACAGCTCGTTCCAAGGGGACCATAGTTGATCCATCGAAAAAATGTTGTCTTGTCAAAAAAAAATTTTGCATTAAAATGAAAAATAGTGATCAGAAATGGTTTTAATCGTGTTTTTACCGTTGTACATAAAAATTGACATAGGGCTTTAGTACCCAATTGAGAAGTTCATTTTTCGAGTGATTTTATAGCCTTTCCTCAGTAAGGTAAGGAAAGGCAAAAACTCTTGATATTAGCAATTTTAGCTTGATTTTAGACTTAAATTTCTGGAGTTTTTTTTTTTAAAGGGCTAGATGCTCCGTCAAATTTCAAGCCAAATTTCAACTTGTCTGAATAAGCGTGTTTGTGCCCCCAAATCCCATGCAGCAGGAATTTATGCCCTGTCGAAAAGTGAATGTGCAAACGTCACGCCGTTTTTTTTTAAAGTCACTTGGCAACACTGTTTTTTCTGTCCGCGATCGCATCAAAAATTGTGTGAACCAAATCCAACAAGCGCACTATCACCCGCTGACCATCGCTCCCAGAATTCGGATTTAACACCACCGGAAGGACCCATTTCAAGCCGGAAACCGTCGCAATCCGTAGCAGCCATGGTGGCGTCGAAAAAATCGTTCAAAATCGGAGACTTGGTATTTGCCAAAGTGAAGGGCTACCCGCCCTGGCCCGCGAAGGTAATTTTGCGCGTTGCGGGGAGGAACGATGGCTTCCTTTTTTTTTGCTTTTTTCCATCTCCCTCTTGGTTCCTCTCTTCCCGAGTTTTAGAAACTTCAACAATTTTGTCCATTTTCAGATTACCAAAATCGAGAAAAGCAAGTACAATGTGTACTTTTACGGCACCGGGGAAACGTGAGTATAATCCAAGTTGGCGAATTTTTTTCCGATTGGACGGCGTCTAATTCCGTCAGTGGTCACTGCGATTTTTCTTTTACTTTGGTGTGCTGTGGAATGTCGGAGGAAGTGACGCAAGGCGGAGGAAAAATAAAACAACACAGAAATCTAAGATGGATTCCGCGTCTGGAGAATAATATGGGAATTAATGAATGATTTTTTTTTTTGTTCTTGCAGCGCTAACATCAAGTTGGAGGATTTGTTCGCGTACAGCGAAACCAAGGCAAAATATGCCACGGAAAAGATCATGAAGCGGAAGGGCTTCAAGGAGGCCATTGTCCAGATCGAGTCGGCGTTGAACGGCGAAGACCCGAGTCCGATTGCGGTAAGTTGAGAGAGAGAGAGTATGGTTGCTAGGCTTGGAAACAAGCTCTTTCAAAAAGTCGAACTAAAATCTGGAGCGACATTTGAAAAGGGCGCATAAGCATTTTGACAGCTAGAACTATTTTGCAAATTCCGAGACAACAGGTAATTATTTAACAAAACCCGCAGCGTTACAAGGTAGCTGGGAAGGCCAGCTATTGTTAAACAAATCGAATTTTGTGAAAAAGTTACCTGTTGGCTCGGAATTGACAAAATAGTTCCAGCTGTCAAAATGCTTATCCGCCCTTTTCTCGTGTTGCTCCAGAAATCATAGACATGAATGACGTAGAACTACGTTACTTGGGCCAGATCCTCTATAGATGACTTAATGACTTAATTCCGAGTTTTTTTACAATTCTAGAGTTTTATTTGAAAAGGTCCTATAAACATATGAAACACAATAGCTTAGGACATTAAAAAAACTCTAGAATTGACTCGGTCTTAATAGCTTATAACGTCTTGCCGTTAAGACCGGACATCGCATTTGTTTCAAAGTTCATCTCCAACGAGCTTCTACTGAACTTAAATCGAGCTAAAAACCTACAACTCAACAATTTCCGAAACCACATCATCATCGAGCTAGGATCGCCGGAGGAAGCTTCGGACCTAGGCCTCAACCTCTATCACAAGGCAGGATGCAGAGGCCAAGTCTTCCGTATAGCTACCTTTTTTTCCTGGAGGACAACTCCATCCAAGTTTGCGTACACGATTTGTCGCCGCACATGCCGAACGAATTAAACGAGGCCTACGGGGAAGTCAAATTCATTCGGTGAGAAGCCTGGCGAGAATATTTCCCAGGCATTGCAAACGGAGGAGCTATCCTGTTCTCGCTAGACGTGACGTCGCTGTACACTAACGTACCAGTGGACTTCGCGTTGGCCTGCCTGGAGGATAGGTGGGAAGAGATCGCTCAGCACACTACGATAGACCAGGAAAGCTTCATGAAGGCGATCAAGCTTGTGTAAGACTCGACTTTCTTTGTGTACCAGGGAAAGGTATACTCACAAAATTTCGGTGTACCGATGGGATCTCCACTCTCTCCGGCCGTATCGGACGTAGTAATGGAGCGACTGGAACAGGTGAGCATACGCAGACTGGAGGAAGAAGGTGTGACGCTGGAACACTACAGAAGGTATGTCGACGACTGCTTTTGCGTGGCCAAAGAGGAACATATCCCAGCGATTGTTGAAGTCTTCAACAATTTCCATCAAAAACTGAAATTTACTATCGAAAAAAAAGTGGATGGGAAGCTTAAATTCCTGGATTTGCTTTTAACCAGGACAAGGCAACATGTTTCGAAGAGTTGGATTTTCTCTCTGAAAGCCCATCGCAGCACAAACGAAACACCGCGATAGCCCTAACCGACAGAGCGATCAAGCTCACCGACGTGGACTACCGCCCGGAAGCTTTAAAGGTAGCCAGGACCATCTTGGAGGTAAACAACTACCCACGCTGGTTTATCGACAAAGTGTTCCAACAGCGTGTACACAAACACTACAACACACTAGAAGCAGAAGAGCAGGAAACCTCCTCCAAGTTGTTTGTGTCGGCCCCGTACGTCCCATGTCTGAGTGAGAAATTGAACAAGATCCTGGGAAAACACAACATAAGCAGCACACAAACCAGAAAATAAAGTGAAAACCATGATCTTCAGTAAATTGAAGGACCCGCTCCCACTAGGCAAGCAGACATGCGTAGTGTATGAGGTTCCTTGCGGTGCGGACCGCAAAACCTACATAGGACAAACAAAACGGAAGGTTGACGTTTCGCATGGCGGAACATAAACGTGACGTCAGAAACAACGACCCAAAATCGGGTCTATCACAACACTCCCTGCAAGCTGGTCATCTTTTCAACTTTGACAAGAGTAAAATTTTGGAGCGAATTGATGACCAGGCGTGCAGGAAGATAGCGGAGATGTTCCACGTTAAGCTTGCCGGGGAAGAGAACACTGTGAACTTGCAGAGAGAGTGTGAAGCTTTTAGCAGTGTGTACAACAGCGTTGTGGTTAACTACAGCCAACGAACGGAAACGACAACAACAAGACATACAGAACCTGACGATGCAAGAGGAGGTGTAGCAAGCAGCAACAGAAGAAAGCTGCGTTGCATTTTGTAAGTTGTGTTTTGTGAGCTTTTTGTAACTTTGAATTGACCAGAAAAATAAATGTTTATGTTTTAGGCGTCTGAAGATGACCGAAGAATAGTAGGTCGAAACGTCGCAAGAAAAGAAAATAGTGTTTTCCTTGTCACCGAACAGAACCAAGCGAATTTAACCAATTAAAAATTCCACGGTGATTACAACCAAATCAATAGGAGTTCGAGTTGTCCGAATGGTTCTGGAGAAGCCAATTCCTTCCTATATTAAGGTAGAGGGAGACGTTGGTTTTGTATTGTACAACCAGCATGTTAAAACTTGCCGCCATTGTGCAAAACCATTTCACCATGGGAAGAAGTGTGAGGAAAAATAACTACTACTGCATCGGTCGAAAATCACCAAACAACACCAGCAGATTAGATAGTGGTCCAGTCCAATGTAATGGACATTTCTACAGAGGACGACGGCGAAAACGAAACAGAAAAACCGACGAAACTCAAGAGAAGAGCCCTGGGGTCCACGCTGGAATCATCTTTATGACGATTGGTAGAAGATCCCGCGATGGATCCATCTACTTGATGTTTTCACGACTAATAAAACTAAAAAAAGCAAAATCCACGGTAACGACCCCCGGTTCTTTTATGATCTCTGTTGCAGAATTCTGCTCATTTCTAGGCGTCCGAAGGTTATGTGTAAGGTCACCCAAAACCTCTTTTACGCAAGTGGACTGACGTTTTACTTCCCCATGAGATAGAAGACGTGATCAGGTCTCGAAAAATGCCACCATGGTCTGTCTGAGATTTAACCTACACAGAAAAAAATATTTCTGTAAATTTACATTATTTATCATGTACCAAAAGGTATCATGATAAATGATGTATATTTACATTAGGTTCATTGGAAATTTACATTAGATTCATTGGAAATTTACATTAGTTTTGAAAATTTACATTAGTTTTGGAATTTACATTAGATTTGATATTTACATTAGTTCAAATCAACTAATTCTGATTGGCCAATGGGAATGAGAAGCTCGACTTGGATTGCAGTAGGAAAAGGGTGTGGCCTATGTTCTATTTTAAAATGAGTGAAGCGGGCAGCAAAAGGAAATTATGATTTTAAAAAGTTGTTTCACAGGTAGGGGACGCTTTCTCGTCGACGGCCAAGTGGAATAACGCTGAACTGGAATCGAACGGACGATGGGTAGGATGTTCGGTGTTACTGCTGCTACCCGCTGCCGACTGAGCCATCTTCGCATTTTATAAACGAGCGGCTAAAGCATCAACTTGTTCAAGGCGAGGCTCAGGCAGTGGGTCAGCGAAATATGAGAGCGATAGAAAGAGAACCAAATATTACTATTTTTAGTTCGGGTAGTTTTGAAGTCAACGTTTGGCAGAAATACATTGGATATATGATTTACATTAAATAGGAATTTACAGGAAGCCGAACACGGGTAGAAATTCATCAGATTTGAGTTTCCATGCTCAACGTTTCCATTAGATTCATGATTTACATTAGATTTAGATTTACATTGGAGTAATTTCCATGACTTTTTACTCTTTACATCATATTTCAACATTACATTGAGTGAGTTTACATAAGAAACAGTAATTACGTGCTGTGTAAATTTACATATTTTTTTCTGTGTAGGCCTTACTGGGATGAGAGGTTGCCACGCTTAGCACTGTACCACCGGACCTGGCTAATAAAACTATGTTTTATTAAAAAAACGTTACTTAATCCACCATTAGGTGGTTGGTGCCTTCCTCACATTTAGAGCGTAATGCTAGGTAATATCTGAGATCCGGCCTCCAAAAAGTTCATAAATAACACTTAAGTGCTTATAACTATTTTCAATCTACTGAACTCGTTGGAAATGTCTTTCAAATACCTTTCTAAAAATAAATAACATGACGAGGTTTCTTACAAAAACTACCCTTTTTACAATCTTCCGGACTTTTGTTAAAATCATTTTTTGGTATTACTTTTGAAGTACTTTATCATTTTCAATAGCGACTTATGGGACCCCAAGACGAAACAAACGAGACCAAAACGGTCCAAATCGGGTCAGCCATTGCCGAGATAACTCAGTGCAATTTTTTTTAACCAACATCCCACCACACACACAGACATTTGCTCAAAATCTGATTCTGAGTCGATCGATATGTATACATGAAGGTGGGTCTAGTAGGTCAAATTAAGAATTTCGTTTTTTGTGTGATTTTATAGCCTTTCCTCAGTAAGGTGAGGAAAGCAAAACGTTATTTAATCCACAGTGGTGAATGGGGGCTTCCTCTTCTCGGTTCATACAAAATTAATGTATTGAGAATGTACATGTATATATAGAGACGATTCGTTGATTGAGTTCTAAAATTCAAATAAATTGCTAATATTATTGTTCACAGTGATAAAGCTTAATTTTCACGGTACAATGATCCTTTATACGACCGCAAAGGAATTAAAATGGATTTGAAATAATAACTTTGATTTAAAATAATAACTTTGCAATCCTTTTTGACAGAAAGCATATAACTTTATAAAGTATATAGTCTATAGACTTACTAAATCGAATGCTCGAATGGTCTGTCGACGAAAATCCATGTTGCGAGTTGTACCAACTGTGGTCTTAGCCTTACCCCCCAGGGGAAAAAAATCCATGTAAACAATGCACGCAAACTGTCTAATGCTGTCACGACGTAAAAACTAATGCAGTGCTCGAACGAGTCATAATTTCCATAAACTCTCTTCCTCTCTCGCATTCCGGGGTGAAAAGTGTATCGCTAACGGAGTTGATCGATGGCTCATGGATAGGTATCTAAGAACACATTACACATTGTCATTTCCCGAAATGACTTGACTTGACTTGGCTTGGCTAAGACGTTTTTGAGGCCATTCTGGACCTGATTTGAGGTCGGCGGAATCTTTGCATGCTGGACGCGATTCACAAAGGGAATTTTATTTTGTAAGATGACATTCGAAGCACGATAAAAAATGCTTTCGAATGAAGTATAATAGTTCTGGGATTTTTAGCCGGATGAGCGAACCAGTATGTGATAATGCATTGGTATCGTCAAAAATAGCAGTCTAGCGCAGATATTAACGACTAAGCTTAATAATTCGTCGAGATATGTATCTCAGTGGATTGGGCTTTGAAAGAGCTTTACAAAAATGTGTAACATGCCGAAATTTTTGTTAATTTTGGCTTCGTTTTAGTCGATATGAAGGCGGCTAAATGCAAACAGTTTTCTTAAAGTGGCTGTAACTTTGGCAAATTTCATTGGATTTTGTCCCGTTTCATCCAGAGATGGAGGACATTCCAGACTACCTAGTTATGCAAAAATGAAGCAATTTTGAAAAATTTTCATCGCTTTTTGTTTTTCGGTTTTAGGTTTGCAAATCGTTTTTCGTAAATATCTTTTGACAGGAAAGGGCTACGGGTAAGACTTTCAATAGCGACTTATCGGAAGCTAAGAGGGATCGAATGCAACCGGAAGTGTCCAAATCCGATCAGCCATTTCCGAGAAATCGCAGTGGCATTTTTTGGCCAATTTTCAAGTTAAACGTTTTCAATATCTCCAAATTTGAGTTTGGTCAAAAACATTTAAAGACTTCAGCGTACCTTTATGGCAAGTTCCTGGGATTCGCCCAGGCAAAGGCTGGGCATTTCCTGGGAATGGAAGTTGAGCGAGCGGCCGATGGTTTCAAGCTGAACCAGCAGAAGTACATCAAAAAGTTGGCAAGTCGGTTCGGTTTGGAAGATGCCAAGAAATCGAAGATTCCCTTGGATCCAGCCTATCTACAGCAGAACCAGTAGAACGATCAGCTACCCAACAACACTGATTATCTGAGCTTGATCGGATGTCTGCTGTACATAGCTGGTCACATCCGACCGGACCGTTAGCACATCGATTCTTGTCCAGACAGGGCCTCTCGGAAGCAGAGTTGCGTAGCGCTGTCGTCGACGGAAGCTGAACGGGTAGCGCTGACTGAATGATGCAAGGAGCTGATCTGGATACAGAAACTGCTGGGCGAGTTCGGAATCAAGAAAAAGAACTGTGCCGATCTAAGAGGACAATCAAAGCAAGCACCTAGCTCGCAACAAGATTGAGCAGAGATAAGGAAAGAGATAATCGATGTACTGTCCGCCTGAGAAGATGTTGGCAGAAATTCTTACGAAGCCGTAGCAGAACCTGCGGATCAAGATGTTGCGTGGAGAAATCGGTCAAGTACCGGAACACGTCGAGGAAGAGTAATGGGAGACGACGAAGATCAGATCATAGAAGAGTCGGGAGTCGAAGGTGTAATGGGACGACAGTCCAAAATCAAATTCATTCTATTGTTAACACTCTACTGATGTAGTTTGGTCTATGACTAACCTCAAACAAAAAAAAAACGTCGGTGGGGTTGACTATGGGTCAAAAAACGATACACCTCTCGTAGTTTCGACCTTCTGGCCACATGTCGTTGTCTCTAAGGCGATCGACAGCGATCTTGGTAACCTGGTGTTCCAATTTCTTGAGATGTGAAATGTGTGATCACGTCTTTCGTCGTGGCGGAGACAAAAAGTCGATCCCGGCACAATCCCGGCCTAGCTGTTGAAGTTAGGTCGTTAGGCCATTTCAGGTGTATGAATATCAAAAAAATCGAAATAAAATTGAAAACATGTTTTTAAAATTGAATTGAAGTTACAAACAACAATCCCATATCTCATAACTTCCTCATTTTTCCAGCTCGGATCCGGTCCCTCGTCGTCTGCCGCGGCCGATGATTCGAAGGCGGACGATACTCTGAACACGACCGAGGCAAGTAAAGAGAAATGTGCCGTATTGCCAATGAGCGACAATTAAGGACCCCCCCGACAATATGAACCCAACATCCGAACGCCAAGCTAACCTGTTGCGCTTCTATCCTTCCAGGCCAGCTTCAACGCGTCGCGCATCTCGGCCAACTCAACCGTCGTCGACAGCAGCATAAAGTCGGAAAAGGACGACACCAAGAATGGCGATGAAAGCAGCGTCGCCGCAGCTGCCACCACCACCAAGGAGACTTCCGCCAAGCCGGTCAAAGAAGAACCCAGCAAAAAGTCGGGCAAGAAAGCGACGGCCGCTGCCGACAGTCCCTCGGCGGCCCCCAAAAAGACCGCCCCCGTCAAGGATGAACCGGTGAAGGACGAAGCAGTCGCCGTTGCGAGTCCCGCGAAGGAACCGCAACCGGAAGTGGTCAGCCGCAGCGGTCGCAAGATCAAGCCGAAACGGTACCTGGACGGTGAGGAAGAAGAACCGGCCGTGGCGCCGTCGCCGGCCAAGAAGAGGGCCACCTCGACGACCAAGATCGAGAAGGTCGCTCCAACCGCTGTTGCGCCGACGGTGGCGGCGGCTCCGGCTAAGAAGCCGAATCCGTTTGGTATGGATGGGTTCTTGAAGTTGACGTTGAAGCTTGGTTTTGACTGTTTTCTGCTTTTGTAGACAAAATTGAGAGCGAACGGGTCTACTTCTTGAAGTTGGAGCGTGAACTGGTTGAGCTCAACTTGGAAATCAAGTCGTGCGTTGGGTTGGCCAAAGCAGATCCCGAGAAATGCGTCGAGCTGATGGAACAGTACCAACGTAAGAAACTTTTTAACCTACATAGGTAATAATAATAAATTCGTTTCTTAACTTGTCCACAGAGCTGAAGGTGACGCCCACCATGCTCAAGAAGAACCCCAACTGCGTGGAAACCATGAAGCGTCTGCGGAAGTACGTGGGCAACGCCAAGGCCTGGAACATGGCCGACGAGGAGCGGATCAAGTTCGACTTCCAGGCGCAGCAGATTCGAACCAAGGCCGAGCAGATCTACAATCAGTTTAAGGTTTGCGCTCTTTAATAAGCATTCAAAGGCCAAATACATAATCTTCCCCTTTCAGACCATGTTCTCGGTTCCGGAGGGAACGGTCCCCTTCTGGGAAGCATTCGGCGAGGAGGTCAACAAGTTCCAGCAGCGCACAAAGCACCTCAGCCAGGAAGAGCTGTTTTTACTAGTCGATGAAGGAGGTCGGTAGTTGCGGGGAGAATTGAAGCATTTCCTTTATTTAAACATTTTTGAAAATCTTCCAGACATCGAGCAAAACTTGAACGACGACGAGAAGAACGGGTGCAGCACAGATGCTAACAGCGCGACGGCAGCCGATGCGGAAGACAAAAAGAACAATGACAACAGCAGCAGCAGCAGCAGTCCGGACAAGTCCGCGAGCGAGAGTTTAACGGAGACGTAAACCAGCCTACTGAAGTCTCGAATCCCCCCGTTAAGATATCCCCAATCTTCTTCTGTGTCGTGTCAGAGAGGTAGAAGAAAAAAAAAACAAAGCGATCTTTTTTTAACATTTAAGAGAGAGTGAGTCCAGACAGGTCGTACTCGGAAGAGCTCGGAGTATGGTTAGCGTTTTTTTTTTAGATTACTAAGGACTACTATTAAAATAGTATTTAACGGAAGGATGAAAGGAAGAAAAACTGGAGTTTAGCACGTTTTGTTTCGACTTTCTCTTCTTATTCTCACAACGGGATCATTTAGCAACTGTTCTAACTTCTAATTCTGCACCGGGAACTGTCGGTATGTTCTATCGAACGTTGATTTATGTTGTACGATGCCAACGCTCATCTTCTCCCTGTCTCTGTCGTTAATTCCAGCAAATTCATTTGTTTCAAATCTTAAAAACTACAGTTTTATTGTTTCTACTTACCCATCATGGTGGCGCAGCAGACAGCTTCCGTGTAAAATGCTAAATTTATTAAGAAATAATTTTGTAAATGAAACTAAGAGAAGAAAGATAATAAAAATAAATATATTGAAGGTTGGATGTTTTATGTTATTTATAGAGATTCGAACTTTTGCAAACAAGCAAACTAGACAAGAAACCAACCAAAAAGTCATCAGGATTGTTGTTGTTGGACTTTCAAGTACCGGCGCAGCGTTTCACATGTTCGGGATCTCCTAGGAATTCACTCAGCTGCGACCATGACATCAATAGGCGATGGTTCGCGGGGATTCGCGATACATTAAATTTTACCGACGACCCACAGAATGACGTTCCTTTAGACACGATAAGTATCAACGGGGCTAGGCTTCTTCTCGTTGGGCAGACAATACCACTACTACTTTGTTCTTTCCAATCATTCTGAGTACAAAATGGCTTCCCCCGTTCGGAAGCATCTCCAGCACCAGCAGCGAGCCTGTGTAAGTAATAAGTATTCACATTCTCATAGTTCGACGTAAGTTTCCAGGGTCTACCACATTCCCAGAAACAATCCGATTTAAGGCGCCATGTTCGACATTACAAAGGTATTGTAGCACACGTACTTGTTGGCGTTGTAATTCCCTACCACACGTCTCGGCCCATGTATTAAAAAATAAAAAAAGATTCGATAATCGATTCAACCGACGGAAAATTTCTTCCTCGAAAATGTAGTTCATTTAAACTGCCGTTCTACGCATAATTGTCCCATGTCAGTTTTTGACGATTTTGACTTTATGCCATTTTTAAGTTTAGTCTGATGTGTAATTGGAGGAGCGGCCGTGGCTGACTGGTTACGGTGTTCGCTTTGTAAGCGAATGGTGCTGGGTTCGATGCCCATCTGCTCCCAACGAGAAAGTTAAGAACATAGAAATCTGATATAATGAATATGAACGAAAAATCAAAGTCGCTCGAGGCGGGGTTCGATCCCCCGTCCTTTGGATTGGTAAGCAAAAATGCCTAACCACTACGCCATGACGACTTGGTGAGCGTGGACTGGAATTAGGAATACTGTTACAGAGAGCGAGTTGTGGCGCTATAACCACGGCAAATAGTGTCCAGGGCATTCGTGGAAATACAATGTCCCATCCCAGAGGGTTTCGGAGTACCAAACCTTCTTAGCATGGTGCTCCCAACGAATACAACCAAAATCTCGGAGCGTATGGTGGTGTGTCCCCACGCTTCTTCCTCCCCTGTCGATTCAGAATTGTGTTGTTGTTCGAACACTCAGTGCTCAAACTCAACCCAATTACGAGTCATCTCTGCGATACGGCTTTACGCAGTAGGCCTGGCCGCTTTAACGCTTGTGATGTTTCAATGCATTTCTAATGCAATGGCGCACTACAAACGTTAATAAATGACAAGAAGAGTGCTAGGCGTCATCTAACCTAAGGCACTCTCCAGGATCCCTTCGAAAGATTGGCTGCGCTAGGGTCTGATTAGATTAGATTAGATTAAGTTTAGTCTGATGTGTACTTTAAGAAAAACACATAAAATCTGGTACTTTGTTCGGAAACTCATCAAAAACAACACCAAGTCTGTTTGTCCCATCGTTGAACTTCTACGCATAATTGTCCCACCATGTATTTTCTTACACGGAATCATTAGTTTTACTAAGCACCTGTTGTTTACCTGTTGTATAGCAAGAGGATCACAAAAAAGGGTGATAAACTGCTAACTGGGGCGATAAAGGACACATAGGGTGAATATGACAATTATGCGTAGAAACACAGAAATCGATCGAAAAATTTCAATCGCGTTTTTCTCAGTTGCACTTTTTTGAACATGGGACAGTTATGCGTAGAACGGCAGTAAAGAACTAAAAGATTTAAAACTGATTTCAAACATGTTTCACAGAGTTTCATAAACTACCGTGACGCTAAATGTGTTCAGTAAGTTGTCTTGTGCACCAGCGAGTAGAGCAACTTTTTTGTGAACATTTCTGTTTATTTTCACTTTTACTAAAAGTTATTATATTCCTTTTACAAGCATTTGAAAAAAAAAATATGCCAAAAATGTACTCTAATCAGACGAGAATGCATTGGGCCACGCCCATTTTTCCATTTTCAGCTTAGTTCTTTTTTCTTCCAGCACTCTATTGGGTCTGCTTAGTGCTACCAATAGGGACGTGACGTTACATCGTGTTGCCTTCTGGTTTTTTTTTTAGTGCAAGAGTGGAAAAGTGCTGAGTCATCGTCTAAAAATAGACGGCGTCCTATCTCGCCCAGCAAAATGAAGTCGATAAAGTAGTCGGTTTCGATGTGAAAAAGTGGAAAACGGGGTCTAAAAATGGCGACGCCATCCCCCTGCGAACACTCACGAAAAGTAGTAGTACAGTGGACTCTCTCGTTGTCGATATTGAAGGGACCGTCGAGAGCGGGAGTTATCCAATTATAGAACAAAAAATCAAAGCATGCTTCTTGAAGGGACTGAAAAATTTATTGACAGCAGGGGCAATATTGATATCGAGAAGATCGACAGCCAGAAATTCGACTGTAGTAGAAGTAGTAGTTTCCTGGCACAGGCATCAGTCAAGGATGCCTATTTGGAGTTGGGAGACTGCGGTCGTGTCTGAATGATGCCCTACTATGCGGTCGTGTCTGAATGATGCTGGATAATCTGGATGTTCCATGAAATTTACTAAAATCAAGTACACTAACGAGTAGAGCAGCTTTTTGTGTACATTTATATTTAATTTGACTTTTACTAAAAGTTATTCTATCCCTTTTACAAGCATTAAATGTGTATCCCATGTGTATTTATTCTAATCTGAGGAGAATGTACTGGGCTCCACGCAATTTCTAATATCGGCTGAGCCTCGAGGTCTGCCATTTGTGACGAAATTTTAAGCGCCGCAAGTAGCACTCATAACTTGTCGATTGTTGAATAATAGTTAGATAGCTGTTTTGGTTCAACATACGTGAACAAATGTCAACGTTAGTTAAATATCAGTTTCTTTCACTACTTGTATAACTGACTTATGTAACTCATGAGATGTGTGCCATAAAAGTGTTAAAACACAGTCAACTTCACTCTTTTCCAAACTTTTACACACAACATAGGGAATATGCACTCGCTCCTAACTCCATCCAATTTGCTGATTTTCACTATTAAAACAATTTATGTTGGAACACTTTTGATAAAAACTTACTTGCTCACTTCCTATTGAGCTAGGGGAATTAACCCATTTTAATCACACTAAGCCGTTCGACCAATTCTCATCACTTTTGCCGTTTTCCGCTATTAAATCAACATTTTCAGATGTATCAACAATGAAAAGATGCTTGCTCACTTTAACTTGAGCTATTTATTACTTTGGGACAGTCAAACACACTTTATTAAAGCCGTAATTCATGATCAAAGTGCTGATAGGCCGATAATAGAAATAGGCTGAGAAAGGGTATAGTTCCCCTATTTATCACTTTATTTTACTCGCAAACACTTTTTATGAGCTGTAATTGAACGTCCAAGTGCTGATATGCCAAGATGCTGTTCCCTCATCTGCAATGTTTGACTCGAAAACAGTTTGTTGAATAAAAACAATATTGCACTGTTTGTTTCACTGCTTATCCAACATTGTCATTTGACGGCATCTTCTAGAAAATAGGCGTGGCCAACCTTTCTATAAATAACCTTAGGTTTTCTCGCTTTGTTACACAAATGATATCGGAGAATAGATTATATAACTGATGCTCAACATACATGTTCAACTTGACATTGCGTGTTGTTAGGTGGTGTAAATTTGTACATGAGGAATTTAGAGTTTCAATAATGTTTATTCATTGAAGATTACAATAGTTTTAATTGTTGACCGATTGATTTGTAAACATGTCACTGGTAAAAGCTACAAAAATTATCAGCTTATAGAGTTTATGATGGAGAAAACAACAAATCAAAATCGAACCGATTTTCAACATTACTCCGTGGTACGGTAATCGAAATGACAGTTGAAACGGTTTGTTATAACAAAGTTATATAATGCAGTTATAAAAACTGACTTGAAACAAACTTATATAACTTCAATTCCAATGACAGCCTTCGTTCTTTAGCAGACAGCAACCTTCTTATTGACGATTAGGTTAGCTCATTTATTATGAAGCCCCGTGGAGCAATGCGGAAGAGCGCCTGGACCTGCCGTGGAGATAACAACAAGTCGTCGAAGTCGTCGGATCGAATCTTGGGAAAGAGGAAGTTCATCAAAAAAGGAATTTCTAAAAGTTCACCATGCAGGGAATTTCACACAAATCACATGCGCGCCATGATTGTTTTTCTTTTTTTAAATTCGATTTCGAATTATTTTAAATAAATCTTGCAGAAACAAGCGCACTTTTTTTATTAGCTTGGTCGTTGATTGAAATTCTAATAGGAAACGTTTGTTTACATGTAAGTTAGTCGACGGTTAGGCAGCTGTTTTCTATCTAACTTTCCTTTCCAGTGTGTGCTTTGATTTGACAGCACAGCCGTAAACCACGCCCCCTTTTTTCGTTGAATCTCTTGTTAGATAGCACAGTGTTGTCAAATACATTTGTACAACTTACTCTGATAACATGCATCTTTTTCTGGCAAGTTATACAATAAAAAAAGTGCGCTTTTTCAAGTTCACAGGAGTTGTAGAACAAGTTGTGATAACGAAGCGGATTGGTTATACAACCAGTTAGGAAATACGTTTATCTGACAAAGTGTGTTGCTTGCGCGATCACCCACGAAAAGTGGCTGGGCTGGAGTCTGCGATTAGTAGAGAAACGAATCAGACGTGCGTCCCTCACACACCAAAAAAATGCAAAAAAATTCTCACGGCAAGAAAAAGAGGCAATCCTCACCAGTAGGATCGACAGATTTGAAGAAGCAAAAGAATGCCGATGCGCTACCTGCAAAGCCAGGCAGTTTAAGCAAGGACCCCAAAATTCGCCTGAAAAACAGTTCGCTACCCTCCCTGTTGACGTGAGCGAAAAAGAAGAATTTGAACGACGGGAAAAGGTGCCACCCATTTTTGTGAAAACATCGTCATCGGAATCGGTGCGAAAATGGCTGACCGGGTTTATCAAATCTGGTGCTTCACGAGCTTCCATTCGCTTGTGTGCTGATGGACTCAAAATTCTGCTACCTACCAGAAAGGATTACAACTACGTTCGGGATTTCCTGAACAACACAAAGATTGAATACTACAGCCATGACGATCCAGGTAAACGACCCATGAAACAGTAGGGTGTAATATGGTTGTATGGAAAAAAATGAAGTTGTACAAATTCAGCGAGCACAGCAATTTTTCAGTTCCTTTTGGGGTCCTAAACAACTCCCCAAAGTTTGGGAACGATTGGTTTAGTCCTCACTTTGCGCAAAGCGATTCAATTTTCCATATAAATTTGTATGGGAAAAACCATTTTTTTGGATTTTGATATTTATAAAATCCACGTTTCACGCTGTACTAAAACCGGATTCATATTCGGATGCTCTGGAAGGTGCTCTACAACTTTCCCTAAGAGAGTATGGTGCTAGCTTGTCCCTGAAAGAAGATACAGCGTCCTCAAAACTCGTCTAAAACGTGATTTTGGCGCAAAAAACACGTTTTAGACGAGTTTTGAACACGCTGTATCTTTTTTTAGGAGCAAGTTAGCACCATACTCTCTTCGGAAAAGTTGTAGAGCACCTTCCAGAGCATCCGAATATGAATCCGGTTTTAGTACAGGGGACCATCCATAAACCACGTGGACACTTTTTTAGGAATCTGTTACCCCCTTCGTGGACAATTGTCCATACAAAATAAATCTTTTTGTATGGATCGTGGACAATCGCCATACCCCCCCCCCCTGAAGTGTCCACGTGGTTTATGGATGGTCCCCAGCGTGAAACGTGGATTTTATAAATATCAAAATCCAAACAAATGGTTTTTCCCATACAAATTTATATGGAAAATTGAATCGCTTTGCGCAAAGTGAGGACTAAACCAATCGTTCCCAAACTTTGGGGAGTTGTTTAGGACCCCAAAAGGAACTGGAAAATTGCTGTGCTGGAAAATCGATTTTGATATTACACCCTAATGAAACAGGTCCTCCGAGGCCTGTACGACATGGATGTGAGTGTGCTGAAAGAAGAGCTCAAAACTCTTAAGTTGAACGTAATCGAAGTCTTCAAGATGACGAGACACAACAAGGACATCAAGTATCGTGATCAACTGTACCTGGTTCATTTCGAGAAAGGATCGACAACGCCGTCTGAGCTGAAAGCAGTTCGGGCAATTTTCAACATCATCGTGACATGGGAACGTTATCGTCCAGTGCACCGTGACGTGACACAGTGTTCGAACTGTGTACCAACACAGTGGTACCAACATTAGAAAAAAGTGTGGCTGAAGGGTAATGGCACACTTCCTTTGTAATGTTTTTTAGGAAAAGGATTGTGAGTTACCAAAAAAGAAAAGAGATTTTTTAATTTTGTGATTGTAAAAAATTCTATTCGTTCAAATTAAAGTTAACTCTCATATCACTATCAGACGAACCTATTCTACATATGGATGATTTATCTTTCTAACATTACACTAAATACTATATCAGTAGACTTTGTGGTCAGCAAACTGTTTATCAAACATCGCATTCTCGCATTCTAACCAACCGACAACACATCTCATTTCCTGCTATCACTCGCTTCGTTCTTCTCGGCGCCTTCTTTCGCACCCGTTTCCACCGCACTTTCGTCATCGTCCGCGTCGGCGGCCGCCAACTCCTTCTTCACGTCCAACCCGAACCAGCTGGAGATCATGGCAATACCCTCGTCGGTCGATTCGCTCACCGCGGCCAAAATGTCCGCCGTCGAGAGGTTGTCCAGCAGCGACAGCGGCGAGGTGGCGTTTGCCGTCGCGGGAACGGCGACTGCGGCCGGGGCCGGTTTGGCTTGCTCTTCTTCTTCCTCCTGCTTCTTTTCGGTGTTTACCCGTTCGACGCTGGGGAAAAACGTTAGGTTGTATGAAGTTGCATTTGAAAAAAAACTCGCACAGAACACAAACCTTTCCTGGGGCTGTTGCTCCTTGATTTCCTCCTCGGACGATTTGATCAGCACCACTCCTTTGGGGCTCATGCGGAAGCAACCGAGCGGCAGCTCGACTTGAACTTCGCCCAGCAGCATCGGTTCAAGGCGGAGGCAGCCGCGCAGACCGTCATCGGTGGGCAGCAGCTCGCTGAAGCGGGCGCACATCTGGGCAAGGCGGGCAAACATGCTGAGGCAGGTGGGCGCTGGGTCCGGACCCTTGACTCGTTGGCTGTGCAGGACACTGTCCCCGTACGAAACGTTCAACGCGATGCCCTCCTCGGCCGAGAGGTACTTTAGCCGGACGCAACCTAGGGTAGAAAGTGAGATTGTTTTAGAAAACATATCAGAGGGATTGGAGTGACGAGGACACAAACCTGGTCCACCGAGATCGATGTAGGTCATGTTAAAGTCTATACAGCAAATGCAGGACGGTCCGTTGCAGATGCAGTTGCTCGGTCCAATTTCCTCCTCCTTTGCTTCCACGTCCGTCGTCAGTGAGAGATAATCTGGAAGCAATAGAGAGAGAGAGAGAAACAATACTGTAAGTTATACCGAATAACCGGAGTTCCATCCCGTCTCACCTTAAGCTAATGAAATAAAAATGAATAAATTTTACAGAACAGTAAATCCATAGTCCTCGGTGTCAATAGCAAACAACAACTATTTACAAATGTCCAAACTTCCGCCGCACCGCGCCTAGTCCAACTTGACCTTGCACAGGTAGTTGAGCGGCAGCAGCTTCTTTTTGCCGTTGATCGACACGATGGCCTCCTTGTTGCTGGACAGCGACAGAAACTCGCCCAGCGTTTCGCGCTCGTCACCGAAGATGACCTTGAAGCGATCGCCGGCCACCGTCGGCACGACCGGTTCCAGATTGTTGCTCAGCACCGTAACGACGCGATCCTCCTCGGGCAGAAACACGGAACAGGCGCCGCTGGTGACGGTCCGGATGAAGCCGGTTTGGCCGGCCAGATCGGAATCGTCGTGGTTTCGGATTTCGACCTCAATGTCCGTGGTGCACCATTCGCCAAACTGGGAATCGAGGCTGGCGCCGGGTGTTTGCGGATTGTACGGTGATTGGGGCGCTCCGGGTGTGGCCGGAGAGTATCCGCTCGGGGACGGAGTACCCATGTAGTTGACCTGGTAGGGCGATGGGCTTGGGCTGGGGCTCGGTTGGTACGGGCTGTAGTTCTCCGTGTTGAACATGTTTCCGGGGGTGTGCGGAGCGAACGGCGTGTTGATCTGATAACCGGGCGTGCTCGGATTGTAGCCCGGGCTGGGCGATGGTTCCTCCATGTTAAAGTCGAAGTCGTTGCTTCGAGCAGGGGTGTTTGTGACCGCTGGATCCCAGGCGCCGTGACGTGGAGTCATGCTGCCATCGTGGGACGGAGTCATCGAACCGTACGGAGTACGATTGCCCACGTCGTACGACGGAGTCTGCGATCCGTGCAGCGGTGTCTTCGAGCCCGAGTAGACCGGTGTTTGGGCACCGTAGCTGCCACTTGGCGTACGGCTCGGAGTACGGATGTAACTCGAAACGGATCCCTCCTTCGGCGTCGATCCGACCACGGCAATGTGGTTCCGGTCGACCGAGATGGTTTGACACGAAGAGTGCAGTTCAACGCGAGCCGTGCTTTCGGTCGCGTCCTTGACAATTCCGACGGCACCCTTGTACGGTCCTCCGGTAATTTTGATACTCTTGCCAAGAATTTCCTTGTCCCGGCTGACGCGATTCGCCCCACCGCGACCTCCTCCACGGCCACCGCCCCGAGCACCACCACGACCTCCCGATGGATGCATCGGCGAGTGAATTCGGGGTGACATAAAGCCAAACTGACCCATCGGCATCAGGGCATTTCCCTGGGTCTTGTTGCCACCGGCCAGCTGCAGATGCCGGGTTTTACACACGAAAATACCTCCGTTCTCGGTGTACATCCGCGAGTGCAGGAACGCCAAGTTGCGGTACAAGTGCTTGATCTCCCCATCCCGACCAGCGTGCGGTCCTTCCATCACCTTTACGATATCCCGACGACGGATCTGATTCTGGTCCGAATCCAGCGCGATCGTGTTACGATTCTCGCGGCGCTTCTGCAGCGCGGTCGGCTTGCATTCCATGACCTTGCCGTGCATTCCCAGCACGTGGAAGTTCTCCCGCTCCAGACGTACAATCACGCCGACGGTTTGTGCGTCCAGCTGGACCAAATCTCCCCACTGGTACTGTCCCAGCGAGTCGACACCGGTTGCCATATCCGAGCAGAGCTGCAGATCCCGCGGAAGCACCTCCAACTCGTGCATCGTCAAATCCGACACCAGCACGATCCGTTGCGGTTCAACGCGCACAATCAAACCCGTTTCGCCCTCGTAACGACCGGCCAAAACCTTGGCGTGATCTCCCGTCTTGAAGTACTTGCGCAACTCGGACGCCTTGAAGATCAACGGATCCTTAAGATCTTCGTGCTTCGGCATCACCGTAATAAGCGCCCCGTCGATGGCAATGATCTTGGCCTGCAAATTTTCCAGATCGCCCACGCAGACTTCTACGTTGTCACCCATGGAGAAGGTGTGCGTCGAGTTGGTATCCTCCTTGGACGAAACCGCCAGCTCAATGTTGATTTCCTCTGGCTGTTCCTCGAACCGCTCCAACTCGGCCAACGTTGGTTTGACGCCCTCGGCCAGAATCGCCGACATGGTAAAGTTCTTGTACAGGAAACCCTTGCGGGAGTAACGATTTCCCTCAAAGATAAGGAAGTCACCATCGGACGTAACTTCTCCGCCAATCGCACGGATTGCTTCCGGATCGAACGGTTTGGCCGCCGGTCGTCGTTTCTTTTTCTTCTTGTTTTCGTCATTCTCTGACGACGTCGTCCGCAGAGCTCCTCTCAACCGTGTGTAATCAATTCGAGGAAGCAGCTTCAAGTGGACCTGGTTCTGGGCCAAATCGACGTAATCCACCTGGGCAATATCGTCCTTGTAGATACCACGCTTCAACCGGACCCACTGCTTCGGCTTCAACCCAGTCTGCTCCTTGACCACCTTCAAAATGTCCGTCATCTCCTTGATCGGAACCATCTCCTGCTTCCAAATACCCATCCTCAAATTTCCCACGTTCGTAATAGCTGCCTTGACGTGGGTTTGCTTGTACGCCTCAATATAAACGTACCCTTTGACACCCTCCGGGGCCACCACCGACTTAATCTGCAGCGGCTCATCCGTATTCGAGTACGTCAGGAACTTCCGCATCAACAGCAGCACCGTAGCCTTCTCCTCCCCAATCCGACACTTGACCATCCACAAATTCGGATCCTTGATCCCCGGAAGTCGCCGCTGCTGGTCAATCTCGTCGGTCATTTCCTCCCCGCCATCGCCAAAGTGCTTCCGCCCGGACTCATCCGCATACTTCTTCCGCAAATACTCCTCAATCTCATCCTCCTTGTTGTCCCACAAATTTGTGCCACGACGACGATTTTCAATCTCCCGCGCCGTCTGGCCAAACTCCTCCACCTCGTTCGGGACAATCCCAATGTCCTGCGCTCCCTCCTCCCACTCGTCGTCCTCGTCCACCTCATCATCCACCTCGGCTTCGTCGATAATAAATCCCCCAAATCGTTCCTTCTTCTTCTTCTTCCTCCCCCCGCGACGATCATCATCCTCATCGTCTTCAATCTCCTCCGAGTCCAAATCCTCCCCTTCCGGTTCCTGCTCCTCCTCCGCATCCTCTTCGTCCGAGCCCGCCGAAATCTTGCGCTTCTTTTTCATCCGGATCTGCTCCACATCGGACCCGGACCGCGAACCCGAGCCACTGCGCGACCTCGCCGAGCCGCCGCTGCGGGAACGCGACCGGGAAACTGACCGCGAACCACCCGAACGGGACACGGACCGCGAACGGTTCGATCCGCCGCTCTTGCGGGACCGATTCGACACCACACTGTCATTGTCCGAGCCACTGCCACTGTCCGACATTTTTCTGTAAAAATCACTTTCCAAACTGCGGCAGCAACCACATTCACTTTTTTTCGCTAAATTTCGAAGACGAAAAAACGCGACTCCAAACCGACCGAACCGAGGGATGAAAATTGAATGACGTTTCCAAATAAAAATGCTTCACTCGCGGTGAAAGAGCGAGAGAGAGAGGAGAGAGATGACGCGTGGGCAGGGTTGCCAAACGTGTCAAATGTTAGGAATTTTCCTGTACATCGTTCATGAAATGTCTGCACGATTGCTCATAAATCTGTAGATGTACAGTACGAATTCGTTGGTTAGGTTTTTTTCTCAACTCAAAACTATTTGTTTCAACCAATGAATTTGACTATCACAAACAAACAAACTAGACAAGACACGCACATTTTTGGCGTTTGACAGTTTTCCTGATTCGCCATATTGTTAGCGGAAAAGTTTATTGACAAACACACTGAAAGCCCGACCATGGTAGTTTTAAGAAAATTTGCTAAAAATGCTGCTTATTAAATTAACTGTGGCTTTTTGGTGAAAGTAAACGCAAATATGGTAAAATGTACCATGCTTCCACAAAATTGCATGGTAGCTAATACGAAATCATTATCATTCTCTCCATAATCGAGGGTTAAAATTACCATACCGCTCTCGACATAGTAAAACTGACTGCGTTAATCAGTCAATCCAAGCACGGAATGTTTTTAGCAAAAATACGTCGGTGCGTGTTCTCAATTTAACCCTACAATATGGCAGCAACTACCATGGTTGGGTTTTCAGTGCAGTTTGCGAGTTTGGCAAACAAGTTTGTAAGCAAACGAACTGTTTGTCCAAATTTTTACAATGTAATTTTTTAAGGAGCTATTACACTATGGCAAACAAACAAACAAAATCGCAGTTTTTAACTGTTTGCCAGTTTGTATATGCTAAATAAAACAAAACCGGAACCCACGGTGTAGGGGTAAGCGTGGTTGCCTCTAACCCAGTCGGCCTGGGTTCGATCCTAGAAGGCCCCGGTGAAATTTTCGAGACGAGATTTGTCTGATTACGCCTTCCGTCGGACGGGGAAGTAAGTGTTGGCCCCGGTCTAACCCAAAAGGTTAGGGCGTTAGCTCAGTCCAGGTGTAGAAGTCGTCTTCCTGGGTCCTGTCTCGGTGGAGTCGCTGGTAGGCAGTTGGACTACCAATCCAAAGGACGTCGGTTCGAATCCAGGGTTGGATAAAAGCTTATAGCGGTATACGCACTTCGGAAGAAACCGGTCAAGAAAAAAATCAAATGGGCAGCAGCGGCAGCTAAAGCAAGCCAGAGAGGGTCAAGAAAAGCCCCAAGAAATCCCTCTCTCTCCTTTGTTCTGCTGTTCGTAAAGCCATTTCTTGACCCCTTTCCTTCCGATCAGCGTACTAGCCTTATGTGTAAAAAGAGGTTTGCAATTGCCTCAACAATCAAGCCTTCGGACGCCTAAGTTGTATTGTTAGTTTGATTTTGGTTAACCACCCTGGATTTTCTTAAAATAATTCGAACTGTCAAAAATCCACCAAAGCATCTACCACATTGATCACACAAAAAACTGTGGTAGAAAAGTATCCACCGATAGATGCTTTGGTAGAATTTTGACAGTTTGAATTATTTCAAGAAAATCCACCGCGGTTAACCAAATCAAATTAACAATGCAACTCTAGTTTCGAGTAGGAATCTCGCAATAAAGAACGCCAAGGCAACGCTTGATTTGCTAAATACATACTTTTCATATAAATAAAAAAAAAAACATGATTATTTAAAATTTCTAAAAGTCCATAGGCGGGTAAATTTGTCCAAACTTTTCCTCAAAAAGTTTACCAAACATGTTTGCTGTAGTGTAATAGGCAAACAAACTGTTTGTTAGTTTTTTATTATTTGTGATAGTCTAATACGTCCTTAACTTAAAATAAACAAAATGTATATAAATTTGTAATCAAGTCAACTAAAAATCTAAAATTTGCTCGAAATTCTTTACAAATAGTTTTTTTTCATAAAGGTTTGAATTTGTGTTGCCATCGAGACAAATTTGTAGCAAAAAAATGTGCCTTCCTCACATTTAGAATGTAATGCAAGGTAATATCTGAGATCCGGCTTCCAAAAAGTTCATAAATAACACTTAACTGCCCACCATTGAAAAAACGGCTAATATCCACTTTTGGCAAAAACGAGATATTAGCACCAGGTGGTAGAGGATGTTCCAACGCATCTTCTGGAACTTGAATTTCACTGAAATAGTGTTTAGACTTGGCTGCCGATGCGAAAAACCAAACGGCTTATATGCCACTCTTATGGGAAATTGCCTTGACAGAGATTTTGTGACAAACACTAAAACGCGTTTTTCTCGGTATACTTGATTTGGCATAATAGCCGAATTTTCAATTATGGGCAGTGTAGGGATTATGGGTTGCAGGATTGAATATGTAATAAATTATTAAATGAGTATTTATTATAAGATTGATATAATTCATAAATAAGAGTTAAGAGCGCAACAAAAAGTGCGCACCTTCATGAATATTGCCTTGTTAGCTGATTGTGGATTGAGTGCGAGAGCGCGCTAGCGAGCTGCGAGAGAGAACAACGAGCGAGAAAACAACGAGATGCGCGCGGCCGGCGAAAGAGAGAATGAAGATTGTCAAATCAGTTTTGTGGTTAATTTCTGTGGAATAAGACGTGTTGTTTGTTAATTGCAAAATATCTGTGTTTTTATTATAAAAGAAAGTCCCCGATCACGACAATGGCACAGTCCGGTAAGTCGAACCTTTTGAGTCATGAAAGATCATTTGTTTTGCTTGAATTGTTGTGTTGTGAAATCCAACAGTTTTGTTTACCTGCCAGGATGCAGGTCCAAAGTTTCGCTTTGTTGTTTTGCCTGTGTTTTGAAACAGGTAGATTTTTGCTTGAACTTGTTATTTGAAATTGATGAAAGGCATAAAACTATCTGCGATAATTGACGGTCTTGAATTTAATGAATGATTTGCTTGTTGTTGTGATATTGGGAACGAATGTTTTGTTTTGAAGTAGTAAGTTTGGCTTTTCGTTGTGATAATTGAAAACCAATGTTTTATTCTAAGTTTATGGTGGAATTTGAAGGCAAATAATTTGCTCGAAATTTTATTGTTTTTGTACAATCCCATTTTTGCTTTAGATTTGATTGTTGTTGTTTTGATTGACGTCCAATGTTTTGTTTTTAATTTGATGCAATGAATAATTGTTGTTGTGGAAATTGAACTCCAATGTTTTGTTACGAATTAAACTTCAATTTTTTTCTTATTTTTGTGATTGATGAAAATCAATATTTTATTTAAAATTTTACAAAGGATTTGACAAGATTGTGGAAATTGAAAATCAATATTTCGTTTTGAATTTGATGGAGGATTAGTTTGCGATTGAAGGTAGATAATTTGTTTTTAATTTAGTTGTTGTTTTGGTAATTGAAATCAAATTTGTTGTTTTAATTTTATTGTTGTTATTATAATTGACGACCAATGTTTTTTTGAATTTGATTGTTATGGATTGTTGTTATTATTGATGATCATTATTTTTATTTTTTATTTTGGATTGGATGCTGATTATTTTGGTAACTGAAGACCAATGTTTATTTTTGAATAAGATAAATATTTGCTTCTTTGTTTTAAATTTAATGAAAGATATGCTTGTTGTGGCAATGACTTGATGTAAAGTCCAATAAAATCACTAATTACAAAATATACAGGTTTAATTTTGATTGAAAGATTTGATTGTTGATGAGGGAATTAAAGCCCAATGTTTTGTTATGATAAGATGACAAATTTGCTTATTTTTGCGATAAATGAAAACCAATATTTAGTTTCGAGTAAGATACGAGGTTTGATTGATATTGTGGTAATCGAAAACCAGTTATTATTTTGAATATGATGATAGATTTGCTTTTTGTTGTGGCAATCGAAGGCCAAGATTTGTTTACTGAATTTGAGTTTTGTTATTATAGAACGGTATTTTTTCGGTTTTAAATTTCATGCAATATTTGATTGTTGTTTTATGATGGGCAATTTTGAGTTTTAAATTTGACGCAATATTTGATTGTTTATATGGTAATTGATGACCAATGTTTTGTTTTGAAGTTGATGCAAAATTAGATTATTAATTTTATGGTTAATGAAAAATGTTTAGTTCTCATTTGAATGAAGATTTGATTGTTGTTATTATTGACGATAAATTTTTCTGTGAATTTGATGCAATATTAGATTGTTGCTTGATGCTGTGGAAATTGAAAACTATCGTTTTAGAATTCTAATGAAAATTTTATAGATTTATGCAGAAATTGACAATCAATGTTTTGCTTTGAAATTTGATTTGAGCAACGTTTTTTGCCGTTATAATTGATTAGTCATGGTTAATTTTGAAGTCTCTTCTGTGTTGGAGACTGACAAACCTCTGTGATGGTAGTCAGAAAAAAGTCTCCTCTGTGTTGGAGCCTGACAGACCTCTGCGATGGTAGTCAGAAAAAAGTCTCCTCTGTGTTGGAGCCTGACAGACCTCTGCGATGGTAGTCAGAAAAAGTCTCCTCTGTGTTGGAGCCTGACAGACCTCTGCGATACTAGTCAGAAAAAGTCTCCTCTGTGTTGGAGCCTGACAGACCTCTGCGATGGTAGTCAGAAAAAAGTCTCCTCTGTGTTGGAGCCTGACAGACCTCTGCGATGGTAGTCAGAAAAAAGTCTCCTCTGTGTTGGAGCCTGACAGACCTCTGCGATGGTAGTCAGAAAAAGTCTCCTCTGTGTTGGAGCCTGACAGACCTCTGCGATGGTAGTCAGAGAAAAGTCTACTCTGTGTTGGAGCCTGACAGACCTCTGCGATGGTAGTCAGAAAAAAGTCTCCTCTGTGTTGGAGCCTGACAGACCTCTGCGATGGTAGTCAGAAAAAAAGTCTGCTCTGTGTTGGAGCCTGACAGACCTCTGCGATGGTAGTCAGAAAAAAAGTCTCCTCTGTGTTGGAGCCTGACAGACCTCTGCGATGGTAGTCAAAAAAAGTCTGCTCTGTGTTGGAGCCTGACAGACCTCTGCGATGGTAGTCAGAAAAAAAGTCTCCTCTGTGTTGGAGCCTGACAGACCTCTGTGATGGTAGTCAGAAAAAAGTCTCCTCTGTGTTGGAGCCTGACAGACCTCTGCGATGGTAGTCAGAGAAAGTCTCCTCTGTGTTGGAGCCTGACAGACCTCTGCGATGGTAGTCAGAAAAAAAAGTCTCCTCTGTGTTGGAGCCTGACAGACCTCTGCGATGGCAGTCAAAAAAAGTCTGCTCTGTGTTGGAGCCTGACAGACCTCTGCGATGGTAGTCAGAAAAAAAGTCTCCTCTGTGTTGGAGCCTGACAGACCTCTGTGATGGTAGTCAGAAAAAAGTCTCCTCTGTGTTGGAGCCTGACAGACCTCTGCGATGGTAGTCAGAGAAAAGTCTCCTCTGTGTTGGAGCCTGACAGACCTCTGCGATGGTAGTCAGAAAAAAAGTCTCCTCTGTGTTGGAGCCTGACAGACCTCTGTGATGGTAGTCAGAAAAAAGTCTCCTCTGTGTTGGAGCCTGACAGACCTCTGCGATGGTAGTCAGATTAAAAAAAAATGAATAATCTGTGCTGAAGTTCTTTGCGAAAGCAGTCAGATAACAATCTCCTCGATAAAGGAACCCGACAGACTTTTGTGATGATTTTTTTTAAATAACTTCGCAGAAGGAGCCTTATGGATTTTAAAAATATATTGTTCTGCAAATCTTTTCATTCAATTAAGGACCGTCACATCACAAAAGAAATTGGCCTAAGAAAATGAATAAATAAATTTAAATGTGAAAGTGAGCACTTTTTGGTATCCACAAATAAAGCAATATGTATTTTGGCCGGGACCGTGGTGTAGGGGTAAGCGTGATTGCCTCTCACCCAGTCGGCCTGGGTTCGATTCCAGACGGTCCCGGTGGCATTTTTCAAGACGAGATTTGTCTGATCACGCCTTCCGTCGGACGGGAAGTGAATGTTGGCCCCGGACTAACCTGAAGGTTAGGTCGTTAGCTCAGTCCAGGTGTAGGAGTCGTCTCCCTGGGTCCTGTCTCGGTGGAGTCGCTTGTAGGCAGCTGGACTAACAATCCAAAGGTCGTCAGTTCGAATCCCGGGATGGATGGAATCTTAGGTGTAAAAAGGGTTTGCAATTGTCTCAACAATCAAGCCTTCGAACACCTAGTTTCGAGTAGGAATCTCGTAATCGAGGACGCCAAGGCAACGCTGTAGAGCGAATAATTTGATTATGATTTTGATTTGTATTTTGGCGTTATGTCTGTGAACTACCTAAAAAAATGATTTTAAATTCATCGAATAGGACTAAAACGGTTGTCACTAACACTGGAGTTGTCCTCTCTTGAAAGACAAACCTCTAAATTGAAAGACGTTAATGATTAAGTATTCCATATTGATAGTTGTTATGGTTAATTGTTACTTTAATCGATTTACTCAGCTGTGATACAAAAGTTGCTTGAAACCCAACATTATTTCACAGGAAGTAAAAATTTAAGTAATCGTTAACATGTTAAAAAAGGTAAAATAATTCACTTAATAATTAATTTGATGCATTTTTAAATAATAAATAAAGTAATGATTAATAATCAGAAATGCTTAAAATATAATTTAAAGTGTGAGAGCGTTGCGTCACAAGAGAAAATAATACAAATACTTAAATATTAATTTTGAGTTGAGAAGTATGAGTGACAATTTGAGCAACGAAAAAAAAACATTATTTTAAAAAACTAGGAAATATTTATTATATTTATTTTTATTTTTCAATGCAATATCTGTTATTTGTATCAAAATAATTCAAAATCATTAATTAATTTCGATAGAAATTATATTTTAACACTGTATCATTTTATTGAGTTAAAAAAAACTTTCAGAATTTTAGTAATGTAAATATATCAAAATTAAATTAAGAAAATCATTATTTTGAAATAAATTAAAGAAACTTTGGGGCTCTTTAATCGATTGTACATAATTATAAAACCAAACTTGTTCAAATTACATAACAGGAGTTTATCAGCAAAGAAAAAGTTAAAATTTTAAATAAGAAAAGAAATTATTGACAGGGATCGTAAAGATCGTGATTAAAAAAAATTAAGTTTCTGTGAACAATCTATTCAAGTAATATATCAAAGTTGCTTGGAACCCATTTTACATTACGAAAAAAATAAAACAAAATATTTAAATATAAAACATTAAAAAATCTTTCAGATGTTTTTAGATAAGCAAGATACGTTTTGAAGGAAATTATGGTTAGGATATTGTCTCCACCGTGTTGGAGCCTGACAGACCTCTGCGGTGGTAGTTTGAAAAATGTTTCGCCTGAGCTGGAACTCTTTGAGAAAGTAGTCAGATTGCAATCTATACATCTATGCATTACAAGAATAATTGAATAAAATATGTTTTTTGTTGTTATCTGATATAAATATTATGACCTTAAACATTGTTTTGATCATGATTAAATGTAACATTGAATAATCTAATCTACGGTAATATCAAAAGTGCTTGAATCCATACCTTTAGCTACAATAAATACAATTTGAAGTGAAAATTAATTTGACATATAATAGAAATCGAATATAGCGGAACGGCATTTATTTCAGTTTATATATTTTATTTTTATTGCAACAATTTACCACATGATTTTGTTTTATTCATTAGAATAATATTTTCTGTACTATATTTTGTTTCAAGATAAACAAAAAATATTATTAAGTAGACACAACAGAAAAAAAACTATTCGGTAAAAACTATCGTTTGTCTGGTTAAAAGATCGCGTAAGTGAATATTAATACAAAGTTCAAAATTTTTAATATAAAAGTTGAAAAATGTTGATACTACCATGCATTTACAGAACAAAATCGTTAAATCGGTAATTTTTTTTAAAAAAGCTTTTGTGGCAAAAATAAACAACATTTCATTTTATTTTTTTATAAAAAAATGTATTTTGTGCAGCAAAGCACATTTTGAGCATTAATTGAATTATTTATATTATTTTTGCAATTTGCTTCATTTATTGAGATTGCTTTTCAAGAAATCATCTTAAACTGAAATATAGACTATTTTTTATTTTATAAAAGTGTACCGGTACTGATGAAAACAAAGTCTTCGAAAATATTACTGATTTTGCATTTTAGTAATTTTTGCCATAATTTATTACCAGTTTCAAAATTAGTTAAAATGCGGTAATTTTTGATACAATTTTAAGCGGTGTTTGCACATCGGAAGGAACCGGTCAAGAAAAAATTCAAATGGGCAGCAGTAGAAGCGAAAGCAAGCCAGATAGGGTGAAGAAAAGTCTCAAGAAAACGCTCCCTCTCCTTTGTTCTGCTGTTCGTAAAGCTGTTTCTTGACCCCTTTCCTTCCGATCTCCAGACTAGCCTTTATTTAAAAAAAAAGTTGTTTGTTTTAGCTGTACAGCTTGGTTGGGAATAAATTACAGAAAAGTACAGATAAAAATATTGAAAATGAGGAAAAAATTAGCTTGCTTGTAGATCCATTTTGGGTGTTTTTGGGTATTAATTACAAACATATAATTTTCGGCACGTCTGCATTTAATGTTAAAATCAGTTTATGTTTACTTTCAAGTCCCGTCTGGTGGATCAATCGGACGTGGCACTGGGCTTGGGCTCATAATCCATAGATCGGTTTGAACTCCATGGCGGGCGCACATAAATTCAAAGTGTAAATTTGAGTAAAAACAATATCTGTGCCTGTCATAGTTTTTGTTTCAGATTTTTTTTTAAAATAAGTTAAATAAACTACCACATTGTATATTTTTTTAGAAATGTTTATTCTTTGTTTTTTATGGTACACATAAATTTAAAACTTTAAAAACGCCAGAATAATGCTTCATTTGGAAAAAAGTCAGCAACATGTTAGATTTTTGGATTTAGAACACATTGTTTTATATTTCATATTCACAAAATGATCATAAATAAAAATAATGTGTTACCATTTCATTCGAAATGTTTAAAAAAATAAAAATTGCTTTTGAATTTGAATTATTATTTTTTTAAATCGTGTTGTTTCAGCAATGTTTGTAAAATTTGCTTTTTAATTTTAAATTACATAAAATTTAAAGAAAATCAGGTAAACAATCACTAATCTCGTATTGCATAAAAAATTGATAAACCTGCGTTTATTTGAGAAATATTTGTGGTTTTTGTTTTTCTCCTGGTTTTTCTTTTTCTTATATTTTCAGGTGTTTTTAAATTTTCAACCTCATCAGCGCATTCCATTTTCTACAACTCCTGCGATCGGATGTCAGTCTCTTGGACAACATAGATGAAACATTTCGAAGACTGCGCTTTCGTATTTAGATCAGCATGAAAACAAAGTCGAGGAACCCGACGAAAATCTTTTAGGAAATTAAAAAAAAAATTTGATTGATTTAGCATTCATGCAATTTTTCTGTTAGGAATCATAATTGATATTCGTCATCTTGAGAGTAGAAAAGAGGGAGAATGTAGGGATTATGGGTTGCAGGATTGAATATGTAATAAATTATTAAATGAGTATTTATTATAAGATTGATATAATTCATAAATAAGAGTTAAGAGCGCAACAAAAAGTGCGCACCTTCATGAATATTGCCTTGTTAGCTGATTGTGGATTGAGTGCGAGAGCGCGCTAGCGAGCTGCGAGAGAGAACAACGAGCGAGAAAACAACGAGATGCGCGCGGCCGGCGAAAGAGAGAATGAAGATTGTCAAATCAGTTTTGTGGTTAATTTCTGTGGAATAAGACGTGTTGTTTGTTAATTGCAAAATATCTGTGTTTTTATTATAAAAGAAAGTCCCCGATCACGACAGGCAGTTAAGTGCTTATAACTTTTGATAGGGTTATCAGATCTTCAATCTTTTGAAATCGTTGAAAAGGTCTTTCGAAAACCTTTCTATCAATGTATAACATGACGAGGTTTCTTACAAAAACCACCCTTTTTACAATCTTCCGGACTTTTGTTAAAATCGTTTTTTTTAGCATAACTTTTGAAGTACTGAACTAAACTTTGTCTTTTTCAATAGCGACTTATGGGACCCCAAGACGGATCAAATGAGACCGAAACGGTCCAAATCGGGTCAGCCAGTGCCGAAATAACTCAGTGCAATTTTTTTGATCAACATCCCACCACACACACACGCACAGAAAAAAAAGTAGAATTTTGGAATGTTGAAAATTTGGTAGGTTGAATATTACCTCTTTTTTTGAGTAATATTACATAGAAAATGTGTAAATATGTGAACCTGATGAATATTCATCAAAAAACTGATGAAAATTCATCATTTTCTGGGGTAAAATTAATCATTTTTTGCCACAAAATCTGTCACCATTTCCTGATGAATATTACCATCATTTTTTTTTCTGTGCAGACATTTGCTCAAAATTTGATTCTGAGTCGATATGTATACATGAAGGTGGGTCTAGGAGGTCAAATTAATAATTTCGTTTTTCGAGTGATTTTATAGCCTTTCCTCAGTAAGGTGAGGAAGGCAAAAACACATTTTTCAAGAAACTAATAGACCCAGGGTAGCCATACAAGTCTAATAGTTGTAGAAGAAATTGCGCCATTGTAGAAGAAAAAAAGTTCTCTCAAGGCAAAATCAGACCAAACACTAAGAAATGAGTTTTAACACTTTATTTTTTCCACCGCTCACAAATCGTTCCTTTCTCAAGGCCTACTTCCTCTTCATCACCCTGGCCCTTCTTCTCCTCACCCTCTTCCCCTTCTTCCTTGTTCCTCACCGCTCCACGGCCTCGTTCTTGGCCGCTCCGCGACCGAAAAGACACCGCATCCTGCTTCCCGGAACCTGGCGAATCGTTCGGCGTGTCCACCGGTTCCCTTGCGCCGCAGATCTCCTTCGCGCCGCCTCGCGGCCTTGCTTTCCGCGGCCTCCCGCCGCACGTGGTGCTCCGGGTTCGAAGCGGTTGTGCCGGTTCAACGGAAGAAGACGATTCCGCGCGTCGGACGCCGCCGCCGAGATTTGCTGGCCAAAAACAGGCACCGATTCCTGAAGACCCTCCAAGAAGTTTCGCGCTTGCCGAAGACCACTTCTTCCCGTTCGCGTTCTTTCGACGTCGACCGTGAACTTTTTGCCGGTGCGAGAAACCAAAAAACGCGACTTGTTCTCGCTGCTGTCCAAACACGACTTCTCGAGCAACTCCGTTTGACCGTCCGTCAACCCGTGCTCTCTCTTTCTCAGATGCGCTCTCTCCCTCCTCTTCACTTTCGCGAGCACCGCTCTCCCAAGCTCTCCGGTGGACCGGAAACAACGCCGATGTATTGGTGAGACGAATTTGCTCGCGAGGGTGAGGTTTGGTTTGGGGAAGGGAACTTATTTTTGGGTAAGCTTCTTAACTCTTAAACGGTTTTACATATTTTTATGGGAGTTATTTAATCGAATCACAACATTATTTTTACAAACGCTACATAGTCTGGAAAAAGTTGGAAATACGCCAAATATGTTCCTAAAGTCCTATTATGTAAATTTTTATGTACAACGGTAAACAATACGCCTAAAACCATTTCTGATCACTTATAGTTATTTTAAAGAAAAAAAAAGTTGACAAACCAACCTTATCGATTCATCAACTATGGTCCCCTTGGAACCCAGTCACGGCGTGCTCACAGGATTCTTACAGAATTCTAGCAGAGCGAAAATATTCTTACTAGAACTTTGCCATCATCCTGCCAGAGCTTTGCAAGAATTCTCAAAGAATTCTAGCTCAAATGCAATAACCGGTTCTAGCAGGAGCCGGCGAAATCAACCGGTTCTGTTAGAATCCTGCTAGAATTTTGCTAGAACTATTCTGACAGGCCTCCTGCTAGAATTCTGTAAGAATTTTGCTAGAATGAGTTAGAAAAATTTTCTGGTAGAATCCTGCTAGAATTTTGTTAGAATGAAATGGCAGTAAATTTTGGTAATACCCAAACATTTCAAAAATATTCAATTTTTATAAAAATAATACAAGAATCTTCATCAATTTATTGCACATTCACTTTTAACTTACATATATGTCTCTTAATCTTGAATTAAACATTTTCTTCGACACATATTCGTCCAACGCCTGCGATTCCGAGTCACGAACCGAATCTGGTGCTCTTGGAGAGAAATCGGGATCCGGGAAAGGTGCCGCCTAAGACGATGTCTAAATAGCGATAGTTGGACTTGCTGGTGCTGGCGGTGGAGCTCCCCGTGGGCCATGTGGTTCTTCCTGATGGTTTTCCTAAAGTTGATCAAGCCTTCCAGGTTTAGGCAATGGGAACCGCGCCTGTGGAATCGAAATCGAGGAATTAAGATAACTTACATCTAACCAATCCATCAATATTTTGCTTACCATGTTATAGGTGGCCAGGCGACCAACGGAACGGCGCCGATGCTACATTTTCTTCCGATGGCAACTTTTTGGAACAAGTTACCTGACAAGATGGCGGTCACAATGTGGTTTGGCGAAAATGACGTCATTTTCGACAGATTTTGCGCTGCCAGAATATTCTAGCAAAATTCTTACAGAGTTCTGACAGGCCTACTAGAATCATTCTAGCAGGATTCTAGTAGAACCAATTCTGCCAGAAAATTCCGTGTCTGGGAAAGAGCTGTCAAGTAAGAACTTTTCTGTTAAGAAGGACCACGAGGTTAATTTTTCAAAATTGATTTCAAAATCCGTTTTGAACTCTTTGTGGTCGTACAAATGGTCATTTTACTCAGAAAAATAAGTTTTATCTAAGCTAATTCAGCTTATTCAGAAAACATCAGGAAAAAGTCGGGAATTTGTATTTTTTTTGTCAAAAAGTCAGGAAAAGTCTAGTCTAGCGGCCCTATATTGTCATCACTTTCTCTCTCATAAAATGCTTTGGTAAGGGACAATCCATAAACCACGTGGATAGTTGGGGGTATGGCGATTGTCCACGATACATACACATTTTTTTTGTATGGACAATTGTCCACGAGGGGGGGGGGGATACCAGATTCCCAAAAAGTGTCCACGTGGTTTATGGATGGTCCCTAACGGATGGTATGCATTTGACACAGATTTTCATATCATTTTTTAGAAACATAGCATTTCCATTGACACGTGCATAACACTTTGAGGGCATTCAAAGAATCCCTTTTATAAATGTTTTCGTGATAATAGTTAACTTACTTTTAAAAGTTTTCGAATTTTCTTTGAATACTTTTTCTTGATGTCCTTTAAACATTTTTCTATCAAGCTTCCATTTCATTTGGTTTGTATTAAATTCATATTTTTCATTTTATAAAAAAAAAATCTTCAACCTATCAATGTCACCCAGCTTTCTGGTTACATTAAAAAAAATATATTTAACAGCTCAAGAAGAAAAACAAATATATGGTTGACTAATTATGATTTGTTTACTAGTCTTGTGACATTCAATCTCTTTTAACATCAAAATAAACTCCAGAGTCTTCTCAACTTAACGGGTAAAAAAAATTATCATAAAAAATAAGAATAGAAAACATGTAATAACACAAACCGTTATTGTTTTGCCTTTATGTTTCCCTTAACCATTTACAAATGTTGTACAATTGTTAACCTAACCCAGCCATTAGACGGGTTTCGATCTAAAAATTCGCCAAAAATTCAACCAATTTTTGATCTTTAAAAAGCATTAGAGCAATTCTCTACGAAATCGGTCTTTTTTCTTCAATTTTAATTTTTGTATTTTTTAATCCGGCTGAAACTTTTTTGGTGCCTTCGGTATGCCCAAAGAAGCCATTTTGCATCATTAGTTTGTCCATATAATTTTCCATACAAATTCGGCAGCTGTCCATACAAAAATGATGTATGAAAATTCAAAAATCTGTATCTTTTGAAGGAATTTTTGATCGATTTGGTGTCTTCGGCAAAGTTGTAGGTATGGATACGGACTACACTGGAAAAAATAATACACGGTAAAAAAATTGGTGATTTTTTATTTAACTTTTATCACTAAAACTTGATTTACAAAAAACACTATTTTTAATTTTTTTATTTTTGATATGTTTTAGAAGGCATAAAATGCCAACTTTTCAGAAATTTCCAGGTTGTGCAAAAATCACTGACCGAGTTATGAATTTTTAATCAATACTGATTTTTCAAAAATCGAAATTTTGGTCGTAAAATTTTTCAACTTCATTTTTCGATGTAAAATCAAATTTGCAATCAAAAGTACTTTACTGAAATTTTGATAAAGTGCACCGTTTTCAAGTTATAGCCATATTTAAGTGACTTTTTGAAAATAGTCGCAGTTTTCATTTTTAAATTAGTGCACATGTTTGCCCAGTTTTGAAAAAATATTTTTGAAAAGCTGAGAAAATTCTCTATATTTTGCTTATTTGGACTTTGTTGATACGACCTTTAGTTGCTGAGATATTGCAATGCAAAGGTTTAAAAACAGGAAAATTGATGTTTTCTAAGTTTCACCCAAACAACCCACCATTTTCTATCGTCAATATCTCAGCAACTAATGGTCCGATTTTCAATGTTAATATATGAAACAATTGTGAAATTTTCCGATCTTTTCGAAAAAATATTTTTGGAATTTTCAAATCAAGACAAACATTTTAAAAGGGCGTAATATTGAATGTTTGGCCTTTGTGAAATGTTAGTCTTGATTTGAAAATTCCAAAATATTTTTTCGAAGAGATCGGAAAATTTCACAAATGTTTCATATATTAACATTGAAAATCGGACCATTAGTTGCTGAGATATTGACGATAGAAAATGGTGGGTTGTTTGGGTGAAACTTAGAAAACATAAATTTTCCTGTTTTTAAACCTTTGCATTGCAATATCTCAGCAACTAAAGGTCGTATCAACAAAGTCCAAATAAGCAAAATATAGAGAATTTTCTCAGCTTTTCAAAAATATTTTTTTCAAAACTGGGCAAACATGTGCACTAATTTAAAAATGAAAACTGCGACTATTTTCAAAAAGTCACTTAAATATGGCTATAACTTGAAAACGGTGCACTTTATCAAAATTTCAGTAAAGTACTTTTGATTGCAAATTTGATTTTACATCGAAAAATGAAGTTGAAAAATTTTACGACCAAAATTTCGATTTTTGAAAAATCAGTATTGATTAAAAATTCATAACTCGGTCAGTGATTTTTGCACAACCTGAAATTTCTGAAAAGTTGGCATTTTATGCCTTCTAAAACATATCAAAAATAAAAAATTAAAAATAGTGTTTTTTGTAAATCAAGTTTTAGTGATAAAAGTTAAATAAAAAATCACCAAATTTTTTTACCGTGTATTATTTTTTCCAGTGTAGTCCGTATCCATACCTACAACTTTGCCGAAGACACCAAATCGATCAAAAATTCCTTCAAAAGATACAGATTTTTGAATTTTCATACATCATTTTTGTATGGACAGCTGCCGAATTTGTATGGAAAATTATATGGACAAACTAATGATGCAAAATGGCTTCTTTGGGCATACCGAAGGCACCAAAAAAGTTTCAGTCGGATTAAAAAATACAAAAAAAATCGAATGATCGAAATCCTAGAGAACTGCTCATTAGAAAGAAGAACTCTTAAAGTTTTAGAAAATTTTAGGGTTGGGCGTTTAACTAGTTTTTTGCAATTCCGCCGTGAAACGACTTACTTTTCCTGTCTTTCTTGAACGACGAAATAGCCTACTTTTCTGTACCAAAAATAACAGAATCGAATAGCAACACTTTTCAAAATAAATGCTGAAAAGTAACACTTTTCAACATTTTTTTGATTTAAACGATTTATTGACAAAATACATGAAAATTTGACATAAAATTTCACTCAGTGTGTGTTTTTTGGAATTGCAAAAAAATGTTGTATGGAACTCGTTGCAAAACTTGATTTTTTCAGCACTCTTCGTAAATGTACGACTCGTGCAAGAAAAACATAAAACAAGAGAAGTAAAGTTTTTCGTAGAACAAAAGTTGCTCAAAATGACCTCCTGAACAAGGGAAAAATAAAAATGTTGGAAAAAAATTTGGCCGGTAGGAGGTTATTTTTTAAACATTCAGCAGTAACATTATCGTTGCAACAGAACTTGTTTAAAGTATAAAAACAGAGACTGTTGAAATCGATGTATGTGCTTAGAATTGAATAACTTCAACTAGTGAAGTTTTTTCCTGAAAACAATTCTCCAGAAATGTAAATTGTAAATAAAATTTGGCGAGCTATTTACATTTTATTTGTTTGTGTTTCTTGCCCGTTATAGAATTTGAAAAGTGAATAAAATAATAAATAAAAAGATTTTTTCTAGCCAACTCTTTTTTAAATTTGTTTTAATTCATTAGCATGAAATTAATAATGTTATAATGATTGATTTTAACATTATGTTTATTCATCAATATACCGTTTTTCATGAAACTTTGGAATTTAATTTTTGTTTTACAAAATTTGTTGCAATTTTTGAAGAGATCCGCATTTTTTTCATTATAAACTTTCCCTCTTCATGAATGTACCACTTTTGCAAATAAATAACGACATTTGTTTGCACGATGAATTCCATAAAATGTGACACACCAAAAGACAGGATACGTTGAAAAGTGAAATGTGAGCAAACAACTTGCAGCATAACAAAAAAAGAAAGAGCTTAACTTATTTCAAATACGTACCCAGAATGCTGGCCGAGAGCGCCATAGAGCAGAAGTAGGTTAGCAAAACTGCGATCACAAGCTTCTTCATTTTGTCTTATGTTAGCTTATGGTTTAAACAATAAATAGAATTTAAACTTTGTTTTAAATTTTTGCACAAATTTATAAGACAGATTCACTGCACTACGATCTCGCTATCACCCAAAATCAAACAACAACAAAAAAAAAATGGAAATATCTTTCGTCTCCGAAAGCCAAAAAGATGAACCGACTCGGGCACCGTCTGGAACAGGACTGATTTTGGCCGATTGAATGGGAATGACTCAACGGTGCCAGGTGAAATTTTAATCACCGTGTTTATACGCCCGCGAAAGAGAAAGAGAGCTCCTCACATTCGAATGGACGAACGCGTTTATCTCGCGTGCCACGAAGAAATGGCCCGTCGTTGGACAGTGGGCTATAGATAATCGACAATGGATTTTATTTGTTTTATTTGTTTTATCAAGGCCTTCCCTAAGACCAAAGAAACTATTTTGCGTCATTGGTTCATCAATACAAGTCTCCATACAATTTTGGGAGCTGTTCATACAAAAATGATACGTAAATATTCGAAAATCTGTATCTCTTGAAGGAATTTTGTGATCGGCTTGGTGTCTCCGGCAAAGCTGTAGGTATTTATGAGCTTTTATGACAGGTGTGACCAAAGTATGGCGGTGAGGTGAGGTGATGTTTTGTGGCCCGCAGATCCATTTTGAATCAGCTGGACACCGAGTTGCGGCTGAGGACAAAACGCAAAGGCCAGCAGAGCCAACCAAGACCCCTACACAATCCCCCTTCCCTTCCCACGCCTTGTCCTTAACATCAATCCCTTCCCTAATAACCCCGAGTAGGCCGCGGGTAATCGGCTCCCCTCCCACTAACATTTACACACAAGATCCTCTGTAATTATTAAGTCAAATGTAATTACAAAAGCCGACTCGGTCCTAACCAGGTCCCAGTACCGAAAAGGACCTAATAAAAATAATTTTATGAAAAAAAAAATCCATTTTGAATAATTATGTAAAATTGCTTGTTGTTCATTTTATTCTTTTTTTTAAATTAATTATTACTTTAAACTTTTTTATGCTTTTCTCTTTTATTTTTTGTCGATTAAAAACTAAATTTATTAAAATGTTGATCTTCATTTTAGGACACCGTTTCAATGTGAGTAAAACTAGTAAATATCGTCAAAACTTTCATCAAACATTTTTGGAAATTCAAGCTTAGACAGAAAAAAGGTTGAAACCGGAGGAATAAGGCTGTTGCAAGTTTTTAACAAAGCTTTTCTCGACAAACCTCCCCTCCCCCTCCCCATTATCTCGAAAAATCACGGACAAAAAAATTTTTTTTTTTCAAAAAACAAAAACTTAGAAAAATGTATGGAAATTTTTGTGCAATCAGCTGAATTATTTAAAAATGAATTCCTTTGCGTTTACAATCATTTTTGGACATGGTCTGGTTTATTCAAAAATAATTTGAATTTTAGAGAATTTTCGATGATTTTTTTTGTTTTTTGCTGCTAAAATGTTTTTTTAACGTCGAGTCTTTCATTTTTTTTGAAAATAACGATTGCAATCCAACTTTACGGGCTCAACACATTTTTTAACTTTTTTTTTTGTTGAAATGTTGAAATTCTGACTTTCAACGATTTTTTACTAGCCACACTTAGTTTATTGATAAAATTACACCGTTACATAAATTATGCAGGTTACATGTCGGCCATTTTTTGAAACATAAAAAAAACCAATCAAAATCAAATTATTCGCTCTACAGCATTGCCTTGGCGTTCCCGATTTCGGGATTCCTACTCGAAACTAGGTGTCCGAAGGCTTGATTGTTGAGGCAATTGCAAACCTCTTTTTACACCTTAGCTTCCATCCACCCCGGGATCCGAACTGACGACCTTTGGATTGTGAGTCCAACTGCCTACCAGCGACTCCACCGGGACAGGACCCAGGGAGACGACTCCTACACCTGGACTGAGCTATCGACCTAACCTCTAGGTTAGACCGGGGCCAACATTTACTTCCCCATCCGACGGAAGGCGTGATCAGACAAATCTCGTCTCAAAATTTGCCACCGGGACCTTCTAGGATCGAACCCAGGTCGACTGGGTGAGAGGCAATCACGCTTACCCCTACACCACGGTCCCGGCAAAAAAAACAATTGTATTGAAAACTTTTAAGTATAAAAAAAGTAAAATAAAAGTACATTTAGCTGAAAACATTTTCCAAAGACCTTAAACAATAAAATCAACAATACCTGTAGAAAACTGCCATTTTGTGTTTTATATTAATTTTTATTAACGAAGATGATGAAAAAATAATAAAAGTTTAAAAAAAACTTGAGGTTATAGATGTGTTTTCTAATCTTTTAAAATAAAATAACGTAATTTATTTTTATAAACATCTAATTTTGTAAATTTGGCCCGCAAGCTCATTTGAGCTTCAAATCTGGCCCGGTCTCCAACAACTTTGAGCACCCCTGTTTTATGAGGACTATTCAGACAAAAAGATGCATGGAAAAAAGTAATTCAAAAATCTGTATCTTTTGATGGATTTTTTTGATCGGCTTGGTGTCTTCGAAAAAGTTGTAGGTATGGATAAAGACTACACTAAAAAAAATGATCCACGGTAAAAAAATGGTGATTTTTAGTTTAACATTTTGCCACTATAACTTGATTGGCAAAAAAACACTATTTTTTTGATATCTGGATTTTTTTTTTAAAAAAAAAAGGTCCAATAAACCATATTTTGAGTTTTTGCTTTTTGGCTGTTTTTTAATACCCCTGACTCAAGGCGGTTTCAAAAACACCCAAAAAGCAAAAACTGGAAATTTGGTTTATCGGACCTTTTTTTTTTAAAAAAAAAAGAAACTCCTGATATGTTTAAGGGGACATAAAATAAAACTTTTCAGAAATTTCCAGGTTGTGAAAAAAACTTTGACCGAGAATCAAAACTGATTTAAAAAAAAATCGAAATATTGGTCGCAAAAATTTTTCAACTTCATTTTTTTCGATCTAAAATCAAATTTGCAATCAAAAAGTCAAACAAATATTTTTGAAAGGCTGAGAAAATCCTCAACATTTTTTTTTTTTGGACTTTGTTGTTACGACCCTTGGTTGCTGCGATATTGCCATGCAAAGGTCTAAAAACAGGAAAATTGATGTTTTCTAAGTTTCACCCAAACAATCCACCATTTTCTAATGTCGAAATCTCAGCAACTAATGGTCCAATTTACAATGTTAAATATGAAACATTCGTGAAATTTTCCAATCTCTTAGAAAACAACGTTCTTAAATCAAGACTAACATTTCAAAAGGGCCAAACATTCAATATTACGCTCCTTAAAATAAAATAAAAATACCGATATCGTAGAGATTTGCTATTTTATTAACATTTAAAATCTAACGAATGATTCTCGACTTATCGTCTTTTGAAAATAAGGTCTTATCGGGTGACGCTTAGAAAACCCTAATTTAATCAATTCTGATTCTTTGCAAGGCTGTATCACAGTAACTTAAAGCCAAACAACGAAAATTGTCAACATTTTGTTTGAAAAGTTGGTATTAATAAATTCGACGCCAAAATTTCAAAAAACATCATGTACAAACCGTGCATTTTGAGAAAAATGCATTTTAATCTTTAGCATCATTTTTCAATTCCCATTTTAATATAAAAGCAAAAGAAGATGTTCTAATGATAACAAAGGATGAAAAACGTTGCTTTGATTGATACTTGATCATCCATATTCAATAAAACATTATTTCCGTCCAAGTTTCCGTCATTATATTCAAGAAAAACAAACATAACTTCTTTTGAAATCACAAACGTCTTTATCACCCTGCTGTCATTGGAGGGGAAGCTTTGTTATGATTCGTTTTTCTTCGCCGAAAGTACATTGCGCCTTTTTCATGTAGGGGAGAGTGGGGAGACTTGATCCCCGGGGACACTTGATCCCAAGCCTGTATCTCGTCAGCATGTGGGTAAAACAATTAGCTTTGTTCTAGAAAGTTGTGCGAAATTAACTAAAACTCATTGTAGAAAACAAAGAAAAAAATTAAAAAATGTTTAGATTGAGTTACACACATTTTTCTAAAACGAGCTGTAACAAACTTCCAAGAGATCTTTTTTTCTTTTTCTGATATGCATAAAAACACTAAAAAAATATTCAAAAAAATATTTTTTGTATATGAATTGTTTGATAAACTTATCAACTTCAAAACCCTTACGCATTTGATGTTAAATTTATCGTCATACTATTTTTACAATCAATTGTTTAAAAAGTGCGTTTAGGAGACTTGATCCCTGCATTTTTGCAGTCACTGGAATCAGCCTCAAGATTAATTAATTGGGCTGGGATTTCATACTTAGTTTCCTTTAGTATAGTTGTACATAACTCACTGCAGTTTGAACCTTTTTTCAAAAGTTTTGTAAACAAAAATTTCCAGCTTTTGTAAACATGCTTAATTTTGATCTAAAAAATAATATTTTAAGTTTTTAAATATTTTACATACTAAACTTGTTAAATTTTGAACAAAAACGTACAGGTTTTATGTGAAATTGCTGTAATTAATAGAAAATTTAAAGTTTGCATGAATAAGAAACATTTTGCTTAAGATTTCTTCAAAATGTTGAAAGGGGGATCAAGTTACCCCTAACATTTTAAAAATGCCGGTTTAAAATATTTTTTTAAAACGCTTGGCTAGATTCGAAGAGTTTATCTGATGATATATTCTTATTAGGCAAACATACATGAATGTTTAAGCTTTCAATTCATGCAAAAAGATCATAGTTTTGTGAGTAATTGACAGAGTTATGTGCGATACAAAAAAAGGGGATCAAGTCTCCCCACTCTCCCCTATTCTTTTATTTGACCGGTTGACAGGGCTATATAAACAGACACTGCAGAAGCCAGAGATTTTGTTTATGTTACTTTATTTAAAATCATTATTAAACTGACTTAACTGAAGTAACTTTTGCTCATTTTTGGTGGAGATTCAGCTTATTAGGAGTACTTTAAGAATATGCAAAAACCCAGAAAGTGTCAAAATTTACAAATGATGAATTCGATTTAATTGAGTTATTGTCTGACGATAAAATTGTCGTTAAACAAGGTTGATAATAAAATATAACCAAGTCACGTCAAATGCCAACGCAGCTGATTATGCCAAAACCCTGCTAGAAATGCGGCCTTGTAAGAACTCTGCCAGAAATATTATTGAATTTGTTGCAGTTATTATAATAACACTCTTAAGATTGTTATAATTCAACCTCTAAACTCATAACAAAAATAAGAGAAAAAAAAAGTATTTTGACCAGATTTCTACACCAAAATACCCTCTATCCTCATCAAATTGACCGGTTGACTTGGCCTAAGCTTAGTTTAAGTTTAGTTGCATTGCCTGCTGCGATTGACTATGGTCGTGATTGTAGGCCATTCCATACTGCAGGCGATTGGTCCTCCTCCTTCTCCTCTCTTTATCTGGAGCTCAAAGTATCCATCATCGTCAAGAAGAGAGTTGATCTGCCCGAGCTCAGTTCAAGCTCAAGTTCACGGGAGAATGTTCGAGTCTGCACATTTGGACAAGTGGGACGCCGCGGGGGCATCGAAAGTAGTGACCTGCACGCTTTCCACCCAATTTAATTCAATCTTTTCTTTCCTTTCTTTCCTGACTTTGCTCTCCTGCTGCCCGCTTCTATCAGGTCAACGCGTGAATAATTCCATCTCCAAACTGTTGCCTTAATTTTTAGAGTTTTTTTTTGTTGTTTGGTATTAATTTGAAGCCGGATTGGGTCGTCATTTGAGGTCACAATTTGTGTGTTTTAGATTAGTTCTTTTTTAACCACAAGACCACATGAACCATGATGAACTTACGCTCATAGTCATAAATCTAAATGCAGGATGCAAATGGTACTTTCAGCCCAACGTAATAAATAAATCGAAGAGAAACTGGTTTGGTGACTGCGCTGCTGCAGAGCTGTAGATGCAGCAGTACAAAATGCATCAATGAAAGTGAAAGATTTCTATGCTGGAACGAGGCACTAACCTCCGGGTTTGTGCATTCAACGAACCGGAAAAGTTGTCTTTCGGTATAGAATGAGGAAGATAATGAAGCAAATTAGTTTTGATTTGAAAATATTTGTTTACAACTAAGCTAAATTCGTTGCATGGTAATTATTTTGACTTGAGATAATTCAGTGGAAAAAAATGTTTCCATTTTTATTTTACGCAAAATGAAAATACAAATTAATAAATACGAAACCATACTAAGAACCTAAAAAGGTGCTTTTCAACCAATTTTGAAATGTTTTAAATGTTAGTTAACTATGAAAACATTAACGAATCATAGCATAGCATATGTGTCTACCCGTAGCTGCTACTTCGTTATTGACCAGGACCCCCAAAAATTGCTCCGTGGACCACAGATAAAAAAGTAGGAACTAATCATCACCCCTTCGCAATTTTCAAAGGTCCCTATCGTGCTGATCAATACCGACGCCGGCCACGACCAGTGGTAATACACGGGGAAGTGGATGGGAATGTTAGTCCGATACTTGAGTGAAGGGACCGCTAACTCGGCTGCGTCTCCGACAAAGTATCACATGAGTTTTGAGGGGTTAGTAAGATGGGTATGAGGTCAGGATTCACTGTGGTAGGTGATGCGACCATAAGCAATTTGTTTATCGGTTGAAATTTTAAAAATCTTAGGCAGCCGGCTGCGGAAAGATTGCTATCTAGAGATTTAAATAACGTCATGATTCGAATTCCCGGACGCTTCGAAACCCGGACACTTCAACTTGTTTTATCAATTATTTGGATATAAGTTCGCATTATGAATGTCAAAACGGTGTTATTTGATGAATTCTAACATCAACTTTCATTTAATGTTCGTTTGGACGCTGTAGTTAATGAAAAAACAATTAAATAAAATAAAATTATAAGTTTACCAAAAATTGCGAAACATTTCAACTGAAATATTTCATACGCGTCCGAAGCACCGGGAAGGTAAAGCAGAAATTTATGTTTTTGATTTCCTTAAATTCTAGCAAATTTTTATATAAACTATCGATTGTTTTGATGTTAACAGCTTATTTGAGACCTAAAGAATGCAATTCACTAACATTTCAGTCCAAATTTGTGCGATTCATAAGCAAAACCGAGTGTCCGGAATTCGAAGCAAAAGTGTCCGGATTTCGAATCAGCTTTTAACAGTGTCCGGGATTCGAAGCACAACAAGTCGTTTTAATTTTCAAATTCTGATGAAAAATTGTTAGAAAAGACATATTTTGCATGCACTCCCAAGTAACAAACGATTTGCCTAATACTCTTCACAAGTTTTATTAAAGCTTTGGAAAATGTTACCAAGTTTCATAACAACTTTGAATTATCCTATCAAGTTCTATCCTCGCTTTTCTTTCAAGATATCTTGAAAACTTTTCTAGTAGGTTTTCAAGACTGTCGAAACAGTTTTATTTATTAGTTTAAATAAGATTTTCAAGCATTCTTTTAGTGACTCAAATAAAACCATCTTAAAACCAATTGTGCTAGTAGTTGCATGTTCCAAAACCGTAGGACTTTAGCTGTCAAAAGCAACATTTCAATCATGGAGCAGCAGCAGCAGCGCAGTTGCAGGAGACATTTTGTGTGAATTTACAGATTATGAAATAAAAATTCCGTTACCATTATTGTTGCTATCTCTGTGAAAACCATTTAAAGCGAAAAGTGATTTGTTTGCGGTTAAAATTATTCAAGGAGCAGTCGAACCATGCCGTCCCTAGTTTGTGATTTTTTCTGAGGATTTGAAGAAAATTAGTGTTGTGCAATGTCTATGCTGATTCGTAATCCATCATTGGATGAAAACTAACGAGGCAGCAAATGTGTTTTTTTTTTAATTTTTAACTTGACTAGCGTTCAAATTAACTATTTCAACTTCCAAAACGGCATTTTCTTGTCCAAGAATAAGTTGATTTGTTCAAGAATGTTTTAAATTCACAACGGCTTCCTGAAGATAAGATTAAAACTCTTCAGTTTTAGAAATGGCTTAATTAAAACCATGAATATTTTGTTGCATGTATTGCTACGCTCAGTTTGTTCAGTGCAGTTTAGAGGTTAGGTGATCGATTAATAAGAGAATAAAAAGTGTTATTTGTGATTATTTTTTCTGTGGCGGATGAAACCTATGACAAACGTTGTAAATGTGTATGTGAAATAAAGAAAAAGTGACGAAAACCATGATCATGTTCATGATAAAGTGAAATATAGAATATGTGACGAAATAAAGCCAAACCAAATAATTGACACTTTGGAATACGTTTTGTCATGTAGTATGTTTTTCCGCAGTATTGTTAATGTTATATGAATAAAAAACAGAGCTATTATTGTGTTTATTTATTTAGAGAGAAAATTATGATCAAATCTACAGCAACAATCAAAAAGGGCGCATGCAAATTTGGAACAATTATTATTAAAGTTCTTAGACAACAGGTAACTACTCATCTAAATCCCCTTTGCGGAAGAAAGCTGGAGAGGATTGCTGTTGTTTGAGTGTCCGAGTAATGTGAACCTGAAAATTAGCTACACAGTCGAAATTTTTGTCCACCCTTTTCCCGTGTTGGTCCAGAAATTTTCACTACCCGGATCTATTTTCCACCATCGATACAAGCATGCGCTACGGCCAGTGCAACGTGTGATTTAGCCTTGGTTAAAGCAATATCAAGTCTTTCACAAGTCCTACAGTTCTTCAGAAGTCCCCACCAAGAGCATGCTTAGAATAATTACATTTAACATGGTTTTAATCAAGAAAAGAATGGTTTAACGATTTTCGCCATATTGAGAGGCAAGAAATTGGGCAAAAATCGCAGCCATGTTGAATATTTGAGAGATATCAGAAATTAAACGTATTTTGGCATGAAAATCTTGTAGGTTATTTAAAGATTCAACAAGGCGAGCAGTATTTTTCGAGGCATCTTGAAAAATTATTCGATCATTTTTAATGGCATGAACTTTTGGATATGTTCACTAAATTATGCATGTTTTATTTTTCAATATAGCATTTTCCTTGTAAATTTTTGTCTTGTATAATTTTCTAATACTTGTTTATCAAGTAGGGTACACTATAAAACAGAATGGTTTTGATGATAATATTTTGAATTCAATAAGATCTAGTTAAGGCACGTTTGGTTTTCTTCAAGAGCTGTTCCATTTATATCTTGATTTATTTCAGTCGCTAAGAAGTCTTCCAGGATACTCCAAAACCATTTATCATTTACACAAGATTTATTTAATTCAGCAAGAGTCTTTGAAGACATTGCTAAAACTTATCTGCTAGATTATATCGTTTTAAAACTTCCTTGAAAATTGATCTTCATAACCTCCTAAAATAGTCCACTTTGCACTTAACTCAGCTTTAACTCGTGTTTAATACAGCATGTAGGACTAAAATGTTTTATAACCATTTTTGGCCAACGACTCTTAATAATCTCTTCTAGATCGTTTTAAAACTTAAATTGTTACTTGGGTTAGAGCTCTCTTGAAACTGACTGTTTATACTAAATCTTGATGATATTTCTACATTTCCAACATATTACATGATTTTTTGCCAGCTATAACAAAAATAATATGGTACTAAGTGTCCGGATTTCGAATCATGACGTTATAGTATTAATTCGACCGCGATTCTCCAGAAATTCTTCGTCGACGTGCTTTCCGATCCCCGATGATATGGAAAGGACTTAATCCACAATACGACTTGCTTGTCTAAAAAAAAAGAATTCGAATCGTTTCCATCGATAACTATATAAAGGGAACAAAAAAACTCATCGGCCAACGAACGCGCGAACTAAAAAAAATGAAAAAAGAAGAAGAAGAAAACCAATCACCCCATGCACTCGAACAGCGACACAAAAGAGACGGAAAATAACACGATAAAACAGGACTACGCGTCCCCACAGGCACCGCACTACTGATGAAATAATCGTAATTGTGTTCGAATCGGAAAAAAAACTGCATCATCAGACTCGTTATATAAATGAATGCTAAAAACAGGCCAAGCATAGTCTCATCATTTGAATACAGAAAGTGTTTTAAAATACATTTTACACTAGTTCAATTGTTGTTCAAATTACGGGCTCTTATCGGTATTTTTCGGTGAAATTAAACTCTCAAAATTAGAAAAAATAAATAAAACTGATAGTTGGATAGGTGACTAGTGAGCAACTCTCTACGAAATCGGCCGATTTCGACCATTTTTATTTTTTGTATTTTTTTATTTGGCTCCAGCTTTGTGGGGGCCTTCCCTATGACCAAATAAGCTTTTTTGCGTCATTGGTTCACCCATACAAGTCTCCATACAATGTTGGCAGCTGTCCATACAAAAATGGTATGTAAATATTCAAACAGCTGTAACTTTTGAGTGAATTTTCTGATCAATTTGGTGTCTTCGGCATAGTTGTAGGTATTGTTGAGGACTTTTGAGAAAAAAATAGGTACACGGAAAAAAAATTTGCAGATTTTTTAATCAACTTTTTTTTCACTAAAACTCAATTTCCCAAAATACGTATTTTTTGATTTTCGAGATTTTTTGATATGTTTTAGAGGACAAAAATCCGCAACTTTTGAGCTATAGAGAAACATGGTCAAAAAATCTGCCGCCGAGTTATGATTTTTTGAAAAAATAGTGATTTTTGGAAAAAATCGAAATTTCATGCAAAAACAAGTTTGACATTATTTTTTAATGCAAAATTGAATTTGCAATCGAAAAGTACTTTACAGATTTTTTGATAAAGTGCTCCGTTTTCAAGATATAGCCACCGAAAGTTTGATTTTAGCGAAATATTTGCAGTTTTCGATTTTTAAAATAGTGACCATGAGTGACCATTTCCAAAATATTTTTTGAAAAGTTCAGAAAATTTTCTATAAAATTGTCTAAGAGACATTGAAGATTGGACATCGGGTTCCTGAGATAGAGCCGCTTTAAGAAAAAGAAACACGAAAATTGAAGTTTTCTAAATCTCACCAAAACAACCCACCATTTTCTAATGACGATATCTCAGCAACTAATGGTCCAATTTTCAATGTTAAAATATGAAACATTCGTGAAATTTTCCGATCTCTTCGAAAAAAATATTTTGAAATTTTTTAAATTAGGACTAGCATTTTAAATGGGCGTAATATTCAATGTTTGGCCCTTTTAAAATGTCAGTCTTGATTTAAAAATTTACAAAATATTTTTTTCGAAAGGATCGAAAAATTTCACGAATGTTTCATATTTTAACATTTAAAATCGGATCATTAGTTGCTGAGATATCGTCATTAGAAAATGGTGGGTTGTTTTGGTGAGATTTAGAAAACTTCAATTTTCGTGTTTCTTTTTCTTAAAGCGGCTCTATCTCAGCAACCCGAGGTCCAATCTTCAATGTCTCTTAGACAATTTTATAGCAAATTTTCTGAACTTTTCTAAAAATATTTTTAGAAATGGTCACTCATGGTCACTATTTTTAAAATTGAAAACTGCAAATATTTCGCTAAAATCAAACTTTCGGTGGCTATATCTTGAAAACGGAGCCCTTTATCAAAAATCTGTAGAGTACTTTTCGATTGCAAATTCAATTTTGCATTAAAAATAATGTCAAACTTGTTTTTGCATAAAACTTCGATTTTTTTCCAAAATCACTATTTTTTCAAAATTCATAACTCGGCGGCAGATTTTGACCATGTTTCTCTATGGCTCAAAAGTTGCGGATTTTGTCCCCAAAACATATAAAAAATCTCGAAAATCAAAAATACGTATTTTGGGAAATTGAGTTTTAGTGAAAAAAGTTGATAAAAAATCTCCAAATTTTTTTCCGTGTACCTATTTTTTCTCAAAAGTCCTCAACAATACCTACAACTTTGCCGAAGACACCAAATTGATCAGAAAATTCACTCAAAAGTTACAGCTGTTTGAATATTTACATACCATTTTTGTATGGACAGCAGCCAAAATTGTATGGAGACTTGTATGGGTGAACCAATGACGCAAAAAAGCTTATTTGGTCATAGGGAAGGCCCCCACAAAGTTTGAGTCAAATAAAAAAATACAAAAAATAAAAATGGTCGAAATCGGCCGATTTTGTAGAGAGTTGCTCAGCTGGGAAGGCCAGCTATTGTTTGCCACTTCGTGTTTTGTGGAAAAGTAACCTGTTGTCTCGTAATTACCAAAATAGTTGCGGCTATCAAAATGCTTATGCGCCCTTTTCTCGTGTTGCTCCAGATATTTAGCATGTTTGGGCTTGTGATATTGAACTTGCAAGGAAAAACTTCTGCTGGATGATAGTGATTAAGTTATAATTTATTGTTCAACGAATAACGACATATTGTTCTACAATGCAACAGTTATATAATAGCTTGTTTTCTTTCTAATATTTAATACTTTGATTGTAATGGATAGATGAATAATGTATATGAAGGACAAGAGGATCACTAATCTAATGTAGCTTTATTACACCCATAAATGTCAAACTGTTATCGTACTCAACAGTTCTATTAGTCATCTATTTTGAGTGCATATCATTTGTATATTTTTATGCTTGAGACTTTTTCAATCAATTGTAAAACGTATTCAGAATAGGTATTTCAAAACAATATATTACATTTATAACGGGACATCAATTCCACATTATTGATAGCTTTAATAAATTATATTTCTCTAATCATGAAGATTACACCGAATGTTAAAATTTATGTTTCCTTTGGACACCTAATTATTATCATTTTTATCCGCTTTGCTTCGCCGGAAACGATAGCTTGGTTTTATTTTATTTATTTTTTGCCAACACACAAAAAATAACAATCACATCACTAATTCAGGTCACTTCACCTGTCCAGAGTCATTCGGGCGAAACCAAATAAAACAAAACAAAAAAGAAGCAAGTCAGCAAGTTGGCCCGCAAACATGCACAGAAAAATGGGTCAAATCATAAATCGTCGTCCCCTTCCAATCCCAATCCGTTTAATTCGGACATCCTCCCCGGCGGCGATCTCGATCTGCTCGCAGCAGCTAGTACACGTTTTTTTTTGTGAAAGCAGTTCGATCGGTTTGGGAGATAAGATAGGCGAAAGAACCAGCGCTCCACCAAATCACGCGAAATTTGCATAATTATATAAGTCAGTGGTGGGGCCAGCCGAGAATGCATTGATTTCTTTCTTCCTTTCTCTCGAATCTCTCACACGCGTTGCGCGAGAGATGGTTAATCTTTTCTTTTTGATTTTGCTTTGCGCGTTCGCGTTTCTTCGCACGCGACTAAGCCGAGAGCGCCGCAAATGACAGTTAGGAAAATGAGTGATAAATATATATATAAATTGGGCACCGGCTTCACGATCACGCGAACTTTGTCTTTCGGTGGTCAAAATTGCAACAAATTGGGATCACGCCGTTGAATAGAGCTACTTACTTAAGCCTTAAGCCAACCGCGCTTAAACGTTGAACCGCGTCTCGGAACCGTCGGCCAGCATCAGCGTCACGGTTCGGTTGTTGATCCAAATCAACTTTGCCAGCCGCATCGGGTTGAGCCGGGCCACGTCCGGAATCGGTGCCGTCGAGTAGCCCTTGATGCAGCGTGTCTGCGACTGACCCAGGCCGAACATGCCGGTGCTCGTCTGCCAGAACGACAGTCGGTTCTCGGCGCACGAGTAGCTCACCAAAAACTTCCCGTCCGGGCTGAAGGCCAGCGCCGTGACCGGTTTCGTGTGGGCCGGAATCATCTGGCACTTGTTCTGGCGCAGCTCGTAGATCGCCAGGTGGCCGTTGCTTGCGCCGACTGGAAATGAAACCATAATGATGCCATAAACAGAAATCATACAATTTTGAGCTATTAAATTCTTACCGGCAATTCGTCGCGATGCGGCACAATGGGACACCTGGTTAAACTTGCACATCGAAGGGCTCACTTCGGCGAGGCCCTTGTTCTTCAGGTCACCGGCATCAACACAATGCAGCGTGATGTCCATTACCTGAGGAGCGAAACAAATATTTTAAGATGGTTTATCCAAGATGTTTTGTTAAGAGGTCCAAATTAAATAGCAATTAGGAGCAACCATGGGCGTTAGACGACTAATTTTCCATTTTAAAAAACTGGTATTTTCTAATACTAATTTCAAAAAACTATTTTGAAATGTTGTTAAAAAATACTAATACTCTAAAACCCCGGTGGTTTAACACCGATCGTAATCAAACCATCAGTTTCATATTTCTCTCTTACAAAGCGCTAAATAAATAAAGCGTTCAACAACTTTCCAAAAATTAAAATAAATGAACCCTTCAATAAATTCGCAATTCGCAATTCGCAATTTTCAGTGTAAGAACGGGCCTTGACCGATCTTATGCACTAGGTTCCCGACGAACACGCACTGCCCTTACACCTACATCTCACCCTTGCTCTGAGTCAGTACGAGCAGCACGCTAGAACACGCTTTGAGTGTTCGTGCCAGGCATGCACACCTTCTTTCCGGTTACGCATTTTAACTCGGCCGGGGGTGGTACATTACGTAGGGTTTGATGTAAGTATAAGCGCCTAACCGTTTAAAGTGTGCCTATCAACTTTCATTAAAGCAAAAACTGTTTTATTTTTAGTTTGAATTCAAAAACTAATTGTTATTTACTGTGTTTTGTTTTCTCCTGAAATCTTTCCTAGTGTTGAGTCGTGTTTATTTGTTGCTATTTCTTTTGTCGCGGTGTTTTGTTACAATTTTTGGTCCTAAGCATTTTATAAACGTTTTTCAAAAGTACAATAGTAATATTTGTGTTAATTCTTTAATCATTCCAAAAATTGAGTAAGGGCTCGAACCTCACTTGCTTATGAAAAAGGTGAAGTTTCAAAACAATGGACAGTGAAGGAAATATACTATGTAAAGAATCAATAGTAAAAGGAAGATAGTAATTTATGAAGTAGATATAGAAATTAACAATAGTTAATAAAATGAGGTAACAAACAAGCTTAGATTGTACTCAGGGCAATTTACAGGGAAGATGAGAAATTATTCAAATAGATAAATAAAGAAAAGGCACATGATAAACCAAATTGACATCGCTGCCAAATTAAGGGAAAGCAGAAAGTTTGTTACAGCAGCATCAATTGGTAAAATAGAGTGGAAAGCGTTGAGAAATAAAAGAATCAAATGAGGAAAATCGAAATCAAATGGAGGATAGTAAACAGAAGCCGCGTTAGAAAATCAGTGAAACAAAATAAACAGAAGATTGGTGGTAGCTGAGAATGAAGAGAAGAGAAACCCCGTTGTGCGATGTTTCAGGTACATCCACAGCAGTTGACTCAACATACTGCGAATCAAAACAATACCGTCTACAATCACAAATTACTTTCCTTTCCCACATTGTCGCGCCCCTTTCTTCTAGCCGTCTCTACTCTGACCCTCGCTGGTCAAAGGTTTACGAGTCGTTTCCACAGGCCACCAGCTAGGTTACACCTTGTCATCATGATGACTAAACCAAGCCAACGTGGAGGTAAGAAAATAGGACACTTGCAAGGAACCAGAGCCATGCTGTTTTGTCCAAACAGCACTACGGATGTAGTTGGGCTCTTTTCGGGATGTTCCTCGCCTAGGTGTGTCAACCGACGAGTATCATCAGTATCATGTGCACCCTTGGCCTGCATGAACCCTTCAATAAACTTCCAAAAATTAAAAAATAACATTAAAATGTTGAAGCTTTAAAAAAATTTCAACAATTTCAAAACATAAAAATTAAGATTTGATAAACAAATATCTAAAATTCAAAAAGTTAAATTTTTTAATTTTTTAATATTATAAAATTTTGAAATATAAAAAAGCTACAAAAACTTAGAAGCATTTTTAAAGTTTTCAAAATTTCAAAACAAATTTGAAAAACAATTCTGACAATTCAAATTAGTTACTACCCCGTTATTGACGCATCAGTTGAAGTTTAACAATGACTCAATAATGATTAGTGAGAGCCAATCATCCTTATTCGTCAATACCGGCGCCTTCCGAAGGACCCTACAGGTCAACAAAAGTAGAAATCTGGAGCAACATTTGAAAGGAACGGTACGACACACGCCATGGTGGAAGGCAATTATGATTGAAATTGAATGTACCTGAAATATTTTTTCGTGGAAAGGTAGCTAAGGTGGTGGTCCCTTTTCGATATCTGTGACCTAGAAAATATTTTACCAAGGGATTTTCGATTTTTTGTCATTTTCAGTTTTTTAACTGTATAAATTGAGGCGCACGGTACTTTTAGTTACTTTGCGGCTGCACAACTCCTCCCAAATGCTTTTAAATGCAATGGATACTGATCAAAGGGGTCGTCCATTAAATATCTAAGGCTCCAACCACACTTACAACACCCGGTCTAACCTAGAGGTTAGGTCGATAGCTCAGTCCAGGTGTAGGAGTCGTCTCCCTGGGTCCTGCCTCGGTGGAGTCGCTGGTAGGCAGTTGGACTAACAATCTACACAGAAAAAAATATGTTAATTTACTCGACACGGAAAAAATGAATCACATGTAAACTCAGTTGATGTAAACATGAGATTCGACGTGAATGGTTGAATCACACGTAAAATCATGTTTTAACGTATAATTTGTTGCAAATTTACATCAAATTGCATTTGAATTTAAATGTTTAATGACGTGCAAAAGTGTTACATCATAAATGATGTAACATTCGGAAATATTTTTTTTGTGTGTAGGTCGTCAGTTTGAATCCTGGGGTGGATGGAAGCTAAGGTGTAAAAAGAGGTTTGCAATTGCCTCAACAATCAAGCCTCCCGACACCTAGTTTCTAGTAGGAATCTCGCAATCGAGAACGCCAAGGCAATACTGTAGAGCGATTTTTTTTATTTGAGCCTAATTTTTCAAATGTTTTATATTAATAATGCTTTTTTTGTACCTTATCCAGTAAAAACACATTGAACTTATTTTGCAGTAGAATCGCACTACCTAAAACTCGTCATATTGTGAAATATTTAATGGACGACCCCTTTGATCAGTATCCATTGCATTTAAAAGCATTTGGGAGGAGTTGTGCAGCCGCAAAGTAACCAAAAGTACCGTGCGCCTCCATTTATACAATTAAAAAACTGAAAATGACAAAAAATCAAAGGGGGGTCAGCGATTGTCCACGCTCCATACAAAAAAATATTCGTTTTGTATGAAAATTGTCCACAACGGGAGGGGGGGACTGAGAAACTATCCAATTCTTACAAATTCTCGGAACTACGATCTTCATTGAATTTGGAAAAACTTTCCCAGAGACACCGTATTTTAATGTTTTTTTTGCTAAGAAGTCATTAGCTTCACAAAATGACAATTTTTACGCAACCGGCCCGTGGCTTAACGGCTACGGCCCCGCCTCATAAGTGGAAGGTTCAGGGTACGATTCCCGACGAGTCTCTTTGAATTTTTTCGACTGTAACTGAACTTTGAATATGCACAAAAAAAACGTATCAGGTGGGATTCGAACTTACACCTTTGTATGGTAGTCAGATGCTCTAACCACTCTGCCAACGAGGAGTTTGTACTCGAAGAATGAATTAATACGTAGTGGTGAAATAATGTCACAAGTAATGTCGCGCCAACTTGCACACCTTGAAATGGACTTTCTCTGATTAAGCTCAAATTTGGTGGAGCTATTGATACTATCAAAACATGTCATAATCCCGATTTTGAACCAAAATGAACCACCCGTTCTTTTTTGGCACCGTCCAAAAGTTTTGCTATTTTCCTATTTTTTGAAGAAAAGGGTAAAAATTGTAGATAGTAAAGGAAAATGAACTGCATAAAGAATCAATAGTAAAAGAAAGATAATAATTGTATGTTGGAGAATAACAAGTAAAAGCTTTATGTAGTAAGTAGATGTATAAATAGACAGTAGTTTAAAAGATATAGATAATAAACAAACTTAGATTATAAAAGTGACAACTTGTAGAGCAGATCAGAAATTATTAAAATATTCGCAATTCGCAATTTTCAGTGTAAGAACGGGCCTTGACCGATCTTATGCACTAGGTTCCCGACGAACACGCACTGCCCTTACACCTACATCTCACCCTTGCTCTGAGTCAGTACGAGCAGCACGCTAGAACACGCTTTGAGTGTTCGTGCCAGGCATGCACACCTTCTTTTCCGGTTACGCATTTTAACTCGGCCGGGGGTGGTACATTACGTAGGGTTTGATGTAAGTATAAGCGCCTAACCATTTAAAGTGTGCCTAACAACTTTCATTAAAGCAAAAACTGTTATATTTTTAGTTTGAATTCAAAAACTAATTGTTATTTACTGTGTATTGTTTTCTCCTGAAATCTTCCCTATTGTTGAGTCGTGTTAATATGTTGCTATTTCTTCTGTCGCGGTGTTTTGTTACAATATTTTGGTCCTAAGCATTTTAAAAAAGTTTTTCAAAAGTATAATAGTAATATTTGTATTAATCCTTTAATCATTCCATAAATTGAGTAAGGGCTCGAACCTCACTTGCTTAAGAAAAAGGTGAAGTTTCAAAACAATGGACAGTGAAGGAAATATACTATGTAACGAATCAATAATAAAAGAAAGATAATAATTTATGAAGTAGATAAAGAAATTAACAATAGTTAATAAATAGAGGTAACAAACAAGCTTAGATTTATTGAGGGCAACTTACAGGGAAGATGAGAAATTATTCAAATAGATAAATAAAGAAAGGCACAAAATTGACATCGCTGCCAAATTAAGGGAAAGAAGATAGTTTGTTACAGCAGCATCAATTTGTAAAATAGAGTGAAAAAGCGTTGAGAAATAAGAGAATCAAATAAGTAAAATCGAAATCAAATGGAGCATATTAAACAGAAGCCGCGTTAGCAAATCAGTGAAACAAAATAAACAGAAGATAGGTGGTAGCTGAGAATGAAGAGAACAGAAACCCCGTTGTGCGATGTTTCAGGTACATCCACAGCAGTTGACTCAACATACTGCGAATCAAAACAATACCGTCTACAATCACAAATTACTTTCCTTTCCCACATTGTCGCGCCCCTTTCTTCTAGCCGTCTCTACTCTGACCCTCGCTGGTCAAAGGTTTACGAGTCGTTTCCACAGGCCACCAGCTAGGTTACACCTTGTCATCATGATGACTAAACCAAGCCAACGTGGAGGTAAGAAAATAGGACACTTGCAAAGAACCAGAGCCATGCTGTTTTGTCCAAACAGCACTACGGATGTAGTTGGGCTCCTCCCGGGATGTTCCTCGCCTGGGTGTTGTCAACCGACGAGTATCATCAGTATCATGCACCCTTGGCCTGCCAGAAATTATTAAAATAGATGAATAAATAAAGAAATCAACAAAGATTAGCCAAATGATAAACAGAATTGACATTGCTACAAACATAAAAGAAGCTATATTTGTTTAGCAAACACATAGTTGCAACAGCATTAATTGGTTAAATAGAGTGGAAAAAGAGTGAGAGATACACGCAGAAAAATCAAGATATTTGAAACAGCAGCTCTAGTCGTTAGGTGGAAATAGAAATGCATCATTAAATTTAAAAGAAGATTCTTTCAGGTTGAAACGAAAAATTGCAATAATCACAAACTTAATTTCGTGTGTTTTCAAAAGGCGAAACAATTTTAATATTTTGTAAACATAAACTCGAAACATTGTTTAGTATAAACACATTTTGCTGTTGATTTAAACGAATTGTTTTTTAATGCAAATAAACCGGAGTTTTTTTTTTTTTTTTTTTGAATCAACCGAACTTATCTCTTGAAACAAAAATAGATAGAAATTTTCAGTTTGACAGCTGGAATTATAAATTTTTTGTCTTTTTTTTATACATAAGATAACCAAAGGTTGATAAAATCAAAATAAAATGGTGGATAATAATCAGATGCCGTTTAAGAAAATCAGTAAAACAAAATTAAAATAGATGGTAGATAAAAATGGAAAGAAGATAAACTCCGTTCTGTAATGTTTCAGGTACATCCACAGCAGTTGACTCAACATACTGCGATTCAAAACAACCACAAATTACTTCCTTTTCCCACATTGTCGCGCGCCTTTCTTTTAGCTGTCTCGAGACTCTGACCCGCGGTGGTCAAAGGTTTACGAGCCGTTTCCACAGGCCATTAGCTAGGTTACAACTTGTCATCATGGCCCACTCCGTCGCTCGACGACACTTATACACTAACATGCTCAGCGAAGAGCCATTCTCACAAAATGCCAGCGCGGCAGTCTTTTTGTCTTCACGCCCTCAGTTTGCCATCAATTTGATTTTTTCTTGGTGGAAGTTTCTTTGAATGGTGTCAATAATGTTATGAAATCAAAATAAATGCACAATTTAATTGATAACATTGATTTTAGGCAACCCAAATCAATGAGTCTAACGCAGCGCATCAGAGAAAAAATGTTTTCAGTTCAGAGTGATCGGTAACGATCGGCCTGCCTGAGCCGTTCGGAGACTGAGCCGATCAGAGAGAGAAGGAGAGTAGAAGAGAGAGTGTTCGGGAGCGAATTGTGTGAAAGTGACAAACGGTAGGAATTCTTCAGGGCAGTATCGCGTCGCCTGCTATTTGTGTTCGCGAATGGAGTGGTTGATTTTGAGCAATCAGGACCCTTGCTTGCAAGGAACAATAGCTGTACTGTTCTGATCAAAATAAATCGAATGATCTAACAGAACTACGGATGTAGATAGTTGCGCTCCTTCCAGGATGTTCCTTACTTGGATGTCAACCGAAGAGCACGCAGCAAGGTCTGTACCATTGCATGCTCTTAGGTATCAATCCTTGGCCTGCCTTATTTGAAAGCTATTCATACAAAAACTGGATATTATTCATTCAAATAAAATTTCCTCTCTAACAGCAACACAATAGATCGGAATTTCAGCAAACATAGTTAAGGAGAGTACAGAGGGATCGATTCAAATAAAACTCGTGTGGATACTGTAAACTAAGCATGTTTGACTCACCTCCACCAGCAGATTCGCAATCTCGGTCTGCATCTTGTCGATCAACATCTCGACGCACTGCAGAATCTCCCGCTTGGCCCGATGCAGCACGGACTGCGTAATCGGAACGCTAATCGCTTGCGCGTTCTGCTGCATCGTATTGTAGCGCGCCACTTCACGGGCCATCGTCGTGATGAACGCCGCCGGTCGTGCCGTCGCGATGAGTCTGAGAGCGTGGCGTGCCGTCCGACAGGCGTCGGCTTGTGGCGTAAGGGGTAGTTTGTAGTTGAGGCTTGGGATGAGTCGATTCGAGTCGCAGCACATCTCGAGCAGTCCCATCAGAACTCGGCTGACGTCAATGTACGGCTCCCAAACGGTGAATCCGCGCCCGATGAGGTCGATAGCTGCCCTTCGGAGAGGTGTGTAAGCGGGGAGTTTCGGGGTTGATGGAGCTAGCAGAAGATGGGTGAGAGCCATTGAAGTGGATCGTGCGAGGTTGTTGTTTCCGATGCCGAATCCTTCGACGACGGAGCTCTTGCGACGGTTTTCGTTGTTTCGCTTGCCGTCGGACGAGGAGATGTCCTGTCCGAATTCGGCTCCAATCACACCGAGCAGGACGACGGCCGTTGTTTGCTTGCGCTTGAGTTCGGCCAAACTGGACGGCTTGCGAACTACTTCTTCCTCTTCTTCAGATTCTTCCTCTTGGGCTTCCAACGCTTGTCCACTTGGGGTTTGAACCGGCGAACCTGTGTTGGGTTGACCGGTGGGTTGTGCCTGCGGTACGATGGGTTCCGTGTGGGTGTACATCGGCAGATACTGAGCCCAACTCTCGACGAGCTGTTTGCGACCTTTCTTGCCCATACGTCCGAGCTCACCGAGAAGCAACTGCTGCGCAGCTTCGCGTATCTCCAGACAGTGATGCTGCCAACGGCGAGCCATCATCTCCACTTGGGGCCGTTTGAAGGTGTTCGCATCCAGTGCGTCGATCTTCTCCGGCAGTAGGAAGCAATGGTGGGTCGAGAGGAGACTCCAACCTTGCTTGATCTGGGCCTGCTGCTGGGTGTACAACTCTTCCTGCTCTTCGTCGTTGGTCCACGAGGCGCGGGTGGATTGGCGGTGGAGCTTCCGGTTGCGTTCCTGCTCCGGAATGAACGTCGCCATGTTCATCGACATCAGCGTGTTGGACATGGAAATCAACGCCAAGAGATGGTTTGAAGTTAGGGTTGTGCTAAGCTCCCAGTGCAAGCGAGCCGTAAATATGCTGGTTAAATGGTCCTGCCTCATCTGTTCCGCCGTCGAGGACGCGGCCCTAATCTCCTCCGGAGTCAACTTCATCTCTACGTTGTTTTGCCAAGTTGGCAACAGTAGCGACATGTAACCTCCCTTAGAGAGAACGCCAAACGAAACGGGAATCTGCAAACGTGGAAGAGAACAATGCGTTAGCATTCCTCTTTTGCTATCGAGACGACATCTAGCGGCAAATTTTGCCGGCACTTACCATCGGCTTCAGCAAGCCCAGCTGACTCTCGCAGACCTTGTCCAGGTGGGGATCGAGGCCCCACGAGTGCAGCAACGACAGAAGAAGCTGGGCCACTTCCATCACGTGGGTTGCCTCCATTCGGGGGGCGATCTTCTTGCTGATGTCGGAGCCATCTACAAAAATGGATTCAGTTTTTGTGAGATTTTTTTTATATAAGACAACGATACATGCAAGGACAAATCAAATAATGCAGTTGTTTCTGAATTGAACGGTTAGTTGTTGGTTTGTTAATAAGGTTTTATCCTTTTTAAAGTAACCCTTGCATCAGCCCCTTTTTCACACAAAGTATCGTACAAATTCAGAACAGCCGTCAACTAGAAGCGAAAATTTACTCAACTAAAAAATTACTACGAGTAAGGTGCAGTAGCGGGGCTAGTAGAAAGTATTAGGTGCAATTACCAAACTTACCCTTACCCGTGTCACCAACGTTCTTGACTACACTATCCAACTTTGCCTGAACCTTTGTCTGTACATTCTCTGCCCCTTCCTTCATTTTTGCGAGTATGCCTGAATGGAATTTTGGTTTTGGTTTAGTAAATTTTGAAGAGTTTAAAGCTAACTATTGTTTGAGCCGATTTTTTTCTAAACAAGAGCACATTCAAACTTAACTATAAAGCATTTGCGTGCTTGCTAAATTTTCAAAAAGTTTTGCATGCTTAAAAATATTTTAAAAACATTAAAAAAAACAATTCAATTCAAGTTGGCGTTAAGAAATTACAATTAAACTACTATTTCTAATAAAGAAAAAAAATATGAATAAGTAGGTATAACCAACAATTTTGGACGCAATTGGATGAATAACTTAAGTGCTAAACAGTAAACATTAGAAAAAATACACCTATTATACGTAAATCCAACGCTGAAGCAATAGCATCTTAACCTAAAAGCATTTTCTTGTTTGTTATCGAGGCGACATCTACTTGTTGAAGCATTGTTAAATTTATGGTATTTCCAACTAGTTTGTTAGTTGATGTATCGCGTTTGAATGGGTTTAAATGCCGTTAAAAATGCAACCACATATTCTACTTTTACAGCAATCTACTCGGACTAAGGTGCAACTACTAGGTAAGATTTTCAGTTCACAAACCATGTTTATCTTTTTCTTTTAAAATTTTCTCCATGTCCCCGGCCTTGTTCTTAACGCGACCAAAGAAATCTGTAGTCATGTGTGTCGTGTTTGTTTTGAAGCATTTAGGAGAATTGTATACAAAGTTAGGAGGAGTATGTTTAGTTACACAGCATGAAAGAAGAGAAAAAAAGTACCAGAAAACATTATTATTTGAAAAACTTTGCGACACGCTGCTTGCAGAAGAAAGAGTCTCATCGCACCACAAGGTTGTTATTCAAATCTAGATTAGAGGGAGAGGAACAAAACGCCGAATGTTTAGCTAGTTATTTACCTGAAATCTTTTTGCCGGCATCAGAAGAGTGAGTTTCCGTTCCAGCTGGTATGAGAAGTCCCTCAGCCTAAAAGCAGGATGAAAATAGAGTTAGTAGAAGTAGTTGCACCGGAATCTGGATCTTCGTACCTCCAAAGTGCTCGGACTCATGGCAGCGTACTCTTCAGCGTGCAGCTCGAAGATCAATCCCTCAATATCAAAGAACAAGATGTGACTCTCGGCGTCTGAAACACGAATAAAAATTCAATTTTCGTTACAGTTGAAGCTCGTTCCAAAAAAAAAAAAAGAAGTAGGATTATTTTTATTTTTTTCACTTGACTAAAGTAATCCTTCAAGTGACTTCAGTGATTATCATCTGGTAATTTGTTATTTCTAGAGTAAATTTTCAAAACAACCTATGAGTCATGGATTTCCTATTGAGATAGGACCTTTTGAAAATTTAATCTAGATTTGTTTGATTTCGATGGCCTACTCCACTATATATGAGTATATGAGCACATAGGGTTAAACTCCGTCCAGATTCGCGTTAATTTTGATCACATTTATCATATGCGCAGTTGCAGTTTGTGAAAGCTGGTTGTAGAACTTGAATCCTTCATAAAAACAGCGAAATCTGCGTGCATAATTTTTCCCAGTTCTGCAATCTGAGATCGTCAGTTCCTCTAGTGCCATGCTCATAGATATCCCTTCCGCATACCATGACTTTCGTCAAGTATTGTGGTGCCATACTTTCCTTCACACGAAAAACAAAAAAAAAACAAAGATGTTGTACTCGATCGTTGCTTCACCTGCTGTAGAAAAGTACGGGTATTCTCGAAGTACGGGAATAGACCTATTCTCTGCAAACATTCGAGCATGCTTCTTCGTGGCTTCAGTCGTTCACATCTTAGAGTAAACCGAATGATTTTGCTCTGGCGAACTTGCAGCCTTTTAAATTGCCATTGTGTTTCCAAGAACAAGACTGATGAACAGTAATCGAAGTGCGGGGCGATGAGCGAGTTGTACAACTGACCCTTGGTTTCTGCTGTCAAGTAACGTTTAATCCTACACAAGACGCGAAACTCTCGTGCTGCTTTCCGAATGGTGTAATCAAGGGGCTCGTTGAAATTCAGCTTTTCTTCCAGCATGACCCCGGATATGCCATTGTCGTTACCCGCTACACGCTTCTGCACTCGTTGGTCTGTCGTGTTTGCACTACTATGCACTTTGTTTTCGCAATATTCCGCGTTAACTTTTTCGACGTCAACCAGACTAGTTCTTCGTTCATGGAATCAAAGCATTCATTGAAGCTGTTACCAACCACGAACAAAACTGTGTCGTCGGCATGACCTCTTCGACTAACGGCCGCATGTTGATTGGTCTGTGGTCTTCGGGATTCTTGGATTTCGGAACATTTGGGATTGGAACTAACACCGTCTTCTTTCACACGTCCGGAAACTCATCTCGTGATGGTGATTTGTTGACAATGCACTGCAACCACGTCAGGCCCATTTCGTGACGATTCCACCACCAGCACAATCCTTCAGCGATCGTACCGTTCCCTTAAGCTTGCTTAGCGTGATTAGGTGAAACTCACTTTAGCTCAACGGAATGTCGAAAGTGGAAGCTTGTTGTAGAGCTTAATTCCTTTGTAAAACAGCGAATTCTGCGTGCATGATTTTTTGCAGTTCTGCAATCTGAGATCGTCAGCTTCTCTAGTGTCATGCTCATGGACATCCCTTCCACATACCAAGACTTTTGTCAAGTATAATATGCTTTGTCCGTCAAGATTCTCCCTTCTTCATCCCATCACATTTCGGCTCGCGGCAAGAGACCTTTCCAGGATTCTCTGAGTTTCTTATAGAATTTAAGCGTTTCGTTAGAGCGATATAACTGTTCCATGTCCTGGCATTAAGAATCTTCAAGTTTGCTGACTTCACGACTGTTTATACGTTCCCACGGATATTGTGCATCATCCTTCAACTGTAAAGAAAAGAAATAAGAAGCATTTCAAACCCTCACCTTTCGGGTTCGTCCGCAGTCCCTGGATGATCAGCGGGCTGCTCCGGTTCTTCATCAGAAAGTCCCCGTGCTGGTTGTTGTGCGCGTGCAGCTGCTGCAGCTGATGAATGCCCCGCTGGGTGGCGTGCCGAATCGCGTTAAAGTTGCGATGCCGCAGGCCGCGGAAAAAGTGCACCGCTGGATTCGCGAGCCCCATATCCGAGGTCGAGCCCGAGCTGCCACCCGTCTCGCCGGCGTGCTCGTCACACGCGTTCATCACCTCTTCCGCGAGGATTCCTACGAACGAAAAGTGGGGGCAGCGTTTATGATGAGTTCTAGGGAGATTTGTTTTATGGAACTCTTGCCGTGAAGCACCCGATCCAGGTGTCCCGTCTCCATCTGCCAAACGTAAATTGTTCCGTCGGAGCAGCCTACGATTAGGAAGTCATCCAGCGGGCGCCACTTGATCGAAACCACCGGGAACAGGTGCCGACTGGCTAGGGTGACGCACTTGCGCTCCTGCAGGCTGAGCAGCGTGACCGAGTGGTCGGAGGCGACCGAGCAGATGCATTTTAGGATTCGTGGCTGGAAATTGGAAAGAATTTAAGTTTTTGAGTCGACTTAGAGGACACAATTCCTTACGCTGCACGTCGACGGTGGCACCAACAGCTGGGTGATTTCCCCGGCGTGAACGCAGAACCGATGAATCAGCTGGCCGCTGTACAGATCCCACAGACAGACGGCAAAGTCCACTCCGCCGGACACGAGATGTGCCTTGTCGTAGCGCGGATGCGCCAACGACGGACACAGCAGGCAGTTGACGCGACCGCTGTGCCCGTTCAGCACTTGATGACGAGGCCAGTCTGGAAAGAGGAAGAATTTAACTGGATATTTTTACGGCAGAAATTCAAAATTGTGCAATTTTACCGATGTACTCCTGGTGCTGTCCGTAGAGCAGATGCAACATCACGGTTTGGGTGGCGGGCACGATTACGATGGAACCGTCCTCGCGACCCACAACGAGACGACTTTGCAGCGGCAAGTAGATGCTGGCCGTCAGTTTGATCATGGGTTCGCTGCTGTTGCGATACAGCTGGTCCAGGATTCCCACCGGCAGGGGGTTCATCTTGTTCCAGGCTTCCTCCAAGCTGGTGCAAATCGTTGACTCTAGAGCTGAAATTTAATCGATTAGAAGGTTGAAAAGGTCTACAAAATTTGAATCTTACTCGACGGCAGCCGTTTCTCGTTCTGAATCACCTTGATCTGCTCCATGGTAATGTCCGGCACGGCCCAAATATTGATAAATCCTTCGGAATCGCCGCGCAGCAGATATTTCTGCGTTTTACCGTTGCGATTGGACGTCACCAACTTCATAGTCGGAGGACACGACAGCGGTTTCTCTCCAGTCTGCGACAACACGCAGTACAAGAACGGGGAATCCTTCCCAACCGACGGACCATGGAAATCCTTATTGTCCGGAATGCTGTTGGCCGGCAGCCGGTACATGTAACCTTTGCCCTCGTCAGACCACAAAATGACGCGATCATTCGCCAGAAAGTCTCCACCCATCCAGCGCTCCCCAGACGGAGAAATCACGCTGCATAAAACGGTGAAATCCCCTGCGTCGTAAATCTGCCAATATTTGGCGCACACAATCAGCACCGTCCGCTGGTTCTGCGAGCAACAGTTCATCGTAATGGCATTCAAGCAACGAATCTGCTTCGATTCGTTCTCGTAAATCGGCTCCGAATATTTGTTCTCGTTCCCAATCAACGTCCAAACCTTGACCGTTCCCGTAGTCGTTATGGCCAACACCACGTCATCCTTACGCTTCGACGGTCTCAACACGTGCAGCGCCGAAATCCAATCCGGATTCACCTTGGAACTCAAACAGAACAACACCTCCAAGCTGAACGGGTCCATCACCATAATCTCGGCATAGTACCCGTTACAAAACAGCCGGATATCGTCACACCCAGCCATGTGATAAGCCTGAATGTTCGTGTGGACCTGGGCCATCTTTATACTCTCGGTACACTTTCCATCAACCAAGTCCCAGGTGCACATCTCCCCATTTTCCGACGAACTAACCAAGAAGTTATTATCCTGAATAATAGAAGCCCGCGTCAAACAGAGCACCGGAGCCGTGTGGCCCACCAGCAAACATCGCGGCGTCATCTGTAGCGTATCCGGATCAACTTGCCTGCAAAACAAAACAAAAAAAAACAAAAAATCAAAACATCAAACTCACACCCCCACCGCAAGGTAGACAACAACACTCACCACAAGCAAATCTGCCCATCGTAGCAGCCCGTGGCAAGAATTTTCTGGTCCCGTGACAGGAAAACGCTCGACACGCAGTGGGTTGGGGTGTTTGGGCCCCACAGCACGACGGGCACGACCAGGTTCGTGTTCAGCATGGTGACTTAATTTGTTGCGAAAAAAGATGATTCGAAGATTTTTTAGCAAATTTTCCGCTTCGAAAAGCACCTAGAGAATCATTATTTTTGGCACGATCTTGTTTTTGTCCTTTTGGGAAGAGAAGAGAAAAAAAGCAAAACAATGACGAAGTTGTATCGATCGGGAATTTTCAGCATGGATTTTTGCGCTGAATTTTATATGTTCGTGAAAAATGTCATGTTTCTAATGTTACACTCGATGTACTCCAGCAGTTTTTTAATTTTACAAACCTTTTAATCCTTTTAAAACGTATTTTTTGCGAAAAAATGTAAACTGCAATATTTTTGGGTCCGTCACTGATAAGAAATTTTCACTTTGACAGCTGACTGCAAAGTGAGAACACGTTCAAGAAAACATAGGCAGAATGGCTCAAACATACACGCTGAAGTGAATGTGGGCCCAGTTTGAGTTTTAAAGTACACTGACGCGTAAAATTTTAACTTTTGAACATAAATAAAACATATCTAGAGTTTTTTTTTGTCCTATAGGCTATTGTGTTTCATATGTTTACAGGCCTTTTTTAAATACCTCTTGATATTTTTTTTCTTTTTTTTTTGTGGCAGTGCGTGGCCGAATGGTTACGCTGTTCGCTTTGTAAGCGGATGATTCTGGGTTCGATTCCCATCTGCTGCAACCTTACATCGGATGAGGAAGTAAAATGTCGGTCCCGGCCTTGGTTGTTAGGCCGTTAAGTCATTCCAGGTGTAGGAGTCGTCTCCATGCCATAAGTACAAACAACACACCAAACCAAACCTACTCCGGTGGAATCGCTGGCGGCGGTTGGACTCGCAATCCGAAGGTCGTCAGTTCAAACAGTGGAGTGGAAGGTTCCTTGGAGTAGAAAGAGGTTTGGGTGCTCTCCCCATTCAAGCCTTCGGACTCCTAGGTTCGAGCAGAATCTTGCAATAGAGACCACAAAAGACCCGGGGGTCTTTAATGTGGATGGTTTGATTTTTTTTTTGATATTTTTTTTATGGGAAGTCAGACATTTTAAATGTAAATTTAAACAATTTGAATTAAATATTTTAACATATCATTTAAAAAAAAACACAAAAAAGTGTAAGGGAGCGTTCTTTAATTACGTAACGCAATAAATAGGAATTTTAGACCCCCTCGTAACAATCCATCAAATTTAAAAAAAATGTATGGAGAGTAAAACGACCTCCAAGCCCCCCCCCAAATTGCGTTACGTAATAAAAGAACGCGCGTAACTGCATTCTGCCTATAGATCTAGGGTTTTTTCCCAAACCTTTTTTTCAAGCTTCCCATGCGCCAGTGCCAACGCACACCGCGGGTTTGGTTTTCTAGCTTCGGTACGTGCCTGAACCCATTTTTGTATTGGTATCTTGGTACATCGTACCAGCGCACCACGACACTCTCGGCTCGCCCCATCGGTTTTGTGTCTGGCACTCACCCATGGCATGAACACAGCGTGCCGTGGTACGTGTCGTGGTATTGAACCCGTTTTGTACCGCCAGCGCGTACCACGGCACGTACCTCGGCTCGTGACGAGTGAAGCATCTTGGCTCATATACCGGGTTCATGCCATGGGTGAGTGCCAGACACAAAACCGACGCGGCAAACCGAGAGTGTCGTGGTGCGCTGGTACGATGAACCAAAATACCCTCGGTTCGTGTGAGTCGGGTACGGGTGTAAACCGAACAAAGCAGGCGCAAAGCAAACCCGAGGTGCAAGTGAACCGCGTGTACCGCACGGTGCAGGGAAGCTTGCTTTTTTTTTCTCTAAAAGAGCACTCAGCTAGCAAAATCTAAACAAACTTAGAAATATGTACCCTCCCTGCAAAGACTTTGCATCTCAGTTGAAGGTTCTCCAAATCTCTGTATAGTCTAATCTAATCTAATCAGACCCTAGCGCAGCCAATCTTTCGAAGGGATCCTGGAGAGTGCCTTAGGTTAGATGACGCCTAGCACTCTTCTTGTCATTTATTGACATTTGTAGTGCGTCATTGCATCAAAATGCATTGAAACATTACAAGCGTTAAAGCGGCCAGGCCTACTGCGTAAAGCCGTATCGCAGAGACATGATTCGTTTGAAGTGGGTTGAGTTTGAGCACTGAGTGTTCGAACAACAACACAATTCTGAATCGACAGGGGAGGAAGAAGCGTGGGAACACACCACCATACGCTCCGAGATTTGGTTGTATTCATTGGGAGCACCATGCTAAGAAGGTTTGGTACTCCGGGGCCCTCTGGGATGGGACATTGTATTTCCACGAATGTCCTGGACACTATTTGCCGTAGTTATAGCGCCACAACTCGCTCTCTGTAACAGTATTCCTAATTCCAGTCCACGCTTACCAAGCCGTGTGGTTAGCATTTTTGCTTACCAATCCAAAGGACGGGGGATCGAACCCCGCATCGAGCGACTTTATTTTTCGTTCTTATTCATCATTTCAAATTTTTATGTTCTTAACTTTCTCGTTGGGAGCAGATGGGAATCGAACCCAGATCCATTCGCTTACAAAGCGAACACCGTAACCAGTCAGCTACGGCCACTCCAGGGTTCTCCAAATCTCTGAATAGGGTCCTAAAGCCCTATGTCAATTTTCATTGACAACGGTTAAAAGTCGTCGGTTAAAACATGATTGAAAACCATTTCTGATCACTTTTTTCGTTTTTTGATGCGTGTCCACGTGGTTTATGGATGGTCCCTAGCGCGAGCAAATTTCAATAATAGTAAATAAAAGACGCTTTATTCTTCATAAAATCAATAGTTTGATGAGTTAATACTAAAAATGCCAGTTTGAATAAATTATTACGATCAACGAATTCAAACGAAAAGAAAACAGGACACCACGTAACCGATTGTAGTAAATCGTTAACCGGCAGCGTGCCTTCCAATCAACGATGATAAAAGAAGGACTTTAAAATATCAAATAAAAGGCTCCGACAACACGTTGCAAAGTAACCGCGAGGTCCCGCTACACACAATAGAATACAAAAAATCAAAAACGCGCGCTAATGGTCTATCCTAAATGTCAGAGTGTCTTTCGATAAACGATTCTTTAGAAATTACTTTTTCACCGTGAAAATTTAACACATTATTTAAAAATAATTGCACAGTTTTCCCGACGCCATGCCTTCTGATCGACGATAATATAGGAAGGGCTTTTAAAGTCACAAAACAATCAATGTAATCTTAATTAAAGCACAAAAAACACCAATCACTGAAAAAAAGGACGCTCGAAACACGAATAATCCTGCAAGGCTTGCGCGTTGCCCCACCATCCAAATTCAACTCAAGCAGGCAACACAATTCAACATCTTTTTAATTTCTCGATAATGCAAAAAATTAAGCTTAATTTTAGGACCCAATTGCAAAGGGAGCGTTCTTATAACGTAACGCAGTTTGGGGGAGGGTCGAAGGCTGCATTACGCTCCAGAAAAACATTTTAAAATTTGTATGGAAATTTTGTTACGAGAGAAAGGAGTGGTCCAAAACCCTATTTTTTACGTTACGTGATAAAAAATAGCTAATTCTAACGAAAACACTAATTGAAAATATTTATTTTCCCATTTTTTTTGGGAAAAGTGGACGAGACAAACTAATCTTCATCAAAAGAATTTTAAAGAACTTTTCTTTCTGAAAAATGCTGAATGACCTCAGCACACAACATGTATTGAAAGATATTAAATCTTTTATTCTTCCATTCTATCATACTTACAATTTATTCATATCTGTTTGCTCCATTTTCCCCCAGCTCGCAATCAGCGATTATAGTAATTATTCGAATACGGGTGCGAATAATGCTGCTGTTGCCACTGCTGCTGCTGCTGTTGCTGCGGTGGTGGCCCCGGCGGTGGCGCTCCGTACGAATTACCATGCGGCAACGGCGGCGGCTGACTCTGGTGCATCGGGTAGATCGGATAGCCGCCGTATCCACCACCTGGGGGACCACCACCGGAACCGGGTGGGGCGTCCGTGATGTGCTTCGGAATGTGGTTCACCTCCATCTCGATGGGCGGGAGGGGCGGTGGCGGGGCCGAAGTCTGTGGGTTGAAAGGAAATTGGTTAGAGGTCGATCAAAGCGGGAACGACGTTAGGTCACCTTCAGCGGAGGGTTGTTTACGGTGGGCGAGTTTTTGTTCGCTCCGGGTGAGATGTTGGCGCGCTTCATCGGCGGCGAAGCCTTACTGGGTGGCAACTGGGGCGGACTGTCCGGCGGGGATTCGTTGTTTGGCTGCTGGTACAGATCCAGCACCTGATGGCAGATGTCCTCCAAGATTTCCATCGTCACGTCCTGCACAAACATGTCCCACCACTTGAGATGTTCTGGCTGTTTGCCAACCCAGTCGACCACGGTGAATTTGCTGAGCTTGCTGGCCAAGTAGATCAGCGCCACGGCAATGATTTCTGGTTCCCACTGCAGGGACACGGTCGTGCTCAGCGAATCGTTGACAAAGTTCCAAGCCATTTGGACCATTTTCTGCAGCTTGGCGCTGTCTCCCTTGAGGCACTTGGCGTACTTGACCAGGAACGAGTACGGGTGTTCGACCTGTAGGTCAAACTTGATGGTTTGCAGCAGAATCCGCTCTAGCGTCATCACTTCTTCCTTCGGATCTTCGCCAAACGAGACAAACTTTTGATCCGTGAGCAGCCCGCGAGCCGTTTTGATTATGTCTTTGCACTTTTTCGGTGTTTCCTCAACCTTCCCTGCCAGGAACAAGCAACAGCACGAGGTCACGTACCGCGGGAACGTTTTGAACGAGTGAAACATGTAGAACCGGTGGAAGTAAACAACGCCGGTGGCCACCGTGTTGTGCCCCAGGCCCATCGATGTTCCGGTTTGCATGATGAAGCGAGCTCCCTCCTTGCGATAACGCCGCTCCGTCTCGAAATCAATTCCATCCCGGATCGACGGAGTATTCCGGAGGTCCTTTTTTTCGTAGTACCAGTTTGGCATGCTCAATTTTTGGTAAAACTTGCAGTGAGAAGTCCCAAAACAAATCACAACATCAAAAGTGAACTTTTTGAACAGTTTATAAACATAACTTTGACAGTTGAAGGAAGATGTTGCCCATGTAGCAAAAATCGAATAGAATGCGCCTAGATGTAGGCCGTACAATTTTTCCTGAATGGTTTCGTTTTTTATTGCGCGTATTCCCGAATAAGACACGCGGCAAACCAGCCTCGGAAACTCTAAGTATTTAACTAAGTATATGTAAGGTATGCACTTCGGAAGAAACCGGTCAAGAAAAAATTCCAATTGTCAGCAGCGGTAGCGAAAGCAAGAGGGTGAAGAAAAGCCCCAAGAAAACGTTCCCTCACGCACAAAAATTGTGTAAGTTTGAATGAACAAAACAGTTTATTAAAAACAACTATCACGGTTTGTAGGCGTCACAAACACATTTTATCATTTCGAAAATCACCGTTTTTCGGTTCGACCAACATTTTGCCGTTTTGACTAACACGTTTGTTGTTTGAAGCTAATCTCATTTAAACGTGTTAGGAAAATTAACAGTGTACGTTTTCAATCCAACAAGATGGCCGAAGTGAAAAATGTGGAATTCTGGGGATTTTTACGAAATAGGTAAGTGTGTATTGTATCAGGTATTTAATTAATAAATAAACCTTATATTGTTCTGTTCCAGTCATTGTTTGTGTCATAAAACTAGGCTGGAGGAAACTATGTCCGGATATAATGAGGTAAAAGCCATGTAATTTTGTCTTCCTAAGGGTTTCGATTTTTTCAGAAGTTCCTTTTTTAAGTAACGTGCACCATGTCTCCAGCAGCTGATATTTCTTGTCAGCGTCAAAGGAAAATGATTGTGAAATAAGTGTGACCGGAATTCTCCAGAATGTGTTGCAATTATAAGTGAAAATAGTGAAATAAATCTTTTCAATAAACCTAACATTTGTTTTTACATATTAAGATAAAAAAAGAAGAAGAAAAGGCTATCCAGATTTTTTCATCGTCATAAAACTGATCTTTGAATTAACAATCATGTTTGTTAAATCATCCCAAATGATTATTATATTTACAAACATGTCAGGCCATGGCAATGACAAACATGTTTGTTGCAACCACAAACATGTTAGGTTGAATTTGGCAAACATGTTTGCCGGCCTCGAGATGACAATCGTGTTTAGCAGCTGTACCCAACATTTTGCCAAGTTCACAATCAGATTTTTCTGCGTGCTCTCTTTTGTCCTGCCGTTCGTAAAGCTGTTTCTTGACCCCTTTCCTTCCGATCTGCAGACTAGCCTATAATAATAAGTATACTTAAATTATATTAGTACACGCACGGAAATTACGTTATTTTGAATCAACAAACCTGTTTGTTAGAAATACATATCTTGGTTTATGAAAACAACAAACCAATTTAATAAAATTAACAATCGCATATTATTCACTCCACAAACATTTTGTCAGTTTGGCAAACATGTTTGTTGCCTTTGATTTGATTTTTCTCAACGTGTACTCAAAATTTTGAGTGTATATTTTTCACCCTCACTGAATTATAAGATGGCCGAAGTGAAAAGGACACGAAATGTTTTCTTTGTACGGCATTTAAAAAAAATAATGGTGAAGAATGTGGCAAGGTCGTAAGTATTTATTATCTTCAGCATTGAATATTGATAATTAATGTGTTTTTCTTCTTTTACCAATTTGTGATTGTCGCGAATCAAATATAGGATTACTGGTCCAGTTCCGGCGAAGGTTCCTGGTTTCCTGCTGTTAGAGGTCTTTTTTTTTATTTTAACAAAATGTTACTTTGATCAAATAATGTCACATTGAACTATGCTCAAAGATGTTTATTCTAAAATATTTGCATATTTTTTCATTATTTTTCCCACATTAGATGACGTGACACCATGACGTCAGTGGAGGATTTTCTTGGCTGCAGTTGCTGGACAACAGTGTTATTAGTGGAATATTGAGTGATTATTTTAGTTAAATTTTAACGTAAAGTGCTTACTGTGCGAAATAAATAAATTGAACATAAACAAACAACACTGTTTTTTAAATAAAGAATAATAAGACAAGAAGAAGAAAAACATGTTAAACCAGATTATCAGTTTCATAAAATAGTTTATTCATTCGATAAACATGTTTGTTGAACCATCCCTCATGATAGTTGATAGATTGAAAATGTCATTTTAGGCCATAACAAACATGTTTGCTGGATCGACAAAAAAAGGTTGGTTTGATTTGGACAAACATGTTTGCAGGCCCTGAGATGACTATCATGTTTGTGGAGTACACCCAACATTTTGCTAGGTTTACAATCGGATTTTTCTGCGTGTATACTAATTTATGTTTTCCCACTCTACTTTAACCACCTTGTGTTCTTTTGAGCATCTCCTTATAAACGTGTAGCCAGGGACAAGGCCAGGGATGCCACATTTGAAGATTTTCGAGCTCAGGCCTAGGCTCAGGCTCAATGCTCAAGCGTATTGTTTTGCCATGTTATTCGATGATTTTTTTATTAAATGAATTACTCACGAAACAGATAACAATGTTTTGCTTCTTTTGCCAAAAACAGATTTCTAGAGTTTTTTTAAAAGGTCCTATAAATCAAATTTTCAGTTTTTGCTTTTTGGGTGTTTTTGAATACTCCTGACTCAAGGCGTGCGTGGCCGAATGGTTACGCTATCCGCTTTGTAAGCGGATGATTCTGGGTTCGATTCCCATCTGCTGCAACCTTCCATCGGATGAGGAAGTAAAATGTCGGTCCCGGCCTTGGTTGTTAGGCCGTTAAATCATTCCAGGTGTAGGAGTCGTCTCCATGCCATAAGTACAAACAACACACCAAACCAAGCCTACTCCGGTGGAATCGCTGGCGGCGGTTGGACTCGCAATCCAAAGATCGTCAGTTCAAACACTGGGGTGGAAGGTTCCTTGGAGTAAAAAGAGGTTTGGGTGCTCTCCCCATTCAAGCCTTCGGACTCCTAGGTTCGAGCAGAAACTTGCAATAGAAACAACAAAAGACCCGGGGGTCGTTAATGTGGATGGTTTGTTTGTTGTTTGACTCAAGGCCGTTCTAAAAACACCCTAAAAGCAAAAATTGAAAATTTGGTTTATAGGACCTTTTAGAAAAAACTCCAGATTTGTAAAATGTTATTTTGCCATCAAGTTAAACTCGTTTGCGTTTTTGTGATGGCTGTCAAATAAAATCTGCCTGTTCTTCTAACCTGACAGCGAGTGAGAAAAGTGTTCTGAGCTGAATGGTCATTCCCGAATCGGAATCGGATTGTCACCGGAGGATTCCGTAAGGCTGCAAGCGAAAAATGAACGACGCCAATGAATCAGTAAGTAAGGAATACAAACGAAATAACTAAGAACTAAAAATATTACTTTTATCGTAGATAATGGCCTATCTACAATCACTTTACTTAGAATAGTTAAGTTGCGTAGAACAGATAAATTGCTTAGAAATAGTACGTAACTTACTGTCGTCATCTACAATCAACTTAGCTAACTTGCTGGGCTGTTATACGTTACTATGCAGTTGTTTGTTTACCTTTGATATAGAAACGTCAACTTGCCGTAGGTTTTGAAATTTTCCAAACCATACGTCATGTCACCAATTTGCTTACTTTATCATTGTGGAAGATCAGATTCCTTTGCATGGATTCAAATTCCTACGCTAAGTACAATTTTCTAAGTAATGGCCTATCTACAATCACTTAGCTTAGAACATCTAAGTAAAGTAGTTACTTAGGAAAGTCTGCAACTTAAGTGATTGTAGATAGGCCATAACCCGCAAAGATTATTTTTGGAACCAAATCATCCAAGAGGCCGGTGATGTACAACAGCACCTGACAAATGACTTGAAATATCAAAAAATCGCTGCAAGTGTTTTGATCACAAAACTTGATGATACAACTGTTATTGATTCCCTTGAAGGAATCATCAACAGCCAGCGGAACGCGATATGCCAGCATGCTGAAGCGCTCGGGCTGAATCATCGGGATTTTTTCCCCAATCGAAATAATCGTGGAATAGACCTATTTTCTCCTTTTCTAAAGGTTAGACTTCAGGCGGTCCACATCTAGGCGCATTCGAAGAACCAAATATTTTTTGCTGCTGCATGGGCAGCTACTTCTGTCAACGGTTGTCACTGCCCGGTATGCTGCATGGGCCGAATGCTAAAAGGTTGGCAGCGAGCATTTCCGCCGTCTTTTACTTTGTGTATGGTGTCAGAGAAAGGTAGGTTTCGTGGAGCTGCTCGTGAAATTTCCTGAAAATACGGTATTTCTGCAAGTTTTTACCTGCTGCAATAAGTTGATTTCAGCGCGGGGAGCCGTTCCGTAAGTGCGTGGCGTTAAAATTGGAAAAGCGAGCTGAAATAAGTGGAAATTTGCAAGATTTCCGATGCCCCGGCGATTCTCGTGGCGGCACATGTAGAAATCTTGCCAGGCTTGCTTGGATCCAATCTCTAAGTTTGAGGAACAAAAAGTGCATAAAATAGTGAAGCTTTTTTGGGGCTCTGTGAAGAATATTGTTGATGTGTTGGGGATCTTTTATAAAAAAGATTTTAGAGTTTCGAGATTTGTTCTAAATTCTAACTTCCATCACGTTTTCGGTATTCCATCGGTTGCTTAGTTGCTCCACTCTCTCGTGGTGAGTATTGTAATCGTTTTTTTTCCTTGCTTGACCAAAGAAAGCATTCAAAAAGAATAATCTTTTTTATTAAGTGAAACACGTCGAATATTCAGATGCAGATCCCCAAAAAAACTAAAATCTTTCAGTGTTGATGTTGTGTGACCTTTTTTGAAAATCGGAACATTCTTTCCGCTTGAAGCTCGTGCGTGTGTACCATCGATTCGAAGAAGGCGGCGACTTGACACTTTTGGTTTTAGTTTTTTTCGCGGTGATCTTCTGCATCTGTGCATTCGATTGCTTCACTTTGTTGCGCTAAAATACAGTTTGTTTATTCAAAAAAATAAGAATGCTTGCTTTCCTTGGATCAAGCCATTTTCCTCCCACACAGCTTCGACACAAAACAGAACTTTGAGGAAGTCATGCGTTCTGATTTGACAGTTGGCAGCAGAGCAGCACACCATGCCTGCTTTGATAACCATTTTGTTTCCTTGCAGGTTTCAAAACATCTTGAAAGAAGAGAACACGTTGTTTAGAAGTTGTTTAGAAATGTGAGGTTTTGATCGATTTTACCATAACATTGTGTAGTTTAAAGCTTGTGTGCTGAAAAGACAGTGAAGTTCGTACCAGAAAAGGTACAGTGTTAATGCTACAAGGATAACTATCATGACGAAGAACTTTAGATACTTGAATAGCACGACACGAGACAAGTGTTACGAGAAATTTTGGTTTGCTACCCCGTATAAAGCCCTAAGATGAAGATATTCCTTCAAAATATCCATTTGAATTTTGTTCTTTGAAGAAAGTTTGAAGAAAAAAGCTACTTGTTTTTTTTGTAGTTCAAGTTTTACTGTAGTCATGTTTGAAATGCTTCCATCTTTGCATTAGAGAAAAAACAGTCCTGTTGAATCAATTAAGATTCGGCCTGATCGAAGCTGGGTTCTGCAAACATAGACAGTTCCCCAGTCAATTACGTGGCCAAGAATAAATCGCTTGTCGACGGTCATTGTGCATCCCTTCCCTGTGGTGCAACAATAACATTATTGATGAGCTACAAACCCACCTCAAGATCTGTTTTGTGTCGATGAAAACTCCTCAATTTACTCAGCGAGTTGTCCCGGAGCAAAAGTCTAACCAACTTCTTTCTTCTAGCTCTGATCACGCCAACACAACAACGCCACCAAAATGCCGCAGAACGAGTACATTGAGCGCCACATCAAGCTGCACGGCCGGCGGCTCGATTATGAGGAGCGCAAGCGGAAACGCGAGGCCCGCGAGCCGAAGAAGCGTGCCGCCATGGCCCGCAAGCTGCGCGGCATCAAGGCCAAACTGTTCCAGAAGGAGCGACGCAACGAAAAGATTCAGATGAAAAAGAAGATCCAGGCCCACGAAGAGAAGAAGGTCAAGAAGACCACGGAAAAGGTCGAGGACGGTGCCATTCCGGCCTATCTGATGGACCGTGGCGTCCAATCGAGCGCCAAAGTTCTGTCCAACATGATCAAGCAGAAGCGAAAGGAAAAGGCCGGCAAATGGGACGTCCCAATTCCGAAGGTGCGCGCCCAGTCCGACGCCGAAGTGTTCAAAGTCATCCGCAGTGGCAAAACCAAACGGAAAGCGTGGAAGCGAATGGTCACCAAAGTCACCTACGTCGGGGAGAATTTTACCCGAAAACCGCCCAAGTTCGAACGGTTCATCCGGCCGATGGCACTGCGCTTCAACAAGGCACACGTCACACACCCCGAACTCAAGGCCACATTCCACCTGCCCATCATCGGCGTCAAGAAGAACCCGTCGTCACCGATGTACACCAGCCTGGGGGTCATCACCAAGGGTACCGTTATCGAGGTTAACATCTCCGAGCTCGGTCTGGTGACGCAATCCGGCAAGGTCGTCTGGGGAAAGTACGCCCAAGTCACCAACAACCCCGAGAACGACGGTTGTATCAACGCTGTGTTGTTAGTTTAACTCTCTCTGTGCTATTTAAGTCCGTTTTAGTTTGTAAGTTGCGTTGCTTTGTAAACTGGAGCAAATATAGACCTGGCCGAATGGTATTTTTTTGTATCAAAACTCGTTTTGTTGTCAATCTGTCAATTTAACTTACAGAAATCAACTTATTGTGTAAAGGTAAAAACTGATTTCGCCGTCAAAACAACAAACTGAACCGTGTTTAATCAAATTTTCTCAAAATTCTTCCCCCCAGACATCCAGGATGCAGATCTTCGTCAAAACCCTCACGGGTAAGACCATCACTCTCGAGGTCGAGCCGTCCGATACGATCGAGAATGTCAAGGCCAAGATCCAGGACAAGGAGGGAATCCCCCCGGATCAACAGCGTCTGATCTTCGCCGGCAAGCAGCTGGAGGATGGCCGCACCCTGTCGGACTACAACATCCAGAAGGAGTCCACCCTGCATCTGGTGCTGCGCCTGCGTGGTGGCGCCAAGAAGCGCAAGAAGAAGAATTACTCCACCCCCAAGAAGATCAAGCACAAGAGGAAGAAGGTCAAACTCGCCGTCCTCAAGTACTACAAGGTAAGCTTAATCTCAAAAATCCTGATTGTGACTGCAACTCTAACCCGTATTTCCAACGTTCAACAGGTCGACGAAAACGGCAAGATCCACCGTCTGCGTCGTGAGTGCACCAGCGAAACCTGTGGTGCCGGCGTCTTTATGGCTGCCCACGAAGATCGTCACTACTGCGGCAAGTGCCATCTGACACTCGTCTATTCCAAGCAGGAGGAAAAGTAAAAGAGAGAGAGAGCGCATTTCCTCGGGTTTCCGTGGATTCCTTCTTCAACTATGGTTTAAATAAAATACAAAAAATGTAACGTGGAAAAAATAAAAAATTCAATACGGCTCCTTCGTATTGAATTTGCACCAAAACATCTTGCGCGGAATTAGTTGTTGTAATGTCACAGATCCGACTCAATCAGCTGTTATTCTATTTCGACGGCAACATTTCAAAAGGCATCATGTACATGTATTGCATGTTCTGAAAGTACTCCTAATCAGCTACCTCTCCAGCAAAAACGAGCAAAAGTTACTTCAGTTAAGTCTGTTTAATAATGGTTTTATATTAAGTAACATAAACAAAATCTCTGCCATCAGCAGTGTCTGTTTATATAGCCCTTTCAACCTGTCAGATAAAAGATAACATGAACCTCGTGACGAAAAAAAGCATCATGAAAAAGACGCCATGTACATTTGCCGACGAAAAACGAATCATAACAAAGCTTCCCCTCCAATGACAGCAAGGTGATATAAACATTGGTGATTTCAAAAGAAGTTATTTTTGTTTTTCTTAAATATAATGACGGAATCAATGTTTTATCGAATATGGACGATCAAGTATCAATTAAAACAACGTTTTTCATCGTTTATTATCATATGAAAACCTTCTTTTGCTTTTATATTAAAATGGGAATTGAAAAATGATGCTCAACATTCAAATGCGTTTTTCTCAAAACGCATGGTTTGTACATGATGCTTTTTGAAATGTTGGCGTCGAAATAATTCGAATTAGCGACCATAGAGTTATCTACGTGCGAATGTATTGCATGCACATGCACACGTAGATAACTCTATTACCCACATAGAAAAATGGGCGGAAAACGGCCAAAAAGCGGGGACGTTTTGCCTGAAAGCGGGCCCGATTTTCAGCACGCTTTTTCCCCTCGTTGTGGCCCATTGCGTGCCAGAATGCAACATTTAGGCGGGCGTTACGCATTTTGGCCGAGCTGTTACGCCCGTCTGTGGCACGCTTCTGGGCACAATTTGACCACGATAACGGGCAAAAAACGATGGCAAAACGGGGCGCATTTTGGGGGTGCTTCTTCTTCTTTAGTATTTCCGGATTCAGTTTAGAGCGGTTAGGGTGATCAATACAAATAGGGTGACAAAAAAACAAAACAGATCAAAAAGTTTATTCAAAGAGTTTCTAAAATTACAATAAAAGCCACTTAACCAATTTAAAACTAGCCTATATAAATAAAAGTTGAATTAATATGTTTAACTTAATTTAAAATGGTCCTATTGGTTTAAATAACTGAATTTGATAAAATTATTTTACTAAACTAACCAAAATAGTTTAAATAACTTTAAATTAGTAGTAATTATTAAAATTTAGTTGAATTTAGGTAAATTTTGTTATATTAAGGTAAATTTAGATTAATTAAGTTAAATGTCAAGTTTAGTTTAGTGTAAATAAATACAGTTGAATTTAGTATATTTTAGTTAAATTTAATTTAATTAAGTTGAATTGAGTTAAATTGAAGTAAATTAATTAAAATCTAGTTAAATTTGATTAAATTTAGTTAAACTTATTTAAATTTATTTAAAATTAGTTACATTAACAATAATTTAGTTAAATTTAGTTGAATTAAGTTAACTCAAGTTAAATCAAGTTTAATTTAGATAAATTAAGTTAAATAGAGCTAAATAAAGTTAAATGAAGATAAATAGAGTTATATAAATTCAGATGAATTTAGTAAATTTAAGAAAAATTGAGTTAAAATAAGTTAAATTAAGTAAAATTTTGAAAAAAATAATTAAATTTATTAAAATTTGGTTAAGTTTCGTTTGAATTTAGTCAAATGTAGTAAAATTTAGTTTAATTCAGTTAAATTTAATTTAAATCAGTTAAATTTAGTTAAATTCTGTTAATTTTAGCTAAGTTTTGTTAATTTTGGTTAAATTTAGATAATTTTAGATAAGTTGAATTAAAGTAAATTGTTAAATTTAGTTAAATTAAGTTTGATTTATTTAAATATAAATGAACATAGTTAAATTATGTCAAATTTAGTTAATTTTAGTTAAATTCAGAAAAATATAATTAAATTTAGTTCAATAGTTCCGTTTGGTAAAATTTTGGTTTTTAGTAAAATTAAGTAAAATTTAGTTGAATTGAGTTAAATTGAGTTATATTTTGTTAAATTTAGTTGAATTTAGGTAAATTTAGTTATATTTAGTTGAATTTAGTTTAATTTAATTGAATTTAGTTAAATTCAGTCGAATTTAGCAAGATTTAGTTAGATTTAGTAAAATTTAGTTAGATTTTATTATATTTAGTTGAATTTAGTTACATTTAGTCGAAAAAATTAAAAATTAGTAAGATCAAGACAAATTTAATAAAGTGTCGTAAATTTTCACTTAATTAATTTCAATTTAGTTAACTTTGGTTAAATTAAGTTACATTAAGTTAAAATCAGTTTTTTAAGTTAAATTGAGTAATATTTAGTTAAAATAAATGTAAGTCAAATTGGTTTAGATTTAGTAAGATTTAATTAAAATTAGTAAAATTTAGTTGATTTTAGTTAGATTTAGTAAAATTTACTTAAAGTTTAGTTAAATTCATGTGGACTTAATTGAATTTAGTTGATTTTAATTACATTTAGTAAAAATAAGTAAAATTTATTTAAGTTACGCAAAATTTCACTAAACTTATTTTAATTTAGTTAAATTTAGTAAAATTTAGTTAAGTTAAGTTCAATTGAGTTATATTTAGTTAAACTTAGTTAAATTTAGTTGAGTTTAGATAAATTCAGTTGAAATTAGTTAGATTTAGTGAAATTTAGTTAGGTTTAGTTAAACTTAGTTAAATTTAGCAAGGTTTAATTAAATTTAGTTGAATTCAGTTACATTTAGCCAAAATAAGTAAAATTTAGTTAGATTAAGTAAATTTCAATTAAGTTTCGTAAAACTTCGCATAATTTATTTCAATTTATTCGAATTTTGTTAATTTTGGCTAAATTAAGTTAAAATTAGTTAAATTAAGATAAATTTAGTTCAATTGAGTTATATTTAGATACACTTAGTTAAATTTAATTATATTTATTTAAACTGAGTTCAATTTAGTTAAATTTTTGTTGAATGCAGTGAAATTAATATAGTTAAATTAAGTTAAATTTATTTAAATTTAGTTAAATTTAGTAGAATATAATAAAGTTTTTTCAACAAAATTAATTTGAATTTAGCTTAATTGATCAACATTTGTTTTAATTCAGTAATTATTGAGTCAAATTCAGTTTTACTAAGTGAAAGTAAGCTAAATTAGGTTTATAAAGTAATATTAATAATCTAACTAGTTTTTACTTATTTTGACTAAATATAACTAAATTCAACAAAATTTAATCAAATCAACCTAAATTTTACTAAATTTGACTAAATCTAACTAAATTTAAATAAATCTTACTAAATTTAAATAAATCTTACTAAATACAACTGTACTTAACTAATTTTTACTAAATCTAAATAAATTTAACTAAATTCAACTAAGTTTAACTAAATATAACTAAGTTTAACTAAATATAACTAAATTTAGTTGAATTAAGTTCAATTTAGTTAAATTTAGTCGAATTAAGTTCTGTTTAGATAAATTTAGTTAAATTAAATTAATAAATATTTAATATAATTTTGCTGAATTAAGTTCAACAAAGTTAAATTTAGATAAATTTAGACAAATTAAGTTCAATATCGATATATTTAAAAAAAATATATTTCAATTAAGTAAATTAAGTTGAAATTATTTGAATTTTGTTTAGTTTATTTAAATTAAGTTAAATTTAGTTAAATTGTGTAGATTTAGTTGAATTATGTAAATTTAGTTAAATTATGTAAATTTAATTAACTTAAAATATTTAAATTTAGTTAAATTAAACAAAATAAGTACAATTCATTTGAATTTAGTAAAATTCAGTTGAATTTCGCTGAGTTATGTTTATTTTTGTTGTATAAAGTTAAATTTGGTTGAATCAAGTTCAATTTGAAAATTCAATTATGTTTCATTTTGTATAATTTAGCTAAATTTAGTAAAATTTTGTAAAATTCAGTTGAATTAAGTCCAACAAAGTTAAATTTAGTAAAATTTTGATGAATGAAGTTCAATTTGGATATACTTAAAAAAAAAATATGAATTAAGTTCAATTTAGTTAAATTAGATAAAATTCAGATAAATTTAGATGAATCAAGTTCAATTTAGATAAATTAAGCTTAATTAAGTTAAATTTTATAAAATTCAGTTAAATTTTGTTGAGTTAAGATCAGTTTAAATTAATTTAGTTAAATTAGGTAAATTATGAAAAAAAATTGTAAAATCTAGTTTGTGTATCTACGGTTTTTTTTGTATTTGTTTAGTTTAGTAATTCTCGTATTTTTGTATTCTGAATTTTTGTATGTTAGTATTTTGTGTTTTCGTATTTGTATTCGTTTTAGATTTTTTATGTGTTCTTTGCGTTTTTTATTTTTGTTATGTGTTTTGTATTGTAGTTGTGTATTTTTATATTTTCTTTTGTGGTTTTAGATTTTATGTTTTCCTTCTTTTTGTGTTTATGTATTCATAAATTTCTGTTTTTTACTTTCATACTGTGTAGCTTTTGTTATTTTTTTGTTTCACTTGACTGTTGATGACCGGATTTGGGTTATTCGAGAGCCCAGTTAAGAAGGAAAGGGAACCACACACTGAACCCCGCTGTGCAGAATCTCTGGAACAACTGGTGCTGATGGAGGATGTTGCTAGGAATTCGGCACCGCAGTATCGTTCCGGTCAAACTAGTACTTGAAGGTTGTCGCTTGGCCGGCGAAACCGGCTGCTCCACAACCGGAGACTTTGGCCGCACATTTTGGTCCCGAATGATGACGTCTCTCTCAAACCATGGCAGCAGGTCCTTCGATCGGGAAAATAGAACGTTCGCGGCAGAACGTTTTCGTTTTGAACTCGCCACGGCGAGGACGCCCCCAGGGAGGAGAACCCTAGGATCACGTTGGGCAGCTTGGTACGGTCTGGGACGTCGAATTGAATGACACACTTGAAGAGTAGATTCACTTTGTTGGGCGGACGCGGTATTGAGGACGAAATGATGAGGGGTTTCACGTTTGCGGGTTCCTCGGTGCGGTCATTGTCGTCGGGAGACGTTTGACAGCGGGTTGCGGTTGACGTTTTGCTGAAAAAAGTGAAATAGTCAGTAATCTAGGGTTTAACTTATGAAAATCTGTAACTCACCATCGCCTCAGCTGCTGCTTCTCCGGTCCTCCCCCAAATCTTCTGCACACCAATCCGGTTCATGGTGCCGAAAATGGCAAACGTCAGCGACGTCTTTTTCACCGGCATAACCCGCTTCCCGCGAGACAGAATTGAGCTCCCCAGCCGTGGCTTTTTCTTAACTGAATTTTCTTGCCGGTCTGCCCCCCCTTCAGTTTCCGATTGTTGCTTCATTCCGACAACACGGGCAACGAGTACTGTTGCAGCTTGTCCGCGTCCAGTTGCATGAGGTGGGCGAAACGGTTCCCTGGCGGACGTTCTTGGAAATCAGGTAGAAGTCGTTGCTGTGAGAAAGATGCGGGGAAAGTGAGGTTAGGTGGTGGTCGATTTGTGATTTTGTGGGGATCTTACCGTTCAAGATGTGTGATCACGTCATCTACGATGGTTCCGGGCACGGGATTCCCGGAAAATCAAACTGGTTGACTGATTGCTTTTTCGCGGCGTTAACCGCTGGAATTTCGATCGGATCGGGTCTTCGGCGCCGGACTTGTTACAAACCCCGCGGGCCCGGGTTCTTTTGTCGTTGGGTGGACGACTTCTGGTTCGAGGAAACCGGGGAAACGCGACTGGGGGAACTTCGGAACGCGTCCCGGAACGTTCGCGAGCTTTTGTTGTTGAATCTGGTGATGCACTCAACACGTGTAAATGAAAATTTTTGACAGTTGCTGGTCGCGTTACGAAATGGGACTGTGTGTGTGAGAGCGGCAAAGAGCAAATATGTTGGTGTGTGTGTGCAGAACAAATATACATTTTTTTAAGGATTGTGTCTAGACTAAGCGTCTTAACTGGCACTGGTGATGCCCGATTCTCGCCCGCAGCCCCCCTAACGTTAGAGTGGGTAAGCGTGAATTTACACTGGTAAACAGCATTACACTTTTTTTCAGTTCACTTTTACACACTTGTATGGGATTTTTCAGTTCAAGTATGATTACACACTTTCGTGTAATCATACTTGAACTGAAAAATCCCATACAAGTGTGTAAAAGTGAACTGAACAGTGTGTAATGTTGATTATCAGTGTAATTCAAAACAATCCACAAGCAAGGGGCTGGAAACTCTAATATTACTTAGGAAAACTGAGTATACTAACGATATTCCAGTATACTTGTTAGTATACTAACCGAAAAGCAATAAACGGTTAGTATATTAAGATACTCTCAGTATATTGGTAAGTATACTGGAAATATGTAAAGGAAATAATAAGTATACTAACATATATTTTGATATACTGGGTAACATAATAATTATAGCTCTAAGAGTTTCCAACCCCTTGTCCACAAGTTCGCTTTAAATTACCTAAAAATAGAGGCAAAATTCAATTTCTAACTCCTATTCTGGATAAAATCACATCAACGTGCATTTAGCCGGTGAGCTTCCTCAAAAGCTTTTCCGTCAGCAAGCTTTTCACTTTGGTCGTCACGGTACGCAGCCAAAATGTCACTTGCCCATCAAGATAAATTTATTCGTGGGGTAGTGCATGCTGTGTCAGCTGCAAAGATCAAGGGGTATGGTTCTTAGAGGTGTTTTCCTTGGTGTTTTCGGTTTTAGTAAAATTAAGAAAGAGTAATCAAAACTCTAAAAACCGAGCATGCTTGTTACACTGATAATCTTGGTTGAGTTTCAGTAAGATAAGTATCAGTAAGATTTTTTTTTTACTGTACGATGCAAACGAAATATTTCAAGAAAATCTAAATACCACGATCAAGTGAACCAATATATTACATATACGCACGACCATATACGGCTTTGGTTTCTGATAAAATCGTGGAACATAGGGAGCGTTCTTTTATTACGAAACGTAGTTGGGGGGAGGGTTCGGAGGCCGTGTTACGCTCCATATGAATTTTTTAGAATGTGTATGGAAATTTTATTACGAGGGGGACAGGGTGTCTTAAATCCGATTTTTTTTTTTTGCGATACGTAATATGAGATTTTTTGCCGAAGAAATGAGACTACAGAGCGGATTCGTTATACCGAGTTTCGCTACCTAGAATGTCCGCTGATTCGAATGTCGGTCACTTTTTCGTTTGACACTTTTTCAGTTTGTACCCCGTTGGTTGGTCAAAGTCAAACTAAAAACTCACGCACAATTTCAAAACAAACGTTTGGTAGTGTGTGTGAACTCCGTGTAAAAGAGGTTTCAAACTAAAAAGTGACCCCGTTCGTTTGACAACAGTTGGTGTCAAACCATCGGGGTTGAGTGTATCAGATGTCAAACTGATATTGACATTTCAATTTCGTTGTTCGAAGATTTCCCAGCACGTGCAGACGTGGTTGACAGCTGTCAGTCGTTCCAATTAGCGAATCTAGATTCGCTCATTCGAATGCAGTTCCATTCGAATTAACGAATCCGCTTTGTAAATATGGTGTAACAAAAAATACCAAAATAATCCAACCAGACATACGCCACTTTGTCAAAACTTGGTCGGTTCACACCGTTACGACGTCACTCCCTGCACCAACACATCAACCACTCCGCCCGACCTTGTTCGCTCACCTACCTTGACTTGACAGCCAGAACTTTTTCCACGATAGCCGTCGCGAAAGTGATTTTTCGAGGCCTGCTACCAAATTCGATTTTTTCCGACTGAATCGGGGCGCGTCGGGTCGCGACAGGTGCATCGCTCGGCGGAACGGGAGTGCAACTACGGCCGGAAGTGGTCCACCGTGGACGGGGAGTGAAATTCGAGCCGGAAAAGTGGATTTTATTTTTAGCCAAACCCCCCTTCAAGAGAGAAAGGAGGAAGGAAAAAAAAGGTTCGGACAGCTTTCAGCTTTTAGCAGACGGGGCGGTGTACGCGGGCTGCGTTAGTGTGAGTGAAAGGGGGAGAGAGCGCACACGCACACAGCCAGCGGTGCGGACGCACCGGATCATCACGCGAAGGGGTGCATAAACATAAAAGTGAGTGTTGTTGTTTTTGTCGAAAAGTTGGGTGTTTGCGAAAAAGAAAAAAACGATATGCTGTAAAAAGTTGCCTAATGAAGATACCAGATTTGGTACACGGTAAGGATAATTGAATATTCACACTGGACACAATGTTCCCTGCTAAATTTAGTACCTTTTCGTTTGTATTCAGAAATTTACAAGAGAGGTATTAGGGGGTTGTTCTTATAATAATGTTATGAAACTTGCTTGGGTGGCAAATGACCGAACCAAGCGACCCTAGACCCTATGGAAACGCTTCCGCCTCACGAGCTAATTACAGAGTTTATTCCCTGACTTTTGTAAACCGAACTAAGAGAAATTGTCGTATGTTTGGCAGGTTATGCACTCGCTCCTAACTCCATTCAATTTGCCGATTTTCACTATTTAAACAACTAATTTTGCAAAACTTTTAATAGATTTGCTTGCTCACTTCTTATTGAGCTATTTATCACTCGAGTTCAGTTGGAAACGTTTTGATAAGCATTAATTGAATGTCAAAGTTCTGACCTGCCAACATTAGAGGACCGCTGGAATTAGATGCTGTTCCCCTAGTGATCGATTTTAGGATACGGCTCGTCCAAATAGGGAAGTTAGATTACCAGAAAAAAATGGATCCCTTTCCGTCAGGTTTTAAGTAAAATATAGTCACTGCATTCGTAATGTAACGGTAAGCACCTTTAGGACCTGTGATTTTCTTCAATTTATATTTCTCGATCCAGCCATATCGTCTTTTGGAACTTAATCGATTATGCTCACTCGCTCACGATCCGACATTCTTTAAAAAATCCACGTTGTCCAGAAACCCAGAATCCAGGAACATCTTGAAACCCTTTATTTGCGACAACCCGATCATTTCGCCTGAACTCTATTCAAATTGATTGGAAAATGAAAGATGTAAAAGGTAGAAAGACTGGAAAAGTGTCCCTTTCATTCCCTTGTGGACCACCGATCAGTGAGGTACTCCTGGATATTAGCTCCTGAAAAGTGCTTAAAAAGTGCAAAAATGCCTCACGGCAAGAAAAAGAGGCGGTCCTCACCAGCAGGATCGGCAGATTTGAAGAAGCTAAAGAATGCCGAAGCGCTACCTGCAAAGCCAGGCAGTTTGAGCAAGGACGCTCAAAATTCGTCTGGAAACCAGTTTGCTACCCTCCCTGTGGATGTGAGCGAGAAGGAAGAATTTGAACGACGGGAAAAGTTGCCACCCATTTTCGTGAAAACATCGTCATCGGACTCGGTGCGAAAGTGGCTGACCGGGTTTATCAAATCTGGTGCTTTACGAGCTTCCATTCGCTTGTGTGCTGATGGACTCAAAATTCTGCTACCTACCAGAAAGGATTACAACTACGTTCGGGATTTCCTGAACAACACAAAGATTGAATACTACAGCCATGACGATCCAGGTAAACGCCCTATGAAACAGGTCCTCAGAGGCCTGTACGACATGGATGTGAATGTGTTGAAAGAAGAGCTCAAATCTCTGAAGTTGAACGTGATTGAAGTCTTCAAGATGACGAGACACAACAAGGACATCAAGTATCGTGATCAACTGTACCTGGTTCATTTCGAGAAAGGATCGACAACGCCGTCTGAGCTGAAAGCAGTTCGGGCAATTTTCAACATCATCGTGACTTGGGAACGTTATCGTCCAGTGCACCGTGACGTGACGCAATGTTCGAACTGCTTGCAGTTTGGACATGGTGGAAGGAACTGTTTCATCAAGAGTCGTTGTGCAACCTGCGGAGGTGAGCACAAAACTCAAGCTTGCGAAACAATCAACGAGAACATCGAAGCGAAATGCTTCAATTGCGGCGGCGACCATTCTACCAAGAATCGAAGCTGCCCAAAACGTGCTGAGTTTGTAAAAATTCGGCAGCAAGCGACGACGAGGCACCAACCAAATCGTCGCAAAACACCACCAGCATACACGGACGTGGATTTTCCTGCTTTGGCGTCACCAGGAGCAGGATCTACTCGTGTGGTTCCAAATCTGCAGCCATTGCCGTTGAATCAGCGGCCAAAAGTTGCAGAGAATACAACACCTCCTGGCTTCAGTCAGCAACCGAGGGAAAACCAACCAACATCAACGGGTGAAGGCAGTAGTGACCTGTTTTCACCACAAGAACTTCTGAACATTTTCATCGAGATGACAACAACTCTGCGTGGGTGCAAAACTCGCCAGGAACAAGTAAGAACTCTTGGAGCATTCATCTTAAAATACAGTTCGTAGTTTACTCGTTCTAGTGATTTTGAATATTTCAATGGATTTATTTTTTTAGTTTTAGGTTAGGATTAGTTGTTTAAGTGATTTTTTTACCCAAATGTATTCAATTCAATGCAAAAATGTAAAACAATTTGAAATAAATAATATAAATGTGATCAGTTAATAATAAAACGAAAAATACAACAAAGATGAAGAGCATTAGGCCATACCACTTAGCATGTAAAAGAAATGTAATTATTATAAGAAAGTTCAATAAAGATATTTAATTTCAAAAAAAAAATTTCAAAAAGTGTCCCTTTCATGTCTGCTGGATCTTCTTCAACTGTCTCGTAGCTCGTATTTCCCGCCGATTTTTACTTCATGCATCATCGAACTGATCGATTAAAATTTTACGGACTTGATCCTGCACAATAATTGGCGCAATTGATAATGTTATCGGGGTCGGTAGTTAATGGCAAGCTTGGTATGCGTCTCCCTGGTAAAGACCCAGCCTCGGTAGATTTGCTGGTCGTGTAAAAATTGGATTGCCTCACCCATCAAGCCTCCGGATCGGATACCTAGTTTTGAGTAGGAATCTTGCATTAGAAAGCGCCAATGGCAATGCTGTAGAGCGAACAATTTGATGAGAAAAGGTCAATGCGGATGGAGAGCAAGCAATATCTCCTCACAAATACAGGCATTAAGTGTAGAAAAAAATGTGGAAAACAAGAAGGAAAATTAGAAGGCAGTATGTTAACGCAGATGGATAAATAAATCTTTTTACAAGGACATAAAAGAGACAGATGGTAGGAAAAGCAAAAGAAGTTCAGGAAATCAGGATTATGAAATGATCAATGCGGATGAAAAGAAAATCGGGCTCTTCCCTCAAGACATCGATATAGAAAAAATACTTTAATCAACTTTTTCCTTGGATGGCCCACCCATGCACAGTTTTTGTAGCATGGAAGGATTACGAGCAGATATCTTTCGATCCCATGCGTTCCTCTCTTACTTCATGTCAAGGCGCTCTTACAAAATCCTGTGTAGAGTCATTTTGTCTATCACTCAGATTGCAGCTTCCATTTAGGGTGTTGAGATCATTTGCTATCCCACCCAACTTGATCTTAACTTGAGCATTTCATTAAAAAAAAAAAACTTGCAGTTTTGCCGTGGGCTTTGATGATGAAAGCTAGGGACGATAAGATTGGTTTTCCCAGGTCCTGTGGGTCGTCAGGACTTTGGCAGCCCTACGGCGCGTGCCTCCGGGTGGCGGATGGAGGATAAAGGGATAACATTTCTGTCAGTCTATTTATGTTTCTGACATTTTCTCTGCCAGTCTATTTGGTCGCCATTTTAGTTTGTTCTCGAAGCGTGCCGTTGGAAGTCGAGTTTTTATCCTTGTCCGAACAAATCGGATCTCAGTTTCGCTGCGGCCGGAAGTAGATTCCTGTTATTTTTTGTGTTTGGCAATCGTATATAGTGATACATAAAGGCATTTTTATTGTTCTTAGGAATTTCTGCAACGCGATCTTTTGCTGAACTGGCAGACCATTTCTCTTTTTTTCACTTTCCCACTTCTTTTTCCTCGCGAAAACATGGATGAGAAATAATCTCGGAAATTTACTATTTACTAAAAAACTTGCTGAAGATTCAGTAGTGCAGATTTCAGTAAATTTTTACTGAAATTCAGTGAAAGAAAGTTGCTGTGTACGATGAGCGACGAAATTTTATTGTTGTCATTTTTATGGTTGTCTATTTTCGGAAGATACTGCTGTCTTTTTTCTGTTCTTTTCGAACCAGTTCCAGATCAAGGGTCAAGAAATAAAACAAGAACAACCAAAGAAAGCAGCTTACACCACAAGGAAGGAAGACGAACAATAAAAGGACGATGAGAAGATGCGGCCGTAAGCGATTGAAACTTCAACTTGGGGATCGCCAAGGCGACACAACCGGACTTGCACTAACTTGACCCTAGCTGTCCCATCTCCCTCCGCTAAAAAAAAACTTGCACTTTTGGAAAATCTCTCAAACCATCACAACTTGGTTTTCTAATCCCTGTAATCTTTCTCTACAATCAGATTGCCGAGAAGTGATTGAGTATCGTGCAAGCAGCAGTGCCGGGAAGTTAATTTTTTGTGGTGTTCTCTTTGTGCTGTGTTCGTGGAGACGCCCAGTCTTGTTTTTGCATGTTCATCTGCATCGTGTTTTTATTTTGGAGCCTTTTTTTCTTGCTAGCAGTGATAAAATCAGTCCTTATTTAATCATCGTTGATTGGAAGGTTTCGTTCGTCTATGTTATTGTTTTCAATAACATCACATAAGTTTATGCGGTGTCCCATTTCTTTCAAGTTCGATAGAGGCAATCATTTCTTGCAACTATTCTAACTAGCTGTTTCAGTAATAACTCATCAAACTATCCGTTCTATGACGAGCAAAGCTCTTTTTATTCAAGCCTTTTTAAGTATATCCTTTGGTACTATATTCAGGGTTGTTACGGACGGCGCGGATCGCGCGGATGGCGCGGATGGCGCGTATCGCGCGGATCTGGCGCGGATTTGCTGGCTAATTTTGCTCAGGCGCGGATTTCGCGCGGATATCAATTTGATAAACAAAATAATTGAGAACGATAGAATTTCTTTCAAATTACAAAGAAAAATATTATTAGGAATTAAATAAATTAATTCTTTTTCGTTGAGTGCGAAAATATCAGTTTCTAAGAAGTTGTTAATGAAGAAAATTTTGTTCTAAAAATTATTGATTGTTTTTTTTTCTTAATATGAAACTTCGAAATAATCTTCAAGAAGCGATTTTTTTAATGTATTGAGATTTGTTATATAAATTCAACATAACATTACAACTCATTATTTTTAAAACATCTGCCTTACAATTCAAATAAATATCAAATTTTATTAAAATCAAAAGAACAAAATTCGAAAAATTACAGAATTTTAAAAATTTGAAGCTGTGAAACTTTTTAGATTTTCTATGTTTTTCAATATAAAAATTTAAATTTTTGGTTTATTAAAAAAAAAAAAACAAAAATTCTGTTGCCACTCTGATTTAGGTAGAATTGATTCTACTCCCAATGGAGCACCCACAGTCGAGCAGTTTTTGACATTTCGCTCCATAAAAAATACATTGTAGTAAAAAGCAAAAACTGCTCGAATGGAACATTTCCCCATTTGAAATTTCAGAATTTACATATTCAAATAATAAAAAAATTAGAATTCATAATTTGAAATTGTCAAAACTTACAGACTTAAAAAACGTAAAAAAGTACGAATTATTAAATTGAAAAATTACGAAAATGCTACAATTGATTTTTGTTATTTTTTAATTTTTAAGGAAAGTTCTTAAGTTATCAAATTATAAATTTTTTAAATTATTAGATAATTAAATTATTTGATTATAAAATTGTTAAATTTTTAAATTATTTGATTATTATATTATTATATTATCAAATTATTAAATTATTAATTTTCTTAATTATTAAATTATTAATTTTCTTAATTATTAAATTATTAAATTATTAAATTATTAAATTATTAAATTATTAAATTATTAAATTAATAAATTATTAAATTATTAAATTATTAAATTATTAAATTATTAAATTATTAAATTATTAAATTATTAAATTATAAATTCGCAATTCGCAATTTTCAGTGTAAGAACGGGCCTTGACCGATCTTATGCACTAGGTTCCCGACGAACACACACTGCCCTTACACCTACATCTCACCCTTGCTCTGAGTCAGTACGAGCAGCACGCTAGAACACGCTTTGAGTGTTCGTGCCAGGCATGCACACCTTCTTTTCCGGTTACGCATTTTAACTCGGCCGGGGGTGGTACATTACGTAGGGTTTGATGTAAGTATAAGCGCCTAACCATTTAAAGTGTGCCTAACAACTTTCATTAAAGCAAAAACTGTTTTATTTTTAGTTTGAATTCAAAAACTAGTTGTTATTTTACTGTGTTTTGTTTTCTCCTGAAATCTTTCCTAGTGTTGAGTCGTGTTTTTATGTTGCTATTTCTTTTGTCGCGATGTTTTGTTACAATTTTTGGTCTTAAGCATTTTATAAAAGTTTTTCAAAAGTACAATAGTAATATTTGTGTTAATTCTTTGATCACTCTAAAAATTGAGTAAGGGCTCGAACCTCATTTGTTTGAAGAAAAGGGTGAAGATTGAAAACAATGGACAGTGAATGAAATATACTATTTGAAGAATCAATAGTAAAAGAAAGGTAGTAATTTATGAAGTAGATAAAGAAATTAACAATAATTAATAAATAGAGAAACAAACAAGGTTAGATTGTATTGAGGGCAATTTATAGGGCAGATGAAAAATTATTCAAATAGATAAATTAAGAAAAGGCACATGATAAACAAAATTGACATCGCTGCCAAATTAAGGGAAAAGCAGAAAAAGAGTTGAGAAATAAGAGAATCAAATGAGTAGAATCGAAATCAAATGGAGGATAGTAAACAGAAGCCGCGTTAGAAAATCAGTGAAACAAAATAAACAGAAGATAGGTGGTAGCTGAGAATGAAGAGAAGAGAAACCCCGTTGTGCGATGTTTCAGGTACATCCACAGCAGTTGACTCAACATACTGCGAATCAAAACAATACCGTCTACAATCACAAATTACTTCCCTTTCCCACATTGTCGCACCCCTTTCTTTTAGCCGTCTCGACTTTGACCCGCGGTGGTCAAAGGTTTACGATCCGTTTCCACAGGCCACCAGCTAGGTCATCATGAAAACCAAGCCAACGTGGAGGTAAGAAAATAGGACACTTGCAAGGAACCAGAGCTATACTGTCTTGATCAAGTATGATCTAACAGGACTACGGACGTAGTCAGTGACGCTCCTTCCAGGATGTTCCTCGCCTGAGCGTCAACTGAAGAGGTATCATCAGCATCATTCGCACTTGGCCTGCTATTAAATTATTAAATTATTAAATTATTAAATTATTAAATTATTAAATTATTAAATTATTAAATTATTAAATTATTAAATTATTAAATTATTAAATTATTAAATTATTAAATTATTAAATTATTAAATTATTAAATTATTAAATTATTAAATTATTAAATTATTAAATTATTAAATTATTAAATTATTAAATTATTAAATTATTAAATTATTAAATTATTAAATTATTAAATTATTAAATTATTAAATTATTAAATTATTAAATTATTAAATTATTAAATTATTAAATTATTAAATTATTAAATTATTAAATTATTAAATTATTAAATTATTAAATTATTAAATTATTAAATTATTAAATTATTAAATTATTAAATTATTAAATTATTAAATTATTAAATTATTAAATTATTAAATTATTAAATTTTAAAATTATTAAATTATTAAATTATTAAATTATCAAATTATTTAATTAATAAATTATTTTTTTGCCATTTTCTTAGTTTGGATCATTTTCGGATTCATATTTTAGTTTAGAGAAATTTAGAGAAGAAAATAATAGAAATTTCGTGTTTCGATTTTCCAGAGTAAAGTTTTGGCGAGAATTATCAAGCACTAAATACCTAGATTTTATAATTTGGTGATTTATTTTATGGCTTTAATTTTTAAAAATTTTCGAATTTAATTATTTTTCTGAATTTGTTTTTAAAGCAACGATATTTAAAGTGTTGTAAAAAATGCTAATATTGTTTCAGAAATGGCAAAAAAGATTCCATTTGGTACAGGTGCGATATGAATCCACAACTGATCAACGGTACTGATCCAAATGCCTTCTGTATTATTCTTTTTTCGTTTAAAATTTCATTCATTATGTTACTCTCTTCTATGTTTGTCGCGATTTTTTTATATGGCGCGGATTTCGCGCGGATTGGGTTTTGGGGTCGGCGCGGATCTGGCGCGGATTTTTTCTCGACTTTTCCGTAACAACCCTGTATATTGTCAAAGACGCAGCCGATTTAACAATCTTCATCACCCAAGTATCGGACAAACATTCCTATCCACTTCCCCGTGATCTTACTACTGGTCGTGGACGGCACCGTGATTGATCAGCATGATAGTGTCCTTTGAAAGTTGCAAAGTGGTTCCTACTTTTCATCTGTGGTCCATGGAGTAATTTTCGGAGGCCCTGGTCAATAACGGAGTAACAACTACAGGTAGACACACCAATGCTATGCTGATCAGATTGCCGAGAAGCGATTTTGTAGGAAGGACTTCTAATGGTTATTATTTGTACACAGCTGTTTATATGTTAAAATTAAGGGTTATGCGATTCATTAAACTTTTTAGACTATTTTTTCTAAAACCTGCTAATGATCGCTGCTTCATTATCCATTCACTAAATAAACCATGCAACGCTGGCAACACTGCCCATTCACCGGCCATCTCCGTTTGAGCAGGTTAGCTGAAGTGCACCCGTCTCTATGGCTCTAGTACTGCTGCTACCCTTTTAGAAGCATCAGAGAGAAGAGGTAAATATATTGTCCTGCCGGGGTTGGCGGCGTTGCACTTTAACGCGCCCCCGTGTCTTGTGTGTCGCGTGTCTGCTTCCTTCATGGTATGTGTGTGAGCGGCGGGAGGCTAGTTTGCTGTTTATTTGCTGTGTAAAACTTGGGGTGGATATTTTTTCGTCCTTTTACTGTGTTACTGAGCGGCCTGGGCTGTTGTGATGATTTTTATTCTTTCGTCTTCCTCTTTTTGCTAATTCGTGGAAGAGGTTGTTGTCACCAGTATTGATCCCTTGAGTAGTGCTTCAAGTGTGGGTTCGTAGGAAAAGGGTTGGGAGTAATGATTGTTTTAGATTGGGGCTTGTAAAACAAGTAGTTGGAGATATCAGGAGGTGGTCTCGTTTAATGTGCTCAAGAATGGAACACATCATTATCACAAGTGAGCTTCATTTTGTTATTGTTTTGTCACGTTCAAGCTGTTTCGGCTACGAATGTGGTACTTCTCTTGACCTTTCTACGTTTATTTGGACAGTCGGGTCTGCACACATGATGTCATTACAACCCATTCCGGACTTGAGCTTATTTGATTCAATCTCTTTAATTATTGTTTTTTTTATATTCTTTTTCAGACCATTACGAAACAACGCATCACAACTAGAACAATGTTGAAACAATGATCGTACGCAGCAGATCACGACCGAATTGTAGAATGAGCCGGATTCCTTCGGTCTTGGAAAAGTAGCTAGAACATAGATGTAAAACTGCAAACACTGATCAATTTTGATAACCAGACACAGAATCTTAGTCATTAGCTTGTAAGTGAATAGTTGGATCTGAAGAGAAAGTGGTTTTCTACGAACAAAGCTCTGTCATTACATTAAAAATCTCGAAATGGCAGGCAGCATCAAGCAAGGTAAGTGTGTTGGAGATGTTACCGGTTTATTCACATGACTTACTCTTTGGTAATTTTTCCACAGAGGATGTGTGCTACGTGGTAGCCAAGTACGATTACGCCGCACAAGGTGCCCAGGAGTTGGATCTTAGGAAAAACGAACGCTATCTGCTGCTGGACGACAGCAAACACTGGTGGCGCGTCCAGAACTCCCACAACCAGTCGGGATACGTCCCGAGCAATTACGTTAAGAAGGAGAAGAAGTCGGTTTCGCTGTTCGATAGCTTCAAGAAGAAAGTGAAGAAGGGCTCCTCCGGCAGCAAAACTCTTCCAAACTGTTCCCCCTCGCGGCAGGTGGACAGCCCGACCATGAGCAGGCGACTGCCGCCGGATCCTTCCGAAGCCGTTGGTAAGATTGCCTCATCTCTCTCTCTCCGGCGCATGTTCTTGACGAATATCTAACGGCCGTTCCTCCTTCCAGCTTCCACACCCATAGGAACTGCCATAGTAAAGTATAACTACCAAGCGCAACAGCAGGACGAGCTCTCGCTGATCAAGGGAACGCGAATACTGATTCTGGAAAAGTCCAACGACGGCTGGTGGCGTGGCCAGAGCGGTTCCGCGACCGGCTGGTTCCCCAGCAACTACACTACGGAAGAAACCGAAGACGACACGGTCCACACGTACGCCATGGCGGAAAACGTGCTGGACATTGTGGTCGCGCTGTACTCTTTCAACTCAAACAACGACACGGAGCTGTCCTTCGAGAAGGGCGATCGCCTGGAGATCCTGGATCGACCCGTCACAGATCCCGAGTGGTAAGTATCCCCTCCCGTACAACCAGCAAATCCCCCGCTCAACCCACAATACCCCCCTTTGCAGGTACAAGGCCCGGAACAACAACGGTCAGATCGGCCTGGTGCCGCGCAACTATCTCCAGGAGCTGTCCGAGTATCTGGCCCAGCCGTACCGCAGCAACAACGGCAGCGGGCCCGACTCGCTGGACCGGCGGCCGAACGACCCGTCCCAGGCCACCAACAACAACAACTCGAGCTCGGCCAACAGCAACAACAACAACTCCCAGCAGCTGGACCGGCCGCCGCTTACCGGCAAGAGCTGGTATTACGGTGCCATCACGCGGAGTCAGTGCGACACGGTGCTGAACACGCACGGCCACGACGGCGACTATCTCATTCGGGATAGTGAAACAAATGTGAGTATTGGTTCTTTACTTTTTGCAGCAATGGACGGCTTAGGACTACGGCACAGACATGGGCTCGAAAGGGACACCGATTGGAAACTCGGAACATGGAACTGCAGATCGCTACGTTTCGATGGGTACGGTTATGTAATGAAAGTCGACGAAGATCTGATCATAGTAGACTACGTATAGGGGAGTCGGAGCTGTAACAGTCCAACATGAAGTTCATTCTATTGCAAACACTCAACAGCAGTAGTTCGGTCTCTGAGCGAGAACTATCAGCTACCTAACAACACCGATTATCTGAGCTTGATCGGAGGTCTGCACAGTTAGCACATCGATTCTTGCTCAAAAGTAGAGTCGTCCGACGCAGCTGAATTGGCAAGAGGCAAAGCGAATGCTACGCTACCTGCTGGGGACGAGCGACCACGAACTGCATTTGGGATCTACCGGTGCAGGACTGGAGATGTACGTGGATGCAGAGCTGTGCCGATCTACGATGACAATCAAAGCTGCATCAAGCTCGTGGACGGCAACAAGAGCAACAAGAAGATGAAGATGATCGATCTGCAGTACTGTCCGACAGTCTGACTGAGAAGATGTTGGCAGATATTCTTACGAAGCCGTTGCAGATCTTGCGGAGTTCATTTTATTGCAAATGCTCAACTGAAATAGTTTGGTCTCTGGCTAATCTCCAAAAATTATGCCTACACGTATCAGGACGCTAAGGACAATATGCCCATAAGCAAAGGCATTGTGTTGGATAGTGGCAGTCTCCCTACCTTTAGCGAGATTGAAGGGGTCCTTAAGCGTATGAAGTCTGTAAAAGTGCCAAAAATAGTTCAGATCTCCACAGAAATGCTCAAATATGTCGTCCAGTACTCAACTCGGATGTTTGATCGACTGTTCAGCAAAATCTGGAACACTGTATGCAGGAAATTTTATTGAAGGTTCCCTACAAGAGGGATCGCACCAACAACGGGCGTGGCATAAACCAACTGTGCATAACTTTGAAAGTTCTCTGCAATGTTGTCTTGTCAGGATCATATCTAAGATCGACGAGTCTCTTCGACGGCAGGAATCAGGCTACCGGGCTACTTCAAGCTCCATAGTACCTGGTTCATAAGTTAAGAAGGTCGACACTTTCCAGTATCTTGGTAGCCAGATTGCACCTGGTGGTGGTACCAACCTTGACATATCCACGCGGATCAAGAAAGTCAAAGGTGCCTTTGCAGGTCATCGTGGCGTGGCGTGGCCTTGTGGCGATTAAACCAAATCAGCTTACGTGCTAAACTACGGATCTTAAACTCGAACATAAAGTTGGTGATCACACGTGTAAGCTTCCACCAAGAAATCAGTGCTGTTGATTACGATGCCGACTACAAAACCTATCAGTAATCCAGACTAGAAATTAGTCATAGTTTGGATAACCGGAAACCCTGAAACCTGATCCAGTGCAATGCTATCCTTCGTAGTCCTATGTCAGAAGCACATACCGAGCTCGTTATTTGAATGTTCCGTTTCCCTTGTCCCTTTTTAGCTCGGTGACTACTCCGTGTCGCTGAAAGCGCCCGGCCGCAACAAGCACTTCCGCGTCCACGTCGAGGGTAACATGTACTGCATCGGACAGCGAAAGTTCCACACGCTGGACCAGCTGGTGGACCACTACCAAAGAGCACCCATCTACACCAACAAGCAGGGCGAGAAGCTGTACTTGGTGCGGCCCCTGCCGAAGGCCAACGGAACCTAAGCTGTTGCTGTTAGGTAAGCGTGTGCGTTTTTTTTATCATTTTTATTTATAACGCAAAAAAGGCAACATACACTCACGACCGGGGGCGTATGTAACATTAAGCTAGACAAAAGAAAAAGACTAATTAAGGCAGAACCATTTTTTGAACAACCCTCGAAATACTGTTGCAAGCTAAATGTCCCTTGTTTGATATATTTATTTATTCATCAATCGACCGAAGGACGACACGGATCGCGTCTTGCCAAGCCTTCGGGGAAGACAGTCAGCGATTGTCCAGAGTTACATATTTTCTGTTTTCTAAGCTAAACAAAAGAGAAATTTTAATTGTTTTATCCGATGGTGTTCTAATGGGAAAGACAGCTCTTTTCGAACACCATGAGTGTGAGAGAGCGCTCTTTATAATAAATCGTGAGAAAATATTCATCCTACTCAGCAAGGCAACCTATTACATACATCTATTCCTCACAACAAAAAACAAAACATGTATCGCAAATAGAACAAAAATCCCAATCATGCTTTTCTTAAAAAGGCATAAAAATATATCAAATATATTAAACTCCCGCTTTGAAATAGAGGAAAAAGAAGCACTTACACAGATTACATTACATAAAAAAACAAACAACTCAAAATACAATGGTGCAGCTTCTAGGCGTTCAAAATAGTACATGAATGGTTTAACAAAAGAATAAAAAAAAGCAAAGCAGAGAGCAGTGTAACTGTAGTAATGTGGTATGTGGTGGATACAAAGCAAATCTCGTAATCCGGCCAGCAATTTTAGCAAAATGAAACATTTTTAAATTGCATGCTTGTTATTAATGCAATTCTCTTATTTTGAAGAAGTAAAACTGCAGTGCGAGTGCAGTTTAAAGCAAATGTAACCAAATGTCATACATTTTCTCTCTACATACAAACTTACTAGAAACCTATTGGTGTCGGTTTTGTTCGAGTTTCGCCTTTTGTTTCAGCGTAACACATTGATATTTACCACCGACTAACTGTACTGCATTCACAACTGCATCAAACTCATTTGAAAGTGCAGAAATTTTGAGTATCTGCAGTGTATTTTTATTTGGCTTTTGGAAACTGATAACTAGTGCAATTTTTAACTTACGTTTTAATTGACATGCTGAATTTTCCTAAAAGAGACGTTAAATATTCTCTCCAGATTGCAAGTTTTGTAATCAATTAAATTATCACCAAAATTGACGACGAAAACTATAATATTATTGATGTAATTGTATCTTTCATCGGCATTTGGATAATCTTCAATAATTTTCATAATGACTAACATAAATATTTAGAAAGAAATTGGTTCAATTAAAAACTTTTACTAAATTTATGTATTATAAATTAGGGTTTCGATTTCTATTCGATTTAGAAAAAACTACTTCTCAAAATTATCAAATTGCGTGTAAGACAAATCCATAAATTGCATGGATTTTCTAAAAGAAATAAATATATTTTTTTCAATTCCTTTTTGAAAGTATTTACTTTTCCTGTTATTCTAAAGTGACGAAATACAAATCTGGAATTTTTTTTGATAAGGTCCAATAAACCGAATTTTCAGTTTTTGCTTTTTGGGTGTTTTTTAATACCCCTGACTCAAGGCGGTTTCAAAAACACCCAAAAATCAAAAAATTGAAATTTGACCTTTAAAAAAAAAAAATCAAAAAATAGCCTACTTATCATCAACAACAATAAAAGTGCTTTAATGCACTATATAGCACTTATTTGAAAAACAAAATACATTTGACTTCAGAGTAACACGGAGGGAATACTGGAATTTCATTTTTGGTTCCACTTCGCGGAATATCGCAGGTACATCCCAGGCCTGCTACCAGCAAACCTTATGACGTCAAGCTTAAAACTTGCGTCTAATGAAGCAAAAAAAAAAATATTAACACAAAAATTTGAAAATTTTACAAATTGGATTTTATATTAAAAACAAATTTGAAAAATATGAAATAAATTTGTTTAACGAACCATGGATTCTAAAAACAAATATCTGACAGCTTACTTGCACTTTTCTAAATGATGTTTTTGAATATGGCATTAGAAATTTAAAGTTTTTTAAACACATTTAAAACCATTTTATTAAATCACAATAAAAAGTGAGTTTCTTTACGTTTGACACTCACTGAGAGAGTACTTCTAAAGACTCTCCTCTCTCATGCGAAAAATACCGGTGAAAAAAAAAACTTATATTTTAAAATTCTGGATGATCGGGCAGATCTTTCAGTTCATAACTACACTTGCAGGTCGATGAGTGACCTGTCATTTTCGCACAAGAACAATGTTTGTAAACGAAACGAAAGAAATTATTAAAACTGATTTTAAAAGTTTACTAATTCATGTTCTTCTGGAAATTCGGAAGATATTTTCTTTGTCGTTTTTCACCTAGTCTCACTTTCGTGGGTGAACAAAGTTTATTATATTTATCTCTGCTCTAGCATCAATATGACTCACTCAAAGTTATTAAGACTGGAGAGGGTTTTGTTTGAATTCGGACGTTCTAATAAGCTTGTCTTAAGGGATTTGTAAACCTCCAAGCTAATCTTCTCTTCTGTTCGAATGCAAAAGATCAATTCTAGAGATTTTTTTTTTGAAAAGGTCTTATATAAGCAATGGGATTCCCTATGTTTATAGGACCTGTCGAATAAAACTCTAGAATTTCCATTTACCACCGGAGAAATAATTAAACTTTTCGGCATACTAAGCAAACATCAAACCAGTACAAACTTGCTACCGGGTTTCTTTCCAGATCTCCTTTGGAGAGATCAGACAAATTTTCCGCCTTATTTGTACTGGTTTGACGTTTGCTTAGTATGCCGAAAAGTTTGGTTCTGTCATTGCATGCAAAATTAAATAGTAGGTTATGCAACAAGTTGCAAAAAGATGGATTTTTTCAGCACGAGTCGTACTTGGATAAATACGTAAATAAATAAAATCAAGTTTTGCAACGAGTTCCATACAACGTTTTTTTGCAATTCCGAAAAACACCCTTTGGACAGAATTATAGGACAAATGTCCATGCATTGAGTCAATGAATCGTTTAAATCAAAAAAATGTTGAAAAGTATAACTTTTCCTAACATGTGTTGAAAAGTTCAAATTTTCAGCATCCATTTCAGTGTTTTGAAAAGGGTTACTTTTCGATCCTGTTAGTTTTGGTACAGATAGTAGGCTTTTTCGTCGTTCTAGAATGACAGGAAAAGTAAGTAGTTTTACGACGGAATTTCAAAAACTTAGTTTTGACAGCTGCTATAGTTTTTTCGTGAACTTTAGTTTGTGGGAAACCAGTGCGGAAACTGTACAAACTCTGTTTGCAAACACCTTGAGTTTCAGTCTATGGGAGAGAAGAGATTGGGATGTACGGAAATGCGACTCTGCCGGAGAGAGTATTTTATGATTTTCTCTTTTTGCAAAAAAAAAAAATCCTCAACGATAAAAAAGGTTTACGTGAAAAAAAAAATCAACAGCACAAAACGGAAACGGAGTTTTCCAGCAACAGAATAACAACAACAATTAATCGGCCCTAGACTGTTAAAACGACACAAAAAAAACATTGGATCGAAATTATTGCAAAACAAATACAATAAGTGGAACTAGAGAATGCACGTAGTCGTAGAGCGTGGAAGAATCAATTCCAATACATGAAAGCGAAATGAATTGTGTACTTTATTGGTAGATCCAAAATACAGGGAAGCAAACGTGCGTGGGCGAGATGGGTTTGCTTTTGTTCCGTGAACGCCTTCTTTTGTATGCGGAGTGGAATCTAATTCAATTGTAGCGAGCATGAGTAAATGGAGTTACAATAAGTCTGATTCATGTCCATCTTTTTTCCTCAGTTTGGACTTGAATCAACGAACGACACGAGCGTCATTTCGTATGCATGGAAAACATCTTTGCGTTTAAATAGTTCTAATGTTGGTATTAAACAATGCATTTTTGCGAAACCGTTTTTGATAATTACTTTTTTGAAAATCATCTTATTCCGAACGTCATCATCGTGTCATGTGAATCGTTTAAAACAAAATCTTCAAAACCACACTCCTGTACAGAACCTACCTGCTACCGTGGTTTACTCCAGTATCTATGTTTGCATTGCCCGCCAGTGGTGCACACATTCTTTAACGACATTAAAACTCAAAACCACAAACACACACACATTTTATTATCCACATTCTTATTGTGAAGTACTAAAGAAATTAATCATTGTATGATGGTTGACCTAACGAGCCGTATATAAAAATACTGTATGAATTGTTAGGAAAGTGAGTGAACCTATACCAAATCGTAAAATTAGCATGTAAAAAGTCAAATCAGAAAAGAGCGACTGTAACTAAGTAAAATATCAATTAAAAAAGAACATACTCTCACGTAAAATTGAATACATAAAAAAGCAAAATACAACAAAAAAAACATCCACGTAATCATACCATAGGCTGGACGAACACTAGCTCATCATTCCGTGTTCATGAAAAAAAAAAAAAATCCAACATAAAAAGTATGTAACATGCAAGACAAAAACACTCCGAACAAGATGCATTCGTTATACACACAGTCAATCCCGACGAAAGAAAGGCTGGGGTAATCAAAACGCATGAATATATAGAAATTAGCTATATGCTCTGAAATGAAAAAAAAAAAAAAGAATGAAAGAACGCAACTTATCTCCAAAACAATATAAAACTATTCAGTCAAACGAGACGTGTACGATCGATATTCGGTTATACCTATTCCGAGTGACAGAAATTAAACCAAGAAAAAGGCAGCAAACAAGAACGAAGTCGAACCGGAAAGATTGCAAATTGGGGGGGATTTTTTGTAGGTGGGCATGTAGTGAAAACAAGGAAAACGGAAAACATTTTCTTCCTTTTCTTGCCTCTTTGAAGGAAATGCAAGAAAGACGATGAAGAAGGAGGAGACAAAATGGATGAAATTATAAAAAAAGAAGAAAAAGAGAGAAAGAGAGCGCGAGAGCTTCTAATCAAGTAATAAATTAAACATAGACCTATGACGGATAAAGCGATTTGTGAATTAAAACAAAAATTAAAAGTATAGCTTTTATGCGTTTTTATTGGAAAACCCGGGCGGCTGTGTTGATACAGAGTCTGAAATGTACCGAAAGCCTTCAAATATCACAAAGAGTTTGGTCTTTTTTGTCACCGGGTACCGTTTGGAAAAAAGCAAATGCGATAGAATAAGTCCCTTTCATAGCATCGCCACTTGAAAGGCACGTCGGCGGAAAAGTGAGAATTACTCCACCTTAGCGCAATGTTTTTCGTCATTTTGTTCACACACACTTTGATTCTTTTCCGAATTCGGTAAAGGTTTCCAAATTTTCAACCGCTGAACACTTCGGTTTACCGAAAAGTGGCAGTTTTTTTACCAAAGCGGTGTACGTACTTGGTAAGGAACCGGTCAAGGAAAATTTCAAAAAACAGCAGCGGCAGCGAAAACAAGCCAAAGAGGGTGAAGAAAAGCCCCAAGAATCGCTCCCTCTCCTTTGTTATGCTGTTCGTAAAGCTGTTTTTTTGACACTTTTCCTTTGAAGCTGTGGTGTTGGCCCAGGGGGTCTAGCTCATTTCCCCGAATGCCATTTCCCCGAAAATCATTTCCCCTAATTGGCCACATCCCCGAATACCACTTCCCCTAATCAGCCACATCCCCGAATGCCATTTCCCCGAATATCATTTCCCCTAATCGGCTATATCCCCGAATGCCATTTCCCCTAATCGGCCATTTTGCCGAATGCCATTTCCCCGAAGTGACACTTACGCCAATTGGGTAGTAAAGCCCTTTGTCAATTTTTATGAACAACGGTAAGAAACATGATTAAAAACCATTTCTGATAACGTTTTTTCATTTTTATGCAAATAAAAAGTTATTGACAAGACAACATTTTTTCGATGAATCAACTATGGTCCCCTTGGAACGAGCTGTCAAGTAGAAGCTTTTCTGACAAGAAGGGCCGTGAACTGAATTTTAAAAAAATGAATTAAAAATCCATTTTAAATCCTTTGCGGTCGTTCAAAGGGTCATTGTACTTGGAAAAATAAGCCTTATCGTTTTGAACAATAATATCACAAATTTAAGCTTAATTTTAGGACCCAATTACAGTCCAGACTCGATTATCTGAAGCCTCGATTGTCCGAAGTTTCGATTATCCGAAGGTTTGTATGGGACTTCGAATAATTGAATCAAGAACAAAATTTTGTTTTCGTTTTTTTTTTCTTTTTCTTGTTTTAAACATCAAATTTGAGCACTGCAACCCCATTTTAGTCAAATTTGAATAGTTGATTGCCTATTAAATAATAAAATGCTTTTTTTTTTTTCAATATTTCAACACCGCCATATTGGCCTTGGATTTAAAAGTTCTAAATCACTTTAACGTAGTTTAGGGGACATACGCTCGATGATAAAAAAATAGGCATCAAAAAAATTTTTTTTTCGTGATTCGATTATCCGAAGTTTCGATTATCCGAAGTGAAATTTTTCCGAAGGCTTCGGATAATCAAGTCGGGACTGTACTAGATTTTTTTTGTTCAATTAACATTTGTATTCAACCGCATAATTAGATGTTGTTTTTGAGAAATTTGCAAGGAAATTTGTCTTTTTTCGAATTTTGTCAAAGAACCCAAAAATCGGACAAATAGGTACATAAGGCTGGTACAAATTTTATTTAAAGATATTTTTTTGAGAATATATGTATAAAAAAAGTCTGTAACAATATTCATTGTATTTGAATTTGTATTGAATCCCCCTAAAATGCTACGTCTGTTCTGAATGAAGCCAAAAAGAAAGTTGATCATTCAAGGCGTACCTTTAAATATGTTGTTTGATGTGATACAAATTGTCATCAATTTTTTTCTTTTAAAATGCTATTTCCCCGAACGTGGTCAAGCGGAAATGCTCGGTGCCCAGGAGCGCGCGCGCTCCGGGGCACCGGGCATTTTCGCTTGACCGCGTTCGGGGAAATGGCATTCAGGGAAATGACTATTCAGGGATATGACTAATCGGGTAAGTGGCATTCGGGATTGTGGCCCATTCGGGAAAATGGCATTCGGGGATGTGGACGATTAGGGGAAATGGGAAATTCGGGTAAATGGAATTCGGGGAAATGACTATTAGGGGAAGTGTCTTTTCGGGGAAGTGGCATTCGGGGAAATGTCCCTTCGGTAATAAGGGTTTCGGGGAAATGTCATAGATTCGGCCCAGGGGGTAGCGAAGAAGCCGCCATCTTGGAAGTTCAGATAACAAACACTCAGAATCAGTATTATTCATATTACTTTGGTAACACGAAGTGTGTTATCCTGGTTAAACTCAAAAATCCCATGCAAATGTGTAAAACCAAACTGAAAAAATGTGTAATGCCGATTCACAGTGTACGGGCGCACTGTTTGATCGACCAAAAGAAAAAAAAAGCAAAAAAAGGTAAACAGAAAAATCACTTTTTTCGATATGAATTTTCAGCCAATATTGGGATGGAATCTCCAAGGATATGATAGAATTTGTCATCAGCAACACAATTCATGTGTTTTTTCAGGTATTTATCGTTTGAATTGCGGGAAATTTGAAAATCAAAAACCCAAACAATGATTTGTTATGGGCTACCATTTGACAGCTAGTGCTTTTGTTGTGCACTGAAAGAAAGGCACATCGTAATATCACATGTTTCACACATGATTCTGCCCCATACGACTTAGCATGTGAATGTCACGTGTAAATCACTTGAAAAAAATTCATCCCGCGACGCGGTAAATTCAAAAGAAAATCACGTTAACTTAACGTGGCGATACATTTGAATTTGCAATGATGTTCTTGTGAATTTTAAATGAAATTGTATTGGACTTCGAGTGATTTTTCGGTCGTAATAAAATATAATAAAATAATGTATTATTATTTTTTAATTTTATTTGTACATCCTTCAGCTCAAAAATACAATAAAACAGAACAAAAAATCACGCCACTGGTCTTATTTTTAATGACGATGTCGACGGTGTGGAATCTTTTGAATCCGCATAGGAATAGCAGCACCTTCCGCCCACGCCAGGATAGTTGTGTATCTTGTGGCCATCGCGGGAATCAGCAGTAGCATTGGCAAAAACTGCTCCCAGAAAATCATTTTTCCTCGGCTGACCGTATTTTTTTTCTAAGAATACAATTCCGGATCGTGATTCCCTGCAAAAGTGATGAAATATGTATTATATTAATTACTGTTACTATAAATAAGAGTTTGTTAGTGCTTACCATGATTTTTTTTTTCTATAAATTTTCGATACAGATGGGATTTTATAGTAAAAACTTAGTTTTAATTTAGAGCTCAAAGACCGAGCATTCGCTTTGCCACCATCTTACTTTACGAAATCACCGACTTTTTCGACATTCAGCTTTCCAAACATCAACCTATGAATCTAACGTGACTTCCACTTCAAACCCAAAGGATATGTTGATTGGGGCAAATCAAAGTGCAAATAATTTGGATCTCACGTGACTTTCACTTCAAAATAGAAGGATAAGTCGATTGGGGCCAATCGATGTGCAATTCATCTGCATCTCACATGAACACCGTGCGAAATGAGATTGAATTTTGTTTTTCCCAACGATCAGCTGGTGCTAAGTGATTTCCACAATCATTTGACATGAAAAGCATGTGAGAGCCAAAGGAAAAGCATGTGAAGTCATCGTGTTGGTTTTTGGACTAGCTCACGGGAAAAAGCATATGATTTTGCTATGTTGGTTTCTTTCAGTGTGGGCTCTCATTTGACAACCGTCGACTGTTGTCAGTTTGCTTTGGTCGGAATAGGGTTGCCATCCCCCCGTGTTGGCCCCAAGTGCGAACTGAATCAGTCTGATTTAGTGGGAGACTTCAATGCAATGAAAAGCTGGAAACCTTGAAGTGGATAAGATGTCCTCGTCGGAAGTGTCTGATAGGAAATCGGGATGTTTATTTTTAAACATAAATGAAATAAGTTTTTCGATGGCCATCATTCCAATTAATTGTTTTTATTGTTTTAATTTTTCCCAAAAGTTGTTTTATGTTTCTTTTGTTACTGTTAATAATAATTGAAGCGACTTTTGACAATAAATTAAAACTAAAAAGAGAAGCACAACAAGTTCAAACTGATTCAAAGTGGCTGAAATTTTCGTTCGTTCGTGTATTTTATTGTTTTTTTTTGCGTTTTTTGGCGGTATTTTTTGTCAGCAAAGCAAAGATATTTCAACGCTCGTCGCGTGGCTGCACAGCGCTCTAGTCAAAGTCAACCGACTGCTGCTGGTCGATGGTGTCCTGTCGGAAGGTTTCCACGTCGGCCTGGCTGTCGGCATGGTACAGGACCTTGGCCTTGCTTCCCGGCTGCGTAAATTAGTGATGTTAGTTTCAATGAAAAGTTGCACTAGAAATTATATCAGCCAGTTTACCTTGGGGTGCATCAGCACGAACGGCAGCTCGGCGGACACTTCGCCCCCGAGGGCGCCCAGGAACAGCTTGACCTTGACGGCGTACGACACGATGATTCCGAAGGCGTCACGCTGGTCCGGTTGAGCCAACCTGGTTTAAAATTGAAATTAATTAATCTTATCTCGATAGTTTGGAGTAAGGACTTACAAAGTCGTTGAAGCCAGACACTGATCGTGGCGCTTGATCTGTCCGTCCAGAGCGATTCCGCGTTTTTGCTTGTTCGAAGACAGCAGCGGAGTCAGGTACATGACCTTCTGCAGGCTCGATCCCGGCTGAATCGGACATCCTTCGCTGGTTTCGAGCGAAGCGACGGTATTGCGATAGCTTCCGTTCTGGAACAAAACTACGTCAACGCCCTGCTGGATCATGGCCTTTATCTTCTTGACGACCTTGTTGGAGTTGTTACGGATGCACAGGTTGACGCCAATCCGTTCGTCGTGCAGGTACAGCTGCTTGTCCAGAGTGACCTCCAGCTCCAGCTCTCCAGGGCTCAGCATAAAGTCCTTGCGGACAACGGTACACGGCTGCTGGCCCGGCTTGGTCGGAGCGTACTGGATCTTACGGATTCCCAGCGAAACCGTGCTACGGCGATGAGTGCGATCGGTTTCCGACTCGCCGGCAAAGATCTTGACAAAGTACGAAACTCCGCACGGTTCACCCTGATCGTTCTCGCCCTGCTGCAGAGTGATCGAGGATGGTGCGTTCGGAGAAATGTTGAAAGTGAACGGGAAAGCGTTCGGTCCGAGCTTCTTCAGCAGACGCTCCTGCAGCTTGGTCTGCTCCTTGTTGGACTTTTCCGGCTGAGGGTAGACCTGCTCGGATGCCAGGTACAGCTCCTTCTGGAAGTTAAGACCCATTACCTCATCCTCCTCGCGTCCATAGCGGAAGCTGCAGACAATCTGGCCAAAGACCTTACGGTGGTCCCGGATGTACTCATCGTCGAGCACGACAATGCCATCTGGTGAGGGAAGAGAAGGTTAAGATTTAAGTTTTGTCCCTATTGTTTGGGTCTCGTGGCGCAGGGGTAGCGGCTTCGGCTGCCGATCCCGATGATGCTATGAGACGCGGGTTCGATTCCCGCCTTATCCACTGAGCTTCTATCGGATGGTGAAGTAAAACGTCGGTCCCGGTTTCTCCTGTCTCGTCAGAGGCGCTGGAGCAGAAATCCCACGTTAGAGGAAGGCCATGCCCCGGGGGGCGTAGTGCCAATAGTTTCGTTTCCCTATTGTTTGTATGGAATCAGTGGATTGATTAACATTCGGGATTTCTTCGAAGTTTTACATTTCTTTTGAAAGAGCAAATGTTCCTGCTTTGAACCAACTAAGCAAAGTTCTCACTTATTTTAAATATTTTTTCAAGGACTGGCAAATTTCCATCTTGGTAATTTTCGTTCATAAATGTTTCTTGGATCCCGGTGTTTTTTGTAAATACCACGGGAATTGCCGTACAGTCATCCCTCATATTCGGAACAGTTTGAAGATCGACCAATGTTCAACAAATAATAGCAAATCGACAATCGAACCTAATGATATTATTATACCTTTATGTGAACTCTTTTTTTGTGATCTTTCGATTGGTGTACTGACCGACTGTATTTTTTACGTTTTATATCAAGTTTTCAAAGAAAAATATTGACCCTTGAAATCCACAAATTCGGAACACTTTTTTCATACGGATGTAAACAAACTTTGCATCTCTTTAGGAGTACATCTTCTTCTTTATCTATATTCTATACTGTCCCTGATCGCATAAATGTCCCATATGCATTTTCATCGATTTCGAGTTATTGATGCAGTTTGATTCAAATTTGTGTGCTCTTTCGAAAGAGCCTATAACATCCAGTACTTTATTCTAGAAATCAGGAGGAAATCCATTTTTTCGCGAAAACTTAACACGTAGCCTTATGTATGGGACAAACTTCAAATGCGTTTTCCTCAGCTTGCTGTTTTTGCATATGGGACATTTATGCGAACATGGGCAGTATATATATAAAAAAATCGACGGTTTTGTTCGAACGCGAATCAATTCAACACGGAACGTCGGATCGAGGTGCTCTTTGTTGCGTTGGGTTCGTTTAAGTCCAAGGAAGGTTCTTACGCCAAAAAGTTAGAACTTTGGCCACTCTGGAACCGATCCGGAAAATTTGCTGATTGAATGGGAAAAGTTACGTAAAATCAAATTTTGATCACAGGAGGCTGAATAAGCAAAAAAGTTAAAAACGTCAACAAACGAAAAAAGGCAGAACGAAGTTTGTCGGGTAAGGCTTGTATATTCTAAAAAATAATGACTTCACACACTGGAATCAATGAAACTCAAGATTAGTAATGTTTAGACCATTCATAAAACATTACTAACAGTAACTTTTTTTGTGAAAATAGTTCAGATGTTCCACAATTGTGGGAGGCACAATAACATCCCACAATTATGTAACGGGCAATTTGGAGGCAGTGTTTTGCTGCTCTGAACAAAATTGTCGCGAAATGCAGTTTTTTGTTCCAAAAGAACTACTTTTGCTAGTAAAATAGCAAGATAATGATATATAGACAAATTATCACAAATAGACAAATTATCACAAAAGTGTTCCGAATATGTGGGATGACTGTAATAACATATTTTTAATTATTTAATTTTGTCCCTGCTTTGAATTTAAAGCACCGATTACAAGTCAAATCAGCAGGACTGAAAGCAATTGTTCCGATTTTCTTGTTTGGAGCATTGGTTGGTCAAAATAATTGATTTTATTGTCTATTTCGCAATAGAGCAGTTCTCTACGAAATCGATCTTTTTTTTTGAATTTTATTTTTGTATTTTTTAATCCAGCTGAAACTTTTTTGGTGACTTCGGTATGCCCAAAAAAGCCATTTTGCATCATTAGTTCGTTCATATAATTTTCCATACAAATTTGGCAGCTGTCCATACAAAAATGATGCATGAAAATTCAAAAATCTGTATCTTTAGTAGGAATTTTTGATCGATTTGGTGTCTTCGGCTAAGTTGTAGGTATGAATAAGGACTACACTGAAAAAAAATCATACACGGTAATAAAAATTTGGTGATTTTTGATTTATTTTTTTGTCACTAAAACTTGATTTGCAAAAAAACACCATTTTTATTTTTTTTTTAATTTTTTTATATGTTTTGGGGGACATAAAATGCTAACTTTTCAGAAATTTCCAGGTCGTGCAAAAAATCTTTGACCGAGTTATGAATTTTCGAATCAACACTATTTTGTTCAAAAAATCGAAATATTGGTCGCAAAAATTTTTCAACTTCATTTTTCGATGTAAAATCAAATTTGCAATCAAAAAGTACTTTAGTGAAATTTTAATTAAGTGCATCATTTTTAGGTGACTTTTTTGAAAATAGTCGCAGCTTTTTCATTTTTTTAAATTAATGCACATGTTTGCCCACCTTTGAAAAAAATATTTTTGAAAAGCTAAGAAAGCTCTCTATAATTTGCGTTTTGAACTTTTTTGATACGGCCTTTAGTTGCTGAGATATTGCCATGTAAAGGTTTAAAAAGCAGGAAAATTGGTGTTTTCTAAGTTTCACTCAAACAACCCACAATTTTCTAACGTCGATATCTCAGCAACTAATGGTCCGATTTTCAATGTTAAAATATGAAACATTCGTGAAATTTTCCGATCTTTCAGAAAACAATACAGTGGACTCTCTGGCAACTTTGCCGAAGACACCAAATCGATCAAAAATTTCTTCAAAAGATACAGATTTTTGAATTTTGATACATCATTTTTGTATGGACAGCTGCCAAATTTGTATGGAAAATTATATGGACAAACTAATGATGCAAAATGGCTTCTTTGGGCATACCGAAGGCACCAAAAAAGTTTCAGCCGAATTAAAAAACACAAAAAATAAAATTTAAGAAAAAAGACCGATTTCGTAGAGAATTGCTCAACTATCTGCTAATGTTGAATGTCAGGAAATTATTCAAGTTTGTTTCTACTATCAGTTATAGAAAGCATTTTAAGCTAACTGTGACAACTGCGTTTGTTATATATTTTTTTTGATGGAATATTACTTTATACCATTCTAAATTTAATATTTTTCCTAACTTTGAACATAATCCAATTACAACTGCAGAATTTGAATAGCTCTCATCTTCGCGGCACGTGAAGACCTCCTCCTTTACAGTCCAAGGACCCGGTAATTCAATTAAAACAAGAAAATCCACTAAACTAATCCACTTTGGCAACAAGTTCACCACACTTCCTGACCGTCGAATACACACCGATTGGCTCCACTCCGGACACGTGGTCGACAAAGTCACGTTTTCCCATGTAGATGGTGACCTTGCCATTTGGGGAGCACTTCTTGAAGACCTTGAAGTTGTAAACCATTTTGAAGTTTGTGGTAGGTAATTAATCAATTGACGAAATTAAAATTTATCACTTTATTCACCGATGTTGCACTTTGTTAGGAAAAAAGTTCGTTTAATTTATGATTTTTTTTTCACGATTTGCCTGCTTGGTACTGTTGGTAGTGTAAGAAGATCGCAACCGTCGTTGAACGCAAACTAAGCTTTGGACCAGAGTTGTGCTTACCTTTATACAATTTTCCTTTTCCTGGATTTTCCGAAAACCACACGTCGCTTGTTTTCTTCGACACTGCGAGGAATTTGACTGATCCAATTAGTGATTCACGCGTCCTTTACCTTTCTTTTTTTTCTTGTTCTATTTAGAACTTCGGCGTAACCTGGAAATGTTTCCTCTTGCGGTACATCCTTAGGGTTGGTACAAATTTCGTTTTGGATGGTTTTTTTTTTTATTTTTTTTCTTGTTTCAATTTTATATCGCTTAAATATGTTGCCAAATCTGGTGCTATTATTTAAATATTTGAACTTCTTGGTACATTAAGTTGTATAGTATTCGTAACCACCCCAACTGCATTTTAGGTTCTAGACATACTCATTTTTAGTCTGCACTGCATCTGTGTACACAGAAAAAAATATTCCTGTAAATTTACATTATTTATCATGTACCAAAAGGTATCATGATAAATGATGTATATTTACATCAAATTCATTGGAAATTTACATGACTTTCATTGTAAATATTTCATTCTGAAATGTTTGAAAATCGTGTAAATTTCCAATGAATCTAATGTAAATTTACCCGAACAAAAAAATTTTTTTTGCTCCGTTGAATCCAGAACCTGGTGAAATATCGTTGCATGTGTGCTCTCTTGTACTAAGCTTGCAAAGATTCCTATCTTGAAAATACAAGTGAGCACACAACCATCGATAATCAGATTCATGATTCAACGGAGCAATTCAAGCCAAAGTTCAACTCTAAATCGCCTTGTTTAAAGTGATACTAACAATGCAGAACAAACTTATAAGGGTTGATGCACTGCGTCAACAACTCACCAATTCCAGCGTGTGGTTCAGACGACTGAAGAACACTTCGTGTTTCAGCAGCTTCATATACTCCGGCTGACAACTTAGTGATGCGCCGTTCTTTCGGTATCAAGCCTTCCTTGTCCATTTGCTTGATCTGGATGTACTTAATCATCAACAGATTGTTCTCCAACAGAAGAACAGTTTGAAGAGAATGATCATTCGAGACAGAAGTAGACCTTTGACCTGTCGCAATCTAAAAAAATAAGAAAATGTTTCAGATTCAACTGTGAAAATCATGTCGTTTCAGTATACTCACTGATGCAGGTGATCATGAGGAAGTGCCAAGATAAACACGTCGAGTCCCAACGACACTCTCACTTTTGGCTGAGCATGTTGTACAATGTTAAGGAGCTTTCTTGGCCACATTCGATTGCAGCTGTAAAGAAACATGATCTAATAACAGCATGTAAAATAGTTTGAGTTGAAAATCTGACCTCAACCGGCTGCAAATCTCTTTTCAATACATTGATGGCCCCGATGACTTAGTTCGAGAGGCACTGACCACCTAACTTTCAGGTTAAACGAGCTCTGAAGAAAAAGCTTGACCTGGCCGGTGCGCGGATTCAAGTCATCCACGAGCAGTTTCAGGAAACGAACTTGCAGAATCCGATTGTTCCGATGATGTCTACATTGAAAAGCGTATTTTCCGGGAATATTGTTACAAAGTCATTGTAAACATGAGGAATAAATCAAAAATACTTACGGTAAGGTCCCAAAATTGACGAGAGTAGCGGCAGCAAACTTGGTAAACGGTTTCAATCCTTCGACTTGGTCAGCAGCTCAACCGGTACTCCGTGGTCTTCGTTGGCCTTCTACGCCTCATTATTTTTCTTCTCAGTCACGGCCTAGGAACGTCTGTTTCGGGAAGAGCTCTGACTAGGGCACTACATGATCACAAACCTCAGAAAAGTTCACAGCAGGTTTGACAATCTGCGCGAATCCTAAACAAGCAACGAAAAATCACGCCCAGATTTGCCGAATTTGCGCCACAAGGCTGGAATGTCCTAAAATTTATTTTTTTTATTAAATAATTAACATTTAGATTCACAATTTAACATAAATTAGAAAACAAACTTACCTACTTACATGAAAAAATGCCTCCAAAATCCATCCTCACACAAAATTCTGTAACAACTTTTCAATAGGGCGAAACCCTCAGATGTAAACAAACTGAGTTTTTGTCAGAATCATATAAAGCGAACAAAACTGATTCTAAAACACCCTCCATCATCACAAAATTCCGAAAATACGTAGTTTTACAAGCAAAAAACAAAAGGGCTAATCAACAACATCAATCAAAACAAACCAAATTGAGTTTCCGCCCTTGTGTTTTCATCCAATCACGAGGGCGAATGTAGTGTTTTCTGCAAGTTCCGACGTATATTTAGAAACACTAATTTTTCGTTATAATTTAGTGAATTTTAACCTGACAATCCTCAAAATGGATCAAAATGTATGTTTTTGATGTCTCTGACCACAATTCCACAAAAACACAGATTTGTATGATCCTAAATACATAACTTTTAATTTCAATTATTGTAGTATCGGATCTGGTCTGGATTCACAATCTAGATGTGAAGGTCCATAATTTACCGGTTCTTGGGACATCCGGGGATTCTAGGTCGAGCAGTTGCAGGACAAAAAGTTAGTGTAGGGAGGTTAAGGAGGAATGCCGTACAAAATCATCGCCTCCGTAACCATCGAAGCTATGCAAAGATTGAGAAGGCCGGATGGTGTCTCCCACTTCCGGCGGGGACACCCCAAGGAACGTCACTTCAATATAGACCACATCGTCAAACCAACTTGCTACTTACGGTGTATCCTAGCTCAACGAGTCTTGGCCTGAATCGGACTCCTTATGAAGGCTTTCTAGTCCAATTTTTTATCACTGAGGTTGCAAATATCACTGTATTATCACTGACTGTAACGTTTCACAATGATAAAATAGTTGTTTCACCACTTTTTTCTTTAAAAACCCGAAAAATGAACAAAAAACAAAAGGGCGAATCTGTTGTTTACTTTTGCTTTGTGGCGTAACCTGACGGGCTAAACCGTTGTTTTGGTTGAGTGGGTGGCGAATACGGTGGGGCGAAAATGGAGGCACGCTCTTCAAAAAGGCGTAATTTGTTTTTCTCAATTTTTAATAGCAAAAACACCTTAATTAATTTCAAATTGCTCTCTGTGATGAAATTATTGCTATTTTCTATTACGTTTTGAAAAAAATTATGGTTTTCATGCTTTTTTGTGAAAATAGGAATTGATCGGAGTTGCAAAATTTTGAATGTTGATTTTCTCGAAACGGCAGGATCGTAGGTTTCGCCCTTTTGAAATGTTGTTACTGAATTGTTTTGGGCGAGATGGACCAACCGCGGTCTTAGCCTTTCAGCCCAAAGGAAAATAAAAATTGTTTTGTTGTGACTGTGAATTTGTTTTGATTATTGACATTTTTTCAATTTAAACTGCGGCGGTGCCGGCAGCGCCGCCTTTGACGGTGTGACCAACGACGAGGGGTTATTTGAGCGCTAATTTGAACGATGCAACATGCAACCCAGTCACGAAATATTCTAGCAGAGTTGGTTCTGCCAGAATCCTGCTGAAAGGTGCAACATTTGTGCTAAAATGCTGTAAGAGTATCCAGCTCTATTAGAACTCTACTAGAACATCGTGACTGGGAATGCTGGAGCTCCATAGCTAAAATTTATAAATTGTTTTTTATTCAAGCAGCTGCAGAACACTGTAGGACTTAATCTTGGGTATTCATGATTTTACGCATTTCTGCCGTTCTGCTGTGGTTGCACATTTTCAGTCTCAGGGGTCCAATTTTGCCTGTAAACAGAAAAAACGTCATGATTCGTTGTCCTGTCCTTTTTCCCAGCAAGAGGAAAAATGACAATACAGTTAAGCGTCCTTCAATTTGATGCACTGCTCGTACACACATCGAGTGCAGTTGTAAACATCTTGAAATTACTGTTTTTGAACCCATTTTTATCTCCAATTTGACGAGAACTCCGCGCAACGCAGCTTCGTACTACCAAACTTGACTGTTTTGTTTTGGTCAGCTGTCACCAAAACAGAAAACGTTATTGAATTTTACATGTTTTCATAATTTACGTATTGCTTAATTTACATCAGTTTCAATCTTTACATGATTTCGTTTTGTCAAACTTTCACAAAAACTAAAACATTTACATCAAATTCATCGTTTACATCATATTAGAATTTACACAAGCGCTAATTACATGAAATTCAGTCTTATACATCAGATTTCATTATTACATGAATCATATTTACATCGGAAACAAGGTTTACATGACGAGTAATTTTACACTTTTTTTTCTGTGTATGTAAAAGTGGTTTTGCCTTTTTTTTAGAAAAAAAAAGTCTAATAAGTTTGAAAAATATATTCTTGAATGTAAAAATTTACTGCTTTCCAACAAATTCAGTTTAAATTTAATCAAGATTAAAATAAGGTGCATCTACCTTCAACGCCAGACCAACCCAACCAGCGATCAATCATGTAATTTTCTCTGACACTTGTTGACAATGCATTCGTCATATTTGAAATGCTTAAACTTTAAACTTTTTTGTAAATTCTGTTTCGTAACTGCAGAAAAAAGAATGATACAAGCAGAAACTATCTTTCTATGACGCATTTTACTGTTGCATTTTGATCCACGTGACTATTTATCATGGTGCAAATTCCAGAACATATTCCGTTGTTTCACGTCGCGGTCATCAAATTGGGTTAAACACCCAGTAGGTGAAATATAACTTTTCTTTATGCAAATTTAAGGACGGCTTGAAGTTAAGATCTAAAAGTATTTGATCGTATACGTCCAGATCTCTTCAATCATCGTTGTGCTACTTAATTTCTACTTAATGAAGTCTGCAAGCCGTAGACGAAATCCGTAACTGTCAAGATATCAATAAAGTCGCGAATTTAAAGGAACAACTCTTCTCTTTATGATTACGGTAGTACTATTCTATTAGGACGCCCACTAAAAAGCATATTAAATTTGCTTTAACGGTACACATCAACTAGAGCTTTTGCACCAAGATTTTTGTTACAGACATTTTAGTATCCTCAAAATTACGGAAACTATCGATTTGATAGAATTAAAGTTAACTAGATTTTTTTTTGCAGATGTTGGTTTAAATTTTAATGTCAAAAAATAAGTATAAATAATATCTTCGGTACCAGATTTTACACTATCCTAACTCTGACGCAAAAGATGCCTTTTCAGTCCCTTTAAACACAAAAAAATGAAATAAAAAAAACTTATTTTGATAATTTGTCCCACTCGGATCAATCGGACCGTGCACTGTACTCACAACCCAGAGGTTGCTGGTTCGACTCCCGCGGTGGGCGCCCTAAAATTCTAAGTTTAAATTATTCGGTGCCGTCGCTCCGTGACATACTCTTGTACAGAGCCCAGGGCGGCGAATTCCTTTTAGTTGAAATGAAGATACTTGTGGTTGGTACTAACAATAGTGGCAGACAGCTATAAAGTCAACATCGTTAGTGCGCTTGCAGTGAGAACGCGCAGTTAGTGCGTCCATCCCGGGAATTCCCGGGACAAAAATCCCGGGATTTTTCCAAAACCGGGAATTCCCGAATCCCGGGATTTTTCATATTTTGTCCCGGGAATTCCCGAAATTGAAAACATATCAAATTTTGGTCTAGAAATTCAGATTAGGTTGTGGAAATTAGTAATCGATAAGCATTTTAAAGCATTAAAATTTTTATTCGGCATATGACAACATTAATTTGGCAGGGAAAATTGTTAAAATTTTTGTTTACAGATCCGCAAAATGCTTTGCGCCTTAGATATTTTCTACTAAATTTTATTTATTTAAAAAAAGACTTATTATGATATTCACGTTCATTTATGACTTTAAACTTGAAAAAAGCATAATATTTTAAAAATTATTTAACTTTTCATCATAAACCGGCATCTGGAGCAAATCAGGAAAAAGTAACGAATTAAGACAGCTGTTTAAGCTTATTTGTTTTTGAATAATGTTCTGATTGTTTTGATTGATTTCGATTACAACAGGAACAGATCAAAACAATTAGTACACAAATTTCCAAATTTATTGCTCTAAAATCTCCTGTACCTATTCAGACTGTAGTCCCGATTATCCCCAGTTGGTAGTTGATTGGTAGTGACTTAAAGATAATTTTTAAAATATGTTTTTAAATATAAAACATAAAATTCGAAACGTATCCAAAGTGTTGCATTGTCTGGTATAATTTTATTTCTTTTTTTTTTTTTTTTTTTTTTTTGAAGTTAAATATGTCTTTATTGAACTTTCTTATAATAATTACATTTCTTTTACATGCTAAGTGGTATGGCCTAATGCTCTTCATCTTTGTTGTATTTTTCGTTTTATTATTAACTGATAACATTTATTTTATTTACTTCAAATTGTTTTACATTATTGCATTTAATCGAATACATTTGGGTAAAAAGGAAAAAAATCACTTGAACAACTAATCCTAACTTAAAACTAAAAAAATAAATTCATTGAAATATTTAAAATCATTAGAACGAGTAAACTGTAAACTGTATTTTAAGATGAATGCTCCAAGCGTTCTTACTTGTTCCTGGCGAGTTTTGCAACCACGCAGTGTTGTTGTCATCTCGATGAAAATGTTCAGAAGTTCTTGTGGTGAAAACAGGTCACTACTGCCTTCACCCGTTGATGCTGGTTGGTTTTCCCCCAGTTGCTGACTGAAGCCTGGAGGTGTTGTATTCTCTGCAACTCTTTGCCGCTGATTCAACGGCAATGGCTGCAGATTTGGAACAACTCGAACAGATCCTGCTCCAGGTAACGCCAAAGCAGGAAAATCCACGTCCGTGTATGCTGGTGGTGTTTTGCGACGATTTGGTTGGTGCCTCGTCGTCGCTTGCTGCCGAATTTTTACAAACTCAGCTCGTTTTGGGCAGCTTCGATTCTTGGTAGAATGGTCGCCGCCGCAATTGAAGCATTTAGCTTCGATGTTCTCGTTGATTGTTTCGCATGCTTGAGTTTTGTGCTCACCTCCGCAGGTTGCACAACGACTCTTGATGAAACAGTTCCTTCCACCATGTCCAAACTGCAAGCAGTTCAAACACTGTATCACGTCACGGTGCACTGGACGATAACGTTCCCAAGTCACGATGATGTTGAAAATTGCCCGAACTGCCTTCAGCTCAGACGGCGATGTCGATCCTTTCTCGAGATGAACCAGGTACAGTTGATCACGATACTTGATGTCCTTGTTGTGTCTCGTCATCTTGAAGACTTCGATTACGTTCAACTTCAGAGTTTTGAGCTCTTCTTTCAGCACACTCACATCCATATCGTACAGGCCACGGAGGACCTGTTTCATGGGGCGTTTACCTGGATCGTCATGGCTGTAGTATTCAATCTTGGTGTTGTTCAGGAATTCCCGAACGTAGTTGTAATCCTTTCTGGTAGGTAGCAGAATTTTGAGTCCATCAGCACACAAGCGAATGGAAGCTCGTAAAGCACCAGATTTGATAAATCCGGTCAGCCACTTTCGCACTGAATCCGATGACGATTTTTTTTTTTTTTTTAATTTATATTTATTCAAATTTTCTTTTCCATGTACATTAGGGTGGTCCAAATCCGGACTTTTTTGGGGCTACCCCCTGCAATCAAAGATTGACCCATCACTAGGCTAAATTCCAAATTTGAGCTCATTCTGACCACGGGAACCCCTCCCTCCAATCGCTTAAAGTTTGTATGGGAAAAATCGTCAAAATGTATGGAGAAAAGCAACTGTTTTACTTTTTTACCTATGGAAGGCGCCATAATTATCCGATTCTTACCATTTCTCAAATGTAGAACCTTCATTAAATTTAGAACAACTTTCCCGAAGACACAATATTTTTAGGATTTTTTCCCGCGAAGTTATTAGCGCCCAAAACTGACCCTTTTTGCGCGGCCAGCTGTAAGGGGCTACCTAACAACGATGTTTATTTCCAATTCGTACACGCACGTGCTCTCTCTCAGGTTCAAACTCTCTCACGAGCTTGCTCGCCTGCCTGCCTGCCTGCCCGCCCTACCAACAAGCGCGCGCTGTTTATCTGCTTGGACTTTTGTCGTCGTCGTCGTTTTCGTTTGATATCCGCTACGCTGCGTTCCTGGCATCAAAAAATCAAATTATTCGCTCTACAGCATTGCCTTGGCGTTCCCGATTACGGGATTCCTACTCGAAACTAGGTGTCCGAAGGCTTGATTGTTGAGGCAATTGCAAACCTCTTTTTACACCTAAGCTTCCATCCACCCCGGGATTCGAACTGACGACCTTTGGATTGTGAGTCCAACTGCCTACCAGCGACTCCACCGGGACAGGACCCAGGGAGACGACTCCTACACCTGGACTGAGCTATCGACCTAACCTCCTGGTTAGACCGGGGCCAACATTTACTTCCCCATCCGACGGAAGGCGTGATCAGACAAATCTCGTCTCAAAATTTGCCTCCGGGACCTTCTGGGATCGAACCCAGGCCGACTGGATGAGAGGCAATCACGCTCGGACGCCTAGAAATGAGCAGAAACTAGCAACAGAGCCCACAAAAGACCCGGGGGTCGTTAAAGTGGATTGCTTTGCTTTTTTTACAAGAAATACCATGCAGTTTTTTAGATAAAAAAGGAAGGAATTTTCTTTAGATTTTTTAAAAACTGAATCCAAAAGAGTATCTTAAAGGAAGGCCGCAACTGCAAGATCTGAAGGTTGTTAACGATTGTGCAGAAAGAGATGTTTCCTGAAACGAAAAATTTACAGGTAAACTGACAAAAAATTATAAACAGTTGCAATATTTGTTGCAGGTGGTCTAGGAACACAGAAAGAAATTTCCAGAAAGAATAAAACAATAATTTTAGAGAGTATGAATGAAAATTTGCAGCAATAATTGTAAAATTGCCTTGATTTGTTCTGATTTGTACTAAAGTATATTTTTGTTAAAGTAAACTACCTAAAGGAACAACATTTGTAATACCTGAAGATTTTTTTTTTTTTCAAATAATTGAATCATTATCATGTTTCTTTAGCATATACGAAAAACTGCGTGTAGTGCTTGGAAAAACAAACAAACCCTGTTCTCATGACATTTGTATTTTTTAATTGAGCTTAAGCTGTCTTTTCTTTAAACTATTTTTTTCAGCGCAGTTTTTTATTTTTGACATAATTTAAGAAATTATATGCTAAATATATCTCAAAACAAACCTGGTATTTTAGTTCAAAATCATAATAAACATGTCAAGAACACATCGCAGCGAATAGCAAACGAAAACGACGACGACGACAAAAGTCCAAGCAGATAAACAGCGCGCGCTTGTTGGTAGGGCGGGCAGGCAGGCAGGCAGGCGAGCAAGCTCGTGAGAGAGTTTGAACCTGAGAGAGAGCACGTGCGTGTACGAATTGGAAATAAACATCGTTGTTAGGTAGCCCCTTACAGCTGGCCGCGCAAAAAGGGTCAGTTTTGGGCGCTAATAACTTCGCGGGAAAAAATCCTAAAAATATGGTGTCTTCGGGAAAGTTGTTCTAAATTTAATGAAGGTTCTACATTTGAGAAATGGTAAGAATCGGATAATTATGTCGCCTTCCACAGGTAAAAAAGTAAAACAGTTGCTTTTCTCCATACATTTTGACGATTTTTCCCATACAAACTTTAAGCGATTGGAGGGAGGGGTTCCCGTGGTCAGAATGAGCTCAAATTTGGAATTTAGCCTAGTGATGGGTCAATCTTTGATTTCAGGGAGTAGCCCCAAAAAAGTCCGGATTTGGACCACCCTAATGTACATTCATTCAGTTAAAATATTATTGAGTGTCCAATCACAAACGATGACTTTTCACCTCAATTTTAAATACTAGCAACTTTCATTTATTCATGAAATATTGTAGCTTTCGCTATTCAGTGATTTCAAATGTAGGAGGTCCTACATGTACAAAAGGGAAAAGGGATACCTTAAAACTAACTTATAAACTATATAAAGAGCGGATCAATGCAGCTGAAGACTGCAATGATTTTTGTCGAAATGCATCAATTATCTTATTGGACATAACATCCAAAGTGTCAACTTCGGCTAATTGATGAAGTTCACTGGTGCTGAACCAGGGAGGAAGTTTCAGAATCATTTTCAAAATTTTGTTCTGAATCCTCTGAAGTTTTTCTTCCTGGTTAAGCAACAGCTTGTCCAGATCGGCACAGCATAAAGCATGGCAGGTCTGAAAATTTGTTTATAAATTAACAGTTTATTCTTGAGACAAAGTCTAGAATTCCTGTTTATAAGTGGATACAAACATTTAATATATTTGTTACATTTAACCTGGATACTTTCAATGTGATCCTTGTAAGTAAGGTTTTTGTCAAAACCAAGTCCAAGATATTTCACTTGATCCTCCCACTTTAAATTTACCTCATTCATCTTTATAATGTGATGACTTTTGGTTTAAGAAAATCAGCCCTTGGTTTGTGAGGGAAAATAATAAGTTGAGTTTTGCAGCATTTGGAGTAATTTTCCATTCTTTCAAATAAGAATTGAAAATATCCAAGCTTTTTTGTAATCTTCTTGTGATGACACGAAGGCTTCTGCCTTTGGCGGAGATGCTTGTGTCATCAGCAAAAAGTGGTTTCTGACATCCTGGGGGCAAATCAGGCAAGTCAGAAGTAAAAATATTGTATAAAATTGGACCCAAAATACTTCCTTGAGGGACGCCAGCACGTACAGGTAGTTGATCAGATTTGCTATTCTGATAACATACCTGCAGAGTACGATCCGTCAAATAATTTTGAATAATTTTCACGATATAAATCGGAAAATTAAACCTTTTCAATTTCGCAATCAAACCTTTATGCCAAACACTGTCAAATGCTTTTTCTATGTCTAGAAGAGCAGCGCCAGTAGAATAGCCCTCAGATTTGTTGCTTCGAATTAAATTTGAAACTCTCAACAACTGATGAGTAGTTGAATGCCCAAGGCGAAATCCAAACTGCTCATCAGCGAAAATTGAATTTTCATTAATGTGCGTCATCATTCTATTAAGAATTATTCTTTCGAATAATTTACTAATAGATGAAAGCAAACTAATGGGCCGATAGCTTGAGGCTTCAGCAGGATTTTTATCCGGTTTCAAAATCGGAATTACTTTGGCATTTTTCCAACTACTGGGAAAATATGCCAAATCAAAACATTTGTTGAAAATTTTGACCAAGCAACTTAAAGTTGCTTCTGGTAATTTTTAATTAAAATGTAAAAATGCCATCCTCACCAGGGGCTTTCATATTTTTAAATTTTTGATAATAGATTTTATTTCATTCAGATCCGTATTAAAAACTTCATCTGATGAAAATTCTTGTTCAACAATATTCTGAAATTCTATTGAAATTTGATTTTCAATAGGACTCAAAACATTCAAGTTGAAATTATGAGCACTCTCAAACTGCTGAGCAAGTTTTTGAGCTTTTTCCCCATTAGTTAATAGAATATTATCACCATCTTTTAAAGAAGGGATGGGTTTTTGAGGTTTCTTAAGAACCTTTGAAGGTTTCCTAAAAGGTTTGGAATAAGGTTTAATTTGTTCGACATCTCTTGCGAACTTTTCATTTCGCAGGAGAGTGAATCTGTGGTCAATAACCTTTTGCAAATCTTTTTGAATTCGCTTCAGTGCAGGATCACGAGAACGTTGATACTGTCTTCGGCGAACATTTTTCAGACGAATCAGAAGCTGAAGATCGTCATCAATAATGGGAGAATCAAATTTGACTTGGACTTTAGGAATAGCAATATTCCTAGCATCCAAAATTGCATTAGTTAAAGATTCCAAGGCTGAATCAATATCAGCTTTGGTTTCTAAAACAAAATCATGATTTAAATTATTCTCAATATGATGCTGATACCTGTCCCAATTAGCTTTGTGGTAATTAAACACAGAACTATTGGGTCTGGTAACTGCTTCATGAGAAAGTGAAAAAGTTACTGGAAGGTGATCAGAATCAAAATCAGCATGAGTCACTAAAGGACCACAATACTGACTTTGATTTGTCAAAACCAAATCAATTGTTGATGGATTTCTAACAGAAGAAAAGCAAGTTGGCCCATTCGGGTATAAAACCGAATAAAGACCAGAAGTGCAATCTCTGAACAGAATTTTACCATTGGAATTTACTTTTGAATTATTCCAAGATTGGTGTTTGGCATTAAAATCACCGATAATCAAAAATCGAGATCTATGCCGAGTAAGTTTATTCAAATCCCCTTTGAAATAATTTTTATTTTCCCCAGTGCATTGAAATGGCAAATATGCAGCTGCAATCATAATTTTCCCAAAAGAAGTTTCAAGTTCAATGCCCAAACTTTCAATAACTTTTAACTTAAAGTCACGTAACGTGCTATAAGTCATACTACGGTGGATAACTATTGCAACTCCACCGCCATTTCGATTAATTCGGTTATTAGTTATAACTTTATAATCTGGATCACTTTTCAAATAAGTGCCAGTTTTTAAAAATGTTTCGGTTATAACAGCAACATGCACGTTATGAACTCGTAAAAGTTGAAAAATCATTTTCTTTCGCTTTTAAAGAGCGAGCATTAAAATTCATAATATTGATGGAATTACTTAGATCCATGATTAAACTTCAGGGTAAGAACAACATCATTCGCAAATTTTAATCCAATCTGGATTGCTTCCATCATGGATGTAGCATTACTCATTGTTTGAATCAAACCAAACAGTGAGTTTTGCAAAAAGTCATTTTTCAAACGTAACATCGCCGAGATCAGAAGATCCCAAAGCGTTGCCAGCAGAAAATTTTCAAATGAGATTTGAGGTACCTGCCCAATTTCAGAAAGATTGGTAGAGGATTTAAAATTCGTGGATGAACCCGAAACGACGTTAGCATAAGAAATGCCATTGTTGTTACCTAACTTTTCCACGGTAGGGAATTTCTAGAATTGTTCGAGTGAGACAGCACGAACGTTTGATTTAAAGATGCAGGTACAACCTGACTTTGAGAAAATTTCGGTTTGGATTTCGGCTGATGCTTAGCACGAGAATCCAAAACCTTTTTCTGATGGGGCAATCCCAGAAATTTGATTTGTGATTTCCACCACAATTTGCACATTTAAATTGGGTGACTTCTTTCACGGGACAATTGTCCTTGTCGTGAGAAGAATCCCCGCAAACCATGCATTTTGGAACCATGGCGCAATGATCAGTACCGTGACCGAATGCCTGGCAACGCCGGCACTGGGTCAGATTCTGGCCATTACCGCCATGTTTCTTAAAATGCTCCCACTTTACCCGTACATGGAACAAAAACTGAACTTTGTCCAAAAGTTTCAAATTGTTGATTTCATTTCTGTTGAAATGAATCAGATAAAATTGTGAAGTCAAACCAAAGCGAGAAATATTCCCGTTTGATTTTTCTTCATCGGTATTACTTGGGATGGGGCAAAGCCAAGCAACACCTTAAGTTCGTTTTTGATCTCATCCACCGACAAGTCGTTGGAGAGACCTTTCAGGACCGCCTTGAATGGACGAGCATTCTTGGTCTCATACGTGTAGAAATTGTGTTTGTGGTTTTTTAAATAACCAACAAAAGTTTGGTGATCTTGTAAAGATTCCGTCAACAAGCGACATTCTCCTCTTCGACTAAGCTGGAACGAAACTTTCAAATTGCAAGTTTCCTTGCAATTCTTCAGTTGCGTTCGAAAGCTGGCCAAATCGGAGACGGAAGTCACTACAATTGGCGGAGCCTTTACTCGTTTCTCGACGGCAGAAAGCTCAGTACGAGGAGAAGGTTCCTTGTCATCAGTTTCGGATAAAACACCGAAACTGTTTGTCAATGGAATTGGAGGATTGACCTCACATTCAGAATCAGAATCAGACCTCAGAAGAGGCTGTTTTCTTTTTCTGTTTCCGTTAGCCGGTTTAGCGTTCAAACGCTTCACCGACGTAACGACCAAATCTTCAGAAGATTTGCGTTTACCTTTGTTTTGACGCATTTTGCAAGCAAAGTTCTCTTAAAAGATGGCTTCGTTTGTAAAATACAACAAAATTTCAGGTGGTGTTAGTCTTGAAAAGACTGTTTAGAATTTTGGAAAATAACTCAGGTAGTCTTTAAAAAGACTGTGAATTTTGTTTTGAAATAACTCTGAGCTTAGGTAGTAAAAAATACCGCAGCTCTAGTGTCCGTTCACCACGAAGGTTCGCAAGACACTGAATCCGATGACGATGTTTTCACAAAAATGGGTGGCAACTTTTCCCGTCGTTCAAATTCTTCCTTCTCGCTCACGTCCACAGGGAGGGTAGCGAACTGGTTTCCAGACGAATTTTGAGCGTCCTTGCTCAAACTGCCTGGCTTTGCAGGTAGCGCTTCGGCATTCTTTAGCTTCTTCAAATCTGCCGATCCTGCTGGTGAGGACCGCCTCTTTTTCTTGCCGTGAGGCATTTTTTGCACTTTTAAAGCACTTTTCAGGAGCTAATATCCAGGAGTACCTCACTGATCGGTGTTCCACAAGGGAGTGATTTTATTTCTTGTTGTTTTAGACACTTTCAATGAAATTGTATAAGCTTTTGTAGTTATATTATATAAATAAAAAATAAAAGAAATATATTCAAAATTCTGGTTCAATTAAATTCCAAAGCACATCAAAGAACACACTTTTTAAATTGTGTTTTACACTATCTAAAGACTGCTGTCCATGTTCAGATTGAAGTGTAGCTTATCACCATTAACAGTTTTGAGCTAATTCTATGATTTAAGCTAGAAAAACGTAACAAATATAATGAAAACATAGATTTTATGACTGCTGCAAAAATTTCCCGGGATCCCGGGAATTCCCGGGATTCAAAAAATATTTTTCCCGTTTCCCGGGAAATTCAAAACCCGGGAAAATCGGACGCCCTACGCGCAGTCTTGTTTTTCCAGGTTTTTTTTTTATTTCATTTGTAGGGCGTCCAATTTTCCCGGGTTTTGAATTTCCCGGGAAACGGGAAAAATATTTTTGAAATCCCGGGAATTCCCGGGATCCCGGGATTTTTTTAAACAGTCATAAATTCTATATTTTCATTATATTCGTTATGTTTTCAAGCTTAAAATCAAACAAACAGTTCAATTATATTAATTGTTGATAATCAACACTTCTATCTAAACATAGACGACAGCTTATAAATAGCTTAAGGGGTTACATAAATGTTAATTGGCATAAATGTCAGAGGTCAGACATTTAAACTTTTTTAAATCTATTTTCCAGACATTTAAATATATATTTTCATCCATCAACAAAAAAAATAAAAACTTTTGGTTGTACCATTGCCGAGACAAAACAATTTGAAGTTGGCAGTTTAAAAAATGGGAGCTACGATATCTCAACACTGCTTTGACCAAATCGGCTCATAATTTTGGTGAACACTCGTTAAACTGGTTTCGTGTGCCTGACGAAGGCCGATATTCAAAAAAGTTTATTTTTAAATATTTTTTGAAGTTTATGTCCCTTGAATCTGACCAAAGTCGAAGGGGGGGCAAAAAAATAACAAAGTTTAAACATTGAATTTACGAGCCATGGTATAAACATTTGAATGAACAAAGTGTTCAAAAATGCATTATACACCTGCCCAGGTGTTTTGTAATCATTAGTTTCCACAATATCTAAGTATTGACGAAAATTTATTTTTTTAGCAAAAAAAAGTTTTTGCGGTGCTGTACATTGAAATTTTATAAAAAATCAAAATACTTTTAATCAAGCCTAAACATGCTAGAAATGATAATAAATGCAGAAAAATACGTTTAAGATTGTTTTAAGTTGATTTGACTTCTTTTTTCATTAAAATTTTGAAAATCTTAGAAATTATTTTTTTTATCACCTTTCAAGTGGATTTAATAAATTTTCTGTAAATTATTTTGCTTTGGCCAACTGGGGAAAACCGGGACTAAAGTCTGAATAGTTTAATCTATTTTTTCCATTTGTTTTAAAAACTAATTTTCATTAATGTAATAACCAGTCCTTTAAAAATATAGAGAAATAAATAAAAAATATTTAAATCACTAGGAATTTTGTGAATCTGTAAACTCAAATTTAAATTATTTGCTTATATTGGCAATTTGCGGCGAGAAATATTAAGCTAACCTAGGACAGAAAGAGGAGAGACAGAATTGAAGATCGCGACAACAGTTTTTTCAAACCTTTTGTCACATGGAGGATAGATCCAGACAGGGCGCTGGCAGTTATAAGGGGAAAGGAGGTGAAGAAGCTAAGGGCCATTCATTCTAAGTGTAATATTTGGTTGAACTAGCTTTTTAGGGGTCTTCCATTAACCGACACAGAAGGTGTCGGAGAATGTCCCACATAGTTGACACACGATAATTTCTTTTCGTGTTTCGTCATCTATGGGACGACCCCTAAAAAGCTAGCTCAACCAAACTCGCTATATACTCTTAGTGGCGCACTTCGATTCTACTGATGGATTTCTTTTTTCAGATATTATCTACCGAAATGTTGCTGCTAGAGAGCACTCTGTACCGATAGTTCCTACTTTCGAACAAATACCGATAGATGAGTTTATTGTTTTTCTTTTAACCAACTTATTTTTGCTTTACAATATTGTTTTGATCACCGGAAGTCAATTGTAATTATTTGCTTATATTGGCAATTTGCGGCGAGAAATATTAAGCTAACCTAGGACAGAAAGAGGAGAGACAGAATTGAAGATCGCGA